>NC_062967.1:33433281-33529149 GCF_023119035.1 Salvia hispanica | reverse complement strand
GTTTTTTGAAGCACGTTTTAAAATTTAACTGTAAAATATATTTTTTAAAACTAAAAAAATGACCCCCAAATATTGGGCCCGAATTTGGGCGTGGTCCCCCCGAAAAAAAAAATTGGGGCCCAGTTGCCCAAATATTAAAAAAAAATCAACCTCCTCTATCAAAATTTGGGTTTTGGGATGGAACTCTGAATTTTTATAGTAAATTTTAACAAAAACGCATATATATTGTGTCGGATTTGTAATTTCAAAAATGAATATTATTTAATTGACCCATGTGGATGGTTAATGTATAAATTTTCCCTTTTTTAAAATATTGAAAAAAATTTTATTTTTCAATGAATAAAATTCTATTGAACATTACGATCCACGTTGAAAAATATATTTTTTTATTGTTAAAAATGAATTTTATTTTTTTGAATACAAATACATGTTGAATTATTCACATTCTTCATTTTGAACCATATAAAATATTGACAATTAAAATTTTTTTTTGATGAATACAAATTCTTTTTAAACATTATATGATCCATTCGAACTATATACTCCTAATTCACTTTAAAGCATACAAATTCTATTTTGCAATATGTGCAAATTTTTTTTTTTTCAACAAATACACATTCAATTTTTATACAGTATATATTTACTTTAAAAAATGGAATGTAAATTGCCCATTTTATAGTTTTAGTTTTAAAATTCCCCATTCTTCTATTTTATTATATATATGTAGTTATTATATATATTTCTACTTTTTTGTTCTTTTTTAAGAGTTGGAGGGGTTGATTTTGGAGAGACGTCACCTAAAAACTATGGTAAAAAATTTGACTTTTGAGTCGACCATATGTTTTTGAAAATAAAACTTTTTATCAACATTTATTCTTGGAAATGCATTTTTGGTAGGGGTTTTGCTTCCAAGAATATGTTCCTATAAAAATAATTTCTTTTTTAAGTTTAAACCCCACAATATAAAATTAAAAAATGAATTGAACTAAAACCAAAGAAAATTTGTGTATGTAGTATTGATTGACTTCACAGTATCCTTTTTTTTTTTGTTTTAAAATAACAAAAAATATTCGCTTTAACTTTATGGGGTTAAATTGGATAAAGTTAAAGAAAGTATCAAAATGACAGGTAGTTTTATCTTGAAATTATTGCCTGCTACTGTTTTTCTATTTTAAATTTTGATTTTATTCGAAAAGATTATCTATATTTTTTTTCATTTTTTGTAAAATTTTTTGGATAGAATGAATGGTAGTGGAGAAGTGACCAATTTGTTTAAAAAAGGGTATATACTAATAGATGAACAATTAATATTGATATATGTAATTATTAAATCTCTTCGTCAAATATATATCAATCTGGGATCATTACCTAGGAAACATATAGTATGATCAATGATTCTGAGCTCACCATCACCGATCCTCTATCCGCTACATCCTACATGGTACAACCCTTTTTTTTATCTTAAATTCTTTATTATTATTATTTTATTTTATTCCCTTTTTACTATTTCACATCAATTTTTTTTAAAAATTTTCAAGTTTATATATTGACATCTACTATCAGGGAACTTTAAAAAAGTTGGGTTTTTCCCATGAATATTGAAATTGGCAAAAATATCCAACTTTCCCCCGGTTTTTTTTCCCCCCAAAAAAAATTCCCTATATTAATAGCTTGAAGAACAAATTTGGAGGGTGTGTTTAAAAAAAAACTATTTTCAAAATTAAAATCTTGAAACTCTAAATTTTGGAAAAAAAAACCCGTATCATGATATTTTTTTCCCCAAATTTTTTTCCCGGTGGGAAAAACCAAACTCAAGGAAAAAGGGATATTTTTTGTCAATTTCAAATTTTGTAAAAAAACCCAACTAGCTTTTTGAAAGCCCCCATGATAGGGGGATGCCAATATCCCAAATAATATTGTTCAAAAATATTGTAATTTTTAAACAATTTAAGAAAGAATTTGAGTGTGTTAAATAAATAGAAAAAAAAGAAAAAGATAAAATTAATTTTGATATATAATTACATCTGACAGGAATATAAATAAATATAGCATAATATATAAGAGAGTGAATATTGTGAATTGCTTTAGAAGATGTGGTACTGAATTATTATTTCTTATTCGTCACTTTATAAAAATTATAAAATAAACGTATAGCAAATAAGACAAGTCGATTCTTCATTTCTACATTAAATTTACATATATCTTTTCATTATTCTCATTTTTTTTCTAAAATCATCAGTCTCATGGATTTTTTTAACAAATAAAAAAAATACATAAAAGAATATTTCTAATATCCCAAACAAAAATAAACATTTGATTAGTGAAATAAATGATACCAATATACATATTATTTTATACAGTATATTATAAATTAAAAATAAATAAAGTACAAAGTAATTTTCAATCAGGACATAACATGATCATGTGTTGAGGGGTAACACATTTGTCGTTTTTTTTAAAATTTAAATTGATCCGATACACGCGTATATATACATTAAATAAGAGTTAGTTTCATCACAATTTCAAAAGTTTTATATACCAGAAATCTTATACTGCATATGAATATAGATTATAAGAGTTAGTTTCATCACAATTTCAAAAGTTTTATATACCAGAAATCTTATACGGCATATGAATATAGATTAACAGAGTAGTATGAAAAAAATCATGACATCAAATATCAAACTATGCTCGCCCATCAAAAGCATTTATTTACTCTTCATATTTAATTTATTAATTTTATATATTTGCCGAATTTGTTTAGTTTTAACTGGTAGGAGTATGAAAAAAATCATGACATCAAATATCCAACTATGCTCGCCCATCAAAAGCATTTATTTACTCTTCATAGATGAAAGATAGTACTATAAAAAGGTAAACTAAAGCTCAAGAGTCAAGGATTGAGGTAAATAACAAGAATTACAGTTGCTGAAGAAACCCCAAAGTCCAGAAAGGAAGTTTTTGCAATACGTGGTGAAATTCAACAGTTAATTGCACAGTAACATAAGAGCATTCACAGTGCCGGCTAGCCGACTGGCTAGCCGATTCGCGTTGCTAGCCGAACCATTGCAGTCGGCCAGCGGCGAACGGCGTAAAAATCGGCGTGGGCTAGCCGATTAGAGGGCGCTGGCCGATGCGTTGACCGCCATTGTGGCATGCCGATCGGCCAACGCCAATTTTCGTTTTTTTTTTTTTTTTTAATTTTTTTTTTGAAAACCTATATATACGCGATTTTAGTTTCATTTTCATTTGCACCACTTGTTTTAACGAGTTTTCTCTATCTCTAAATTTCTGTACAAGAGCAACATCGAGGGATGAGTAACGCGGGTGGTAGCGGTGGTGGTAGTGGTGGTAGTGGTGGTAGTGGTTGGGATGCTGAGGAGTACGAAACGGCAGATGAACGAGGCTATGGAGGCCTACATGAACCGCGAGATGGAGCGGTACATGCGAATGGTGGAATAGCAGGCGGTACCTCGCCCTCCACCGGTTGTCCACCGCCGAGCAGTGATTGATCGGGATCACGTAGCTGCACATCAGCGGCTATATGACGACTACTTCGCTCCGGACCCGCGGTTTCCTAAAGCAACCATGTTCAGGCGGCGTTTTAGAATGCGCGGGGAGTTGTTTATGCGTATCGTTGACGCTTTGGAGCGTCGATATCTTTATTTCCGCTTCAGGCACGATGCGGCTGGCAGACCCGGCCACACCCCTATCCAAAAGTGCACGGCGGCAATCAGACAGTTGGCCTACGGAGGCGCGACAGGACATGTGGGATGAGTACCTCCACATCGGTGAGACGACTTCTCTGCAATGTCTGAAGTTTTTCTGTCAGGGCGTGATTCAAATTTTCGGTGAGAAGTACCTTCGAAGCCCTACCCCCCAAGATTGTCGAATCTGATGCGGATGCACGGGGAGCAGCATGGGTTCCCCGGGATGTTAGACAGCATAGATTGTATGCATTGGGAGTGGAAGAACTGTCCGACTACCTGGAAGGGGGCCTACACGACCGGCTACAAAGGAAAGAATCCCACGATGATCCTCGCGGCCGTAGCTGATTACCGGCTGTGGATCCGGCATGCGTATTTTGGGGTAGCCGGGTCGAACAACGACCTCAACGTCCTCAACCCGTCGCCCATCTTCAACGAGAAGTGTCAGGGCATTGGTCCAGCCGTCTCATTTGTGGCCAACGGAAACCGGCATGATATGGGCTACTACTTGGCGGATGGGATATACCCTAGGTGGCCCGTCTTTGTGAAGACGATTAGGCACGCGACGGATGACAAGAAGGCCTATGAAGACCACGCTAGACACACTAGTGTGTGGGTAGTCTCTGTGTGCACAGAAAGAAAATAACAGGTTTCCTAGGTCCAGCAAATCCTCTAGATCACACGGTCTAGGAACTCGTTGGTCGTCGGAAAATCCTGGTCGTCGGACACACAGAGCACTCCTTCAAAAACCCTCAACCACTTTACTAAAACCTAGCACAGGGAAGTAGGGATCGATCCCACAGAGATGGATGCGTAATAATCATGCTCAAGGATTTGGGGATTGTTTTTGGGTTGGCTGCTGCCACGCATTTTTTTGGGTTGAGGAAATTAAACTTAACTTGGGATTTTAAACTGCTATGCTAACAGCTAGATCTAGGCGAAACAACAAAAGCATGCACGGAAACTAAACCGAACAATCACTAGATCTAAGAAACTACTCTAATTACCTAGATCTGGGAAACATACTGACGGTGGGGACCATAACTGAAAAGGCAGAGTACGGACGAAAAGCTGGAAAAACAACTAACTAAGGTACTAACTAACAGCGACATCATCTTCTCCAACCAATTTACGTAAAAAAAACTCAGAGAAAGCAGCATGAGCGAAATCAGAACAGAGCAGAATGGATTTAAACAATTTTAATGAGTAATAATTAAGAACTAAACAGATCTACGGATGCTAGACGAAGTAAAACAGAAAGCAAGCACAAAACTCAAAATCCATGCATAACTCGACTTCCCCTGTTCAAATCCAACCTCGAACGCTAAATCCACTCCGGATCCAAGCGTCCGACACAAACTCCAGCCAAAAGAAACATTTCATAACTTCAGATTTAACCAACAACCTCCGATCAACAACAACACCGCAGATCTACAACCAAATTCCCAGATCGAGCACCAAAGCAACAAAAACAGAGATCAACATGTAACTTGCCGAAATAAAAACTCTCAACAGCAGGATCAACGTAAATCAACTTGAAATAACACAAATAATACGAAAACTAAAAGAAGTGCATAGATAATCAGTAACATCAACAGCCAAATCGACTTCCAAAAGTGAAGTTCGAACGAAAAGAGTGCAAAACAAAGTGAAAATAAAGAGATTGTATCTTCGCCCTCACGCGGACGGTGTTACGACTGAAATTTTCTGAAGAATTGACCCCTTGAAACCGAAAACTACCCCAGAACTCCCATTTCCCAAGTGTGTGTTGTGTGTGAGCTAAGAGTGAGCGAAAAAGAGTGATATCTTGTGTGTTGCATGCTCCTCTATTTATAGGCGTTGAAGTGGGGCCCAGCGAGGTATAGATAGACTTTGTTGCCCTCGCTATTGACTCCCTTCTTCAAGCCTTCTTTTTCCTTAGATTCTGCTCACTTCTACTTCATTCATTCGCTAGACCATCTCCTGGATCTAGCGATTCTGTCACACACCTGGCTTAGAAACCGTGTTAGACCCACCAAAATGTAATGTTTTTCACTATATAACCGATGCATGAAATTAGCCTTATCAGCCTACTTTGCGGAACGACAGGAGTCGGCGCGCAAGGACGTGGAGCGCGCATTTGGTGTGCTCCGGTCTCGATGGGCGGCAAGATTAAGGGTCCAACGCGTTTGTGGGATGTCAAATGCGTTTCCCAAATAATGCACGCCTACATTATCATGCACAACATGATCGTCGAAGACGAAGGCGTACAACTGACTAGTTGGGCCAATGACGATGAAGCCGGTCCAAGCCACGGAACGGCCACCCCTAGCGTACGACATGGGGTACCTCTCGATGAAGTCGGCCGCCTCCAGGAATATGCCGACATGCGCCAAGTGGATGCTCATATTCAACTCCAAAAGGATATAATTGAAGAGTTGTGGGCACGGAAGACTGCACGGCGATAGTTTTTTTTCTTTATTATGTAATTTATTTTTTTAAATGAATGTAATTTTTTTTAATGCAATTAATGAATTTTCCCGTATATGTCTCGTAAATTTAATTCCGCAATTTAATCGTAATTTTAATTCCGTAAATGTAGTCATTTTTGAATTATTTTTATTGCGGCTGACCTATGGCTGACCTAAATCTGATGTGGCAGGTGGATTTTTAGTGCTGCTAACGTGACAGGGAGAGAGTAGATTTAATGGAATTTTCCGGTACACGTAATCGTGCGACACCCCACATCGAAATTATGGTAATAAGCTAATAAACACTTTCAAAACCTTTTGAAAAAGAGTAGATTTTCAAATTAAAGAACATAAACTAACCTACACCAAATGCACAATAATCACAACTTAGAAAATTTAAAAATAATAAAAGAGCGACAAAGTTGCTTTGAATATTGCCAACAAAAATGATACAACCACCTTAATTACATTATTCCTACATCATATCTACAGCCGATTAAAGATACAAAATATGGTCAATAAATCAGACATTTTGAACTGTGGTCACTATTTACACTCTCATCAAAAGAAACCTGTGTCTCCCCTGCTTAGAACATGTCATACATTCCTTCACCATCCCATACATTAACCAGAAAATCCACCATTTCCTGTCAAGTTTTCGATCTAAATAGTCAGCCACAGGACCTTACTTGCTTGCACGTACGAAAAACCATATACAAGCGTGTAAACGTACCCCTAGCGGGACAGGTCTGGGAAACGGCTCTGTGCTCTTAAGCATCCTATGCATGCCTTTGCTTGAATTCACGCAGCACAGCTGAAGCTTCCTGTCCATGTAGAAACAAGATCTTGTGAGAAGAAAATTTCGTTTCATTTTCTTAATCATGAAGTATACAATAGAGGTTTCATTATTTATCCGAACATAAGAGTTTTGTAACATTTGGGCTGTTTGATTTCTGTTCGCATCAGTAGTCTGCTCGATGATATAGAGTCTAGGAGAGGTCGTTACCTCAATTTGAACGCTCGCAACAATTGAGATCGAGTGGTTATCTTCTTGGCCCCTATCCATTGCTCTCTGCTCTCATTCCAGAGAATAAGACCTATATCCAAAAGCTTATACATATGAGAATCCATTTATCATTGAAATATCAGCAAAAAGATGAAATGACTTAGTTCATTATTCGAATTTCGAAGATGATACATTTTCTTTCTTCTTTGGTAACATAGGGACATGAAAACATGAAAGAAATAAAGAGATGGATCCATCTTCTTCTAGATGATAGGAAGAATACTTGATTTTTCAAGCAACACAGGCAATAGAGTAACAAAAATAAAAATAGTTCGTCTTTCATAGTCAGCAATGAAAATGGGATTTGGGGGTGTAGCAGTCTAGGCCATAAGTCGATAAAAGTGCCAAATGTGACATAAATCATTAGAACAATTACAAGAATTCAAGCATAACCATAAATGCCAACAATGAACTGACCATGATTTACAAATTCAGTTGTTTCTTTTGAACAGCCAACACCTTGATCTGCATACTCCGGGGTCGGCATATCTCTTGATGATATACGCTTTCCAACAGAGGCCGTGCTAGATCTCATTTCACAGGTGCTGGCTGATCAAAAGCTACTGATATAGCAGCTTTTGGCACCCGGTAGGATCTCTAATTCTGCTCTTTCAACCGCTCATTAAACAACCGTTGCTCGTTTCCAATTCACTACACCAAATGCAGAAAATTGACTCATCTGGCCTAGACGACAACAAGAAGAAGATACATCAGCCAACTAGTAGTAACTAGAAAGGGGAAAAGCATTGGATGGATTGCTTAACATAACAGTACAAACCTTAAACTTCAGCGATTCGATAGAGGAATCATCTAAAGGCTCTTAGCATTTGATGATTTTAAAACAAGATAGATATTTGCATCAGAATTCAAACATGTTGGATGGATAGGTTTTGAATTATACAACTAAGATGCTCAACACGAAAGTAATATTACTAAAAAAGCATTTAGATGAATTATTGATGTACTAGTACTACTATAAATTCTAATCGTTACTCAAATTAACATAAACAAACACAATTATACAACTAACCCCAAAACCATTGATTGAGAAACAAACATTAACAGAAAATGTCGAATTGCCAAAAAAAAATTGCAAAATGCAAATTTTCCTACCCCATACGAAGCAGAGACCAATCAGAAGCGCAGAAGCGTCGATGACAGGAAGGATTTGCTGATTGGCTTCTGGCAAAAGAAAAATACATAAATTGGACAAGAAATTGAGTTATCCGAAACATTATGCACAAATAATTGATAAAAACAGAAGAAATTACATTGAAATTATTCCCTTCCTGGTATCGATCACTTCGCCTCGCGGCTCTGGTGGTTAGATTGCTTCTTCTCCGACAAAGGAGAAATTTCATAGCTTACCTATTATGTATGGAGCTGGATATCTGGTGGTTGCTATTTTTAGCAATATGTAAATAAAAAAGAAATTGGGGATAATCATGTTAATTATTTTCATGTTGGTGGATTATTTGGATAGGTTATGGTTTGGTGAGCAAATTCAGTGCAATTCTCCATTCATGCTGTATTGTTTTAGGGAAAACATTAGAAGATTACACTAAGATAACATTAGAAAATAATGATATTAACACATAGATAACTAATTTTATAGGAGTTTACAAAGTTTCCATAAATTAGGCAGAAAAATAGAAATTACTGTTAGAATCAGAATTTTACACTAATCTCAGTTCATATTTAGTTAAATCTTTTTTCTTTTGAATTATATTTTGTAGTCCTAATAATAAGCCTAGAAAGCGGGGAAAAAAAAGAATTGTGAACTGTGAATGTGAAAAATGAATAGTTGGAGATGTTCTTCTTTAGTTAAAAAATGAAAAAAGGAATGACGTCGAGTAAAAATTCTATGATCCTTCCATACTAAGTTGACATAAGTTGGCATAGTGATTTGGTGTACCTCAACAATAATTACTTGACAAATGGCAATAAATAAGCCACTCATGCCACATCAATTAAATATCAATCTAATAAAATTAATTGCACAAAATAGATATCCACTGAGATTGGGAAGTAGCATAAAATATGGATTATATTACAGAGTGAACTATAAAAATGGTCCATGGACTATGATTTATCTCGCTCATAGTCCCTGGACTTTAAAAATATCGTCAGTAGTCCCTGGACTAAGAGTTTATCTCGAAATTGGTCCTTTTGGCTTTTTTTAGTACGAAAATGCCCTTTTGAGGGGTTTGAGCAATTTGGTCTTTTTACACTTTTAACATTTTAAATATGGTATTATTTCAGTTATGTACTAAATTTGATATTATTTCAAAATTATCATTCTTTTTCCCTTTTGTCATCTTCACTTTGTTTCTTTATTTCAATATTAGATTTAATTTGACAAAATTTTAAATTTTAATTTTTAAATATCAATAAATTTTTTTAATTACAAAAATTATTAAATAAAAAAAATTAATAGTCATAATCAATATTTGAAACTGTATAATATTTAATCAATATGACAACGACATAGTTTTAATCAATATTTAATAGCTTTAATCATAAATATATCATATAACACGATTTATTCTGAAATAAATATGCATCTAATGTAAGACTAATATAATTTTTGTTTATTAATTTGAAAACAATCAAAATTTACTAGTAATTTTCAACAAAAATACTCCTATATAAAATTTTTAGTCAACTTCATAATATTCAATCACAAGCAATTATAACAACCGAACGAATGCTAAATAGAATAGCTTTTATTTTTCCATCATGATTAATATTATTTGTGTGTACTTCTTCAATTCAGCTGAATATTATATTAAATAACAAAAATTAATAGTTTTAATCAATATTTATAGTGTCCATGAATTAATAGTTTAATTAAAAATTTTATTGATATTTAAAATTCAAAATTTAAAATTTAATTTTATAAAATTAAATATAATATTGAAATAAAAAAACAAAGTGAAGGATGACAAAATGGAAGAAGAATGATAATTTTGAAATAATATCAAATTTAGTACATAACTGAAATAATATCAGATTTAAAATGTTAAAAGTGTAAAAAGACCAAATTGCCCAAAACCCTTAAAACCCCCCAAAAGGGCATTTTCGTACCAAAAAAGCCAAAAGGACCAATTTCGAAATAAACCCTTAGTCCAGGGACTACTGGCGATATTTTTAAAGTCCAGAAACTATGAGCGAGATAAACCCATAGTCCAGGGACCATTTTTGTAGTTCACTCTATATTATATAATAGACGTGCAATATACTATTCCTACAATATATATTTACATTGACTTCCTTAGTATTATAGTAGTACTATATTTCGCATAAAAAATTAATCATATTATAACACTAATCTTTGACAGTACTATTTTAAAATTGTATTAAAGAGACTTTTTTTTTCTTATTTTATATTTATATATATACAAAAATAATTTACAAATATAAATTATGACGATAACTTAAGAGTGTGATAACAAAAGTATTAATATTATAGTCATAATTTTTATTTGTATAAAATTTTGGTATTTATATAAATATAAAATAAAAATAATTCTCACCAATTAATAAAATCTCAAGCTAATACTATCAAGGAATAATTTTTTTTTTCTTGACATGAAACTTTTTTATATGTAAAATATCAATCCTATTATGTTAAGAGGTCAATGTACATATATACATGTACTAGTAGTATATTACACGCCTACTCTATATGGCAATTTTTATATTTAATAGTTGTAATATAATGTTACTTTCTAAAATTAGTGGATATCTAATTTGTGCAATTAGTTTTAATGAATTTGTGTTTAATTGATGTGGCATGAGGGGCTTATATATTGCTATTTGTCAAGTTATTATTGGTAAGGTATATGAAGTCACTATGCCAATTTAGTATGCAAGGATCATGAAATTTTCACTATGCCAACTTAGTATGGAAGGATTATGAAATTTTTACTCCGAGTAGGGGGTGACATTCCTTAATTAAGAATGTCACGCACCATAAAGATCACACTTATCTTAATCTTCATCCTGAATTAGTAATTGCAACTAAAAAGAGATTATGGCCAAAATAACTTCAAATATGTGAACCCTATTTTATTTTTATTTTTATAATATACGACTGCCATTATCTTTCTTTCAATTGGTCCGCTTTAAATTCGATCACGAATATCAATGTTGATTTCCAGACTGATCTATTGTATTTTTCATGTTTTTAGGATGTTTCTACGCAGTATCACTTCAATTCCAAAAATCTAAAATAAAACACAATAAAAAAACATCACTAACAACAATAAAATATGTGGAAATCTGAAGGGCCACTATGCAAATAGTAGTAGTATGATTTTTGGTCATGCGTGGAATTGAAATTAAGGCCAGGAAATTGTTGGTATGGTCATATTCACACAAAATCAAAGATAGTGATCAATATATTTACACTGATTTTTCCTGAAACTAAAAAAAAATGAAGTGATCAATAGGAACAGCCCATCCTCTGCTTCAAAATCCCATTATACAGAGCAGCATGATTCGCAGGCATTTTCTTCAACTCATTTCCACACCAATTTCTCTGAATTTCCGACCTTTTTCTCCCTGCTTTTCTGTACAATTCCCCATTCCCCTTGGGTTCCTTCACATCCTCTGCAAATTTCACTTTCTTCTTCTTCATTTTATTCTTCTTGCTTCCTCCTGTCACACCAAATTGCAAATTAAGTACTAGTATAATTTTAATTTAATACAAACCAACCTTAAAGAAACAAATTAAGTCAGATTTGTTTGTGTATACCTGAAGACAAGCAAGATTTGAGGAGTTGGTTTTGATGAATTTGGGAGATGGGAGGGAAGTACTTTCCTCGGAGGAGATCGAAGAGGACGACCGTGCCAGCGGAGACGGCCATGGCGGTGGCCAACACTAGACCTTGAGAGCTCAACGTCGGAGTCATGAGGACTCAGGAGAACAACAACTTTCTTCAATATTACTATAAGAAAAATCTGGTGGGGGTGACAAATATTTATTTGTATTAATGTATAAGGATGGCCACGTGGATATTTGGTCAACAAAATACCACTATCTTTAGTTTTTTCTAGATAAATATACTACTTCTACTACTATAATGCAATTAAATTAATAAAATGAACCACATATTGACACTTTTCTAGCCCAAGATAGTATATGCACACTTTCTAGCAGTTGGGGATCCATGGGGATATCTCTAGAAACAAATTTAACAGGATAAGAAAATAAAAAATAAAAGATTGAGTGGAAAGTTTATGGAATAACGTTTACGCACGTCAAAGTTTTGATATCAATTATTTGAGGGGAAAAAGTGTATAGCACACCTACATTTTATAAATTTCACTTTATGTCTACTTTTTATTAACTAATATTTCAATTATTTCTTCTTCTATATTATAATTTTATTGATTAAAATAAATGTCGCATATTATAAGTTTTTTATAACGACTAATGGATGGATAGATTTGAATTCACTTTTCTTCTTTCAAGGAGTAGAAGTTACATTTTGATTTTGATTTTGTGGGCATATCATTATCAATAACACATGTGTATTTCTAAAGTTTAGTTTTTGTTTTGTCGGCATATCGCTATCAATAATAAAAATGACATTCCATTTCTAATTTTTTTAAAATTTACACGTATGTCGTAACGGCGGCTAGACGATATTATAGCAGAGAATAGAAGGCCAATTCCGTAACAAAATTTGCATGGAATGCATAAAAATCTCGTGAGTTGTCCATCTTTTGTGTGCGGTCAATGATATACTGGGATTAGTCAAAATTAATGTTATATGAATGCAAATAATATAAAAAAAATAAAGATTAAAAGTCATTTGAAAAATATATGGAATATCTTCTAAAGTTATTTGCTAAACTATTATCAATGTGACTGACCAGTGACCACGTTATAGTTACATAGTAGTATTATTTCAAACACCTATGAAATTTGGCATAGAATATATAACTTTGTCCATAAAAAATATGAATATTTTTCTGATACGAATTTTAATATATAATTAATTAATAAAAAAAGAGATAAATGATAGTGTAACTTGTATTAGTAAATATTGAACTCCATATTGAATTTTCAAAAACAGACTAATAAGTAAATAGTATACTTAATCCTGGCCAAAAAGTGTGGTTATCATGGACTTCATGTGTGATTCTTGAGCTTCTCTCTTCATCTTTACTCACTTCTCTCGTATTATGCTGTCCAAAAAGTGTGCGAGATTATAGAAACTTCTTTTTTGGTCCTACCCTGTATGTGTCATGCTATGAACCATGGATGGTAGGTGGCATGCTCAAATCAATTTGTATAGGAAACTCATAGTTATCTCATCTTAACATCTGTCAACTACTGAATTTGGAACAGTACTACTACCATTGTGCCACGTCTACAATATTCTACTACAATCTACATTAATTATTGAAGCACTAATTACAAGGATATGAAAATAAGTGGAGTAATACTACTAATTAGTTCTCAACATAAGAACTGTGGTTAAGTAGGCATTCCATTCATTCATTCATTTTTTAACCAAATAATCACAAGTTCAAGTCCGACTTACCCTTAAGTATGTGTTTAATCTTTGGATTAGTTATTCTATTTTTGAGATACATATGCATCATTATTTTTAGTATATTAATCTTTTATTTTCAATTTTAATATAGTACTTAATTTTTCTGAGATAAGTGTGTGATTTCTTTGTTGCTTTAGAAGTTAGTTCTGTTGTAATACGTGTCAGTAATACGTAGATTTAGAAGTTGCGTTGGAGTATTTGAAAATGACAAAATCATTAAAAGGAAGAATTAGATTTGAGGAGGGATGGATAAGAAGGGGCGACAGATGTCGTATTATTAGACCAATTCCAAATGACTATGGAGTACTACTATGTAGTGACAATAAACAGTTGACAACATATAATTTCAACTATTTATTTGAATGTGTTTAGAGGTAATGGACATCCATACCTTCACTAATGGGCCAATGGCTGTGTGAATTGGAGAGAGACCCTTCAATCAATTCAACCCACTTGCTTTACATGTTTCAATGAGGACCTCAATTTTGATTCTCTTTTCTTGGATTTACATGATATATCTATCTAGATATAAGTGGAATCTATCGTTCAACGAATTAAACAGACCCATCATTTTCCCAGCTCCCTCTCTCCATTTTAAAGTTAATTATAGCTCACACGGTCCATCGTTGTGTCCAAAGAATCACATTATTTTAAAATCGAATTAGTTTGTATAGAAATAGAATCACATTATTTTAAAATCGAATTAGTTTGTATAGAAATGTCCATGAGTTCTATCTTAAAATCAAAAAATCAATTGGTGATAGGAAAAATGGTCCATCAGAAATATATAATGATTGATACGAGATTGTTATAATTTTATATCTAGTTTCAACAGCGAACAATTTGGTATGCTTTTCAAGTCCATGAAGTCAACGTATTGGATGACAAAATTTAGAGGTTTGAAGCAGGCCCAAATATTTTATCGGCAATATCCTAATAAGTTGGGTTAGGGTCCAATCAATATAGAAAACACTGTTCTTGCTAAAAGTTTGGGCTTGGGCCCAAAAAGAGTTTTTCAATTCACGCACATATATATGAATTGAATGATATGAAAACTATGTGGAAGAAAAAGGGAAATCAACAAAAGATGAGAATATATTTGTTTAAAACTTCATTAGTAACACAATCGACATATGAATTGTGAAATTGCATATTTTTATCATTCCATATATAGCTTTTACACACAGAACAATGGGACTCTTGAGGATGAAAATTTTATTTGGTGGAGTAAATAGAAGTTTATGACTTTAACTTTTACTTTGTTTTTAATTTATGTTTTGATGTGGGGTAAAATTAAACAAGATATTAATTATAAATCAGGTTGTCAAGCTCCAGCTCTAGCTAGCCTGTCAACTCATTATTGAATTATTTAGCTATAGCCATTCACATTTTTTTGCTCTATTTATTTGTCAAACTACCTTGCTGATCAATTTAAATTTAGTGGACCTAATCTTCAAACCTACAAAAATAAAAATAAATTCAAGGGGTATGAAGTTATTTTTGGATATACTAAAACTCACCCTTAATTTCCTACCAAAACCATTTCTTAAATCTTCATAAATTATATTGAGCAAACAAATCATATTAATGGAGTAAAAATTTGATTCGATCCATTTCTGCGCATCTACTTATATCTATCAAATATTGATATCAATTTTAATCGCAAACTTTCATTTCGTTTTCAAAAGTGGGTTAAATGATTGGGTCGATCAAATTTATAATGAAATTAAGTCGATTGAACGAACCAATTGAGTTATTTAGAGATGTAAATGAATGTAGTTGACGGTTAATAACATTGAACGAGTGGGTACTATACTACTATTTGACAATTGCTTTTGGCACCAACTCTACGTAAATTACTTAATTGCCACTTTTGTTCAAGTACGTTTTGTCATGACGATTAATATTACAGTTCCATAAAAAAACATAAGAAGTGTACGTCTACACAACATCTTATTAGAACAATTCGTGGCAATCCACCAATCACATTCTCATGAATGTATATTATCAATTTAGCTATTGCATTGCCCATGTGAAAAAGAGAACATCATAATCACTAACCATTTGAATTATGACACCAGAAAGGCACAAAATCCAATTAGAAAATCGGATTTCAGTGTGTCATTTTGTTACGAACTCAAATGTCTCGTGAGAATAATTGGTATAAATATAAGGCAAAATGAATTCTTGTTATAATAGGATAGTATTTTGAAATAAGTTTTCATATTTGGTCCATAATACGAGTACTTTTATTGAGAGTCCAATTGACTCATAGTAGCGTCTTGCAAAAGATAGTTGTGACCAACGAGTATGTTTGGGAGCCGACTCGGAGTGGAGTCAAGCAAAGAACCCATTGTAAGTTTGTAACCAACGTAGTCGTGACCAATGAGAACTCAGAGTGGTGGTTTGACAAAGAATCAATTGAGACCAACAAGGACATGTTAGCCATTAAGAGAGATCAACTGTTATGGTCTCAATGTACCACATTGGTTGTAACCAAATATGACCAATGAGGACAGACCCTTAAGAGGGTCAATTGTACAAACTCAATATCCCACATTGGCCATAAGAGTAATTGGTGTAGAGTATATAATCTAAATAAACTCTCTTTCGTAACATGCTAGTCTTTTGAGGTAAATTATCATATTTGGCGTATAGTTCAATGGAACGAAATAACGAGAAACTCTATTGTCATTAAAATGACATTGTTTTGTAATGTTTTATTTTTTATTTTTGTTATTTGATTTTTTAAATTAAAAATTAATGTAAAAATAGTTTAGTTATTTTTTGGTTCATGTACTTAAATTTTGAGTAACAAAGTACGAAAGTTTTATTTTCTGAATTATAAGCAACTATGAGTTAGTTTTTTCGTCGAAACTATATTTTCTTTTAATTTATGTGTTCATATTTTTATCACTAAGTAGTTTATTATGTGAATACAAACGAAAGTTAATGAGTGATTGAGAATGCCAGATTAGTTATGAAGTGGTCTCATTCAATAATAACGCAGTACGACTAGTTGATACATATCAAGACTAATGAAGTAGTCTTCCCACTCAATTGTAAACGTGTCTAAAGTTAATGGACGAGATATTGTGTCCCAAATTGATTTTCAATCATCCACGTCCATTTATCAATTTTACTATTTTAAAATATTATTGTAGAATATAAATTAATAATGAATGCAAATTGATATTCATCATACAACTATAAAAAATTTTATCTATCCCAATTATGTAATCATCAATCAAAATAACTATTTTTACAGTATGAAATCATATTTAATTTTATATCATCCAAAAAATTAGTCTCTTTTCATATATGATGATATAACACATTACTTTTCTCTCTTTTATTTCTTTTTAATTATTTAACCCTTTTCAGCTAATAATATTTTAATATTATTTTCTCTAACTTATTATATTAATTATATATTAAAATTTATGTCGTCTGCCATTACTAAGTAGACTGGTGGAGTGTAAATTTAAAAAATAATAATAATAAAACATAGAATGAGAGCATAATAATTGGACAGTCAATTCACGTATATAAAAAAAGTCAACCATTTTCAATAATTTATATCATATGTTCTTACCATATATTTTATCAACCATACTGATTAAAATATTACTATCACATAGAATATCGCACATAGTGGCATAGTCCCAGTTTCTAGCTTGGTCCTTATCGGTCCCCTCATTTTTTATTTGAGGAAACTGTATATTTTATATTTAAATTTCGGCTTGGTATCAAAATTGTACTCAAATTTTAAAAGTATTAACATGCCCATATATAAATTTTGATTTCATATTGCTAGAGGGATTTTAGCACTTTTTAGACTTTTTTTAACTACAGGTACGTATTTGATATCAATCAAAAATTTATATATAAAAAATATAGTTCACTTTTTAAATTTACTTAAAATTTTGATCTATTAGCTTTCCTTTCCAATATTATCCCATATGTACTATGTCCATATGTAGATTAGTTGTATTATTTTTTAGGTTCTTTCTTGAGTCATGTTTTTTTTGGCAATATGTAAATATATTTTTTCTAGTATTTTACTCTCTTTTACTTTATTCTTTCTTTATCTCTCTATTTTTTTCCTTTCCTGCTTTATTTTATATTTACTTAACTCGCTTAATGCAATTTCTTAAAATCCCGTGCTGAAAAAAAACGTATCTACTACAGAGGGACGGAAGGAGTTTCTTTTTTATAAAAACAAAATAATCATACCTTGAAAAGTAAAATATAAAACTAACACTTTATCCTCAGGAAGATGTCCAATTAAAGTATTTCTTTATTGATTTAATTTCTGGTAACGAATCATACAATTATTTTCTATATTGATAGGAGCTAATTAATAGGAAAAAGTATTCGTATACAAAATTAAACTAATTTATCTAAAAATTATTTATGAAACTAGGTATTAATAAAGTGAAAAAAAACTAACAACTTAAATCCTTAGCAAAATTTATTTTATCCAAATTGTTAGCTGAAATCCATTTATGATTGGGATAGTGTCAATTAACAGTTAGTTGACTTTCGTATTTTTGGTAAAATTTTCTTCAAATTAAACTTATTATTGAATTGTTATACACTTAAGAATAAAAGTTCTTCGTGTAATTATTTTTGGCATTTTTTCTCACATTCCGACTATATGTCAGTATTCAATAATGACTAGCCTCTTAAAAATTTATTATTGAACATTTGAACATTTAAATTAAATAAACTTTTGATTTGACATTGTATAAACACTTCTAATAGTTTCCAACGAAGAAAGTATGTCAGAATGTAGCACTATTTTTTATGCAATTCAAAAGATAAACAGGAATGCAATCACTTATTTTAAGATTAATTATTAATGTTGGTAGACAAATTAAGAAATGTCGTTTTAAGTAATGTCGTTTTACAATAATGCAAAGGGGAAATAAATATGAGTATGATCGATAAATTAGTCTGTGTAATAAAATTAAAACATGGTTTGCCACTGTAACGCATTTCAAAACGTAACCTAGCTAAGATCATAATAAAATTTGAAATTGTTAACTAATTTGACAACACAACTAATATACTCCCTCCGTCCCACTCAACATGTCCACTTTTTCGTTTTTGTTTGTCTCAGAACTCAAGATGACCACTTTCATATTTGAAGATAAATTCCTCTCTGCTCTCTCCTCACTCTACTTTATCGTACTTAACTATTCCACTTAAAATCCCATGTAATTCAAGAATGTGAACCTCTTGAAATAAACATATACATGAGTTGTTATAAAATTGACATATACATGAGTTCTTATAAAATTGCTTTATGAATGTCATAAATATGTGTTGGCAGTCAGGTAACACACCTTAGGTAACAATTAATTAGTTTCTCAATATTGTTTAAGGAGTAGAAAACATTTGATATCTAGCTAGCTAGCTAGGCGCTCTAGCTATGTAAACTTATTACTTATAAATTTAATTACATTAAGTAGTTATTCAGTAACACTATTTAATTAGGTCGTTGAGAATATGCAGCAACTACTGTGTGTGTAGATTGTGTAGTAGATAATTAAAATGAATTTTGGCACACTCATAAAGCAATTCATATATGCAACTCCTTTTTTTAAAAAAATTATACGTGTATGAGGAAACGAATGCAGAAATCTTTATGACCTATATATATACTCCAAATTTTGAGATTGAAAATTTAAAATAATATTTTTCATATATTTTTTGTGTGATACTAATTTAAACTATGGTTCATGCAGTAGCGAAGATTTAACGATATTATTTGTATAATAAAAAATTCACTTGATAGTGGCTCCAGCCTCCATGTATGTCCAGTATGAATATTATTATTATGGGATGTAATCAATTGCTAACTAATTACCAATCTCAAATTATTATTATTATGGGATGTAATCAATTGCTAACTAATTACCAATCCCAAATTGAGACCAAATGTAATATATTTTAAATTTAAATAATTATTAATTAAATTAAAAGGGTATTAATGTCAAATTCTATATGTAGTAATTATAACTAACTACTTTCTCTCTCCTTAAAATCATCTCAAATCTTTAAATTTACGTAACTCTCTCAGTTTAAATTATTTTTTCGCAAAAAATATATCAAATTAAAGATAATTTAATAAAGATTCCAACGAGATCTCAATTGCATATGTTCCGACGATGTTCGGGTGATGAAATTTGATAAATTATATTTCAATTTTCGTACATGTTGATAAGCATTTATTTTCAACAAATGCAACAAAAAATCTCAATATATTGTAGGCAAAATCTCAATATTATGCATGTCCAATCTCAATAAAAATGTGTTGATATTCCAATGTCATATTGTTGATATTTGTAATACACAATGTTGATATAAAAAAACACTCACGAAAATTATCATATGATAACATAATGACGATATTACCCTTTTGTTGATATTTTGTCTACTATTTATTGAGATTTTGTGAGCTTTAATCTCATCCACTCATTTTAAAATCCAAGGGTGGAGATTTAGTCTTGATTTTGGATTAGGGTGCTAAAAGCATTAGAATAGGACCCTTATTATTATTATTATTATTATTATTATTATTATTATTATTATTATTATTATTATTATTATTATTATTATTATTATTATTATTATAAAAGGATCACTAAATTATTTCATATCTGATATTTTCCTTTAATTACTAGATTTTTGGTAATATTCAATTAGATTAGAATATAAATTATAGTAAGTTTTTTTCCTTTATTTCAAAAAATTTCATTTTTCTCAAATTCTCTAATTAATTTATTTCTCTTTTTTAAATTTTAATTTTCATAATTTCTTCAAATTTTGAAAAAGGAAAAATCATATATACAATTATGTTAAATTTATCACTTTACTTTTTAAAGACTTCATAAAAAAAGGCTCGAGCCAGCAAGCAACGAATTGTTCACGACAAGCAGTCAAAAATCATATCACAAAAAATAAAAACAGAAGAGAATATCAACACTTCATTCAAACAACAAAATACAAGCTAACACTAAACACCCAAAGAGCCAAATAAACATCTACAACGACACCACAAACTTGGTATTATCAATCTTCACTCCAAAACCTGAAATCATTCACTTGATCGATCGGCATATCCATTGTGGGGGAGGTCTGGACACCCACTTGTACTCCACAACGTAAGTTGCCAAAAGAGTCTTCTCTTTTCGATCTGCCAGAGTCCCAGTTCATCTCAAACCTTTGATAAATCATTTTATTCCATATGTTCCAGATCGATCAAGATATGATATAAAACACAGAAATCCTCATCTTCTTATCACCATTTCGGAGAGGGGTGTCCAACCGTATGTTACGTAGTACTACTATATATGTAGAATTGCAATTGCAATTGTTTTTGAAATAGAATGGTCTGAAATTAAATTTAAATCTCCTAACTGAACCAAGAATTAGCAATAAAATTTTTTAAAAATTGTTGTCGCTTCACGCTTGCAATATTTTTTATGCTAAGATGATCCACATTTCTCATAACAATCTATAGGATCTTTACTGATCGTTGGGAGTGTTTGCTAGTAATTGCTTAACTAAGTTCATATTGTAACAAGACTTTCCAAGTGGACTAATCCAATTTTTATTAATATTAAAATATTAGTGTAAATGTATTATTATTTTAATATAGCGGTATTGCGTACTGAAATGCTGCGGCATGCAGTAAAATTTCGGTATGGCATACAAGGAAGATGTACAATAATGGTACCAAAATTGGTTATACCAAATTTTGATAAAGTAAAAGAATGATTTTTATTAATATCGATTTTTCGATATGGTATACTATGTGATAGTTTTGGTACGACATATATACCGCACCAACCCACCCTTAGTGAAAAACTCTCTGAAATTCTTCGTTCCTAACAATATTTTAAGTAATTCATAAAGTTTTTACTCCACACAAAACTATTTTTGTTTCGAACTTCAAAGCATAGAGTGACAATTCCATTTACGTAGAGTTAATAGCTACTCCATAATGAATAAGTTGGTGAGAATATTTTGGTTACCACGTGAAGCTTCCCATGTGGTTTGGCAATTAAACCTAATTTTTTGTTTGGAATATTATGTGTGTGTTTGTATGTTTTAACCTTTTCAAGGATTCTCCCTTTGCTGCCCTAAAGTTTAAATCTTAATGGCATTCTTCTTGAGGAACTAAGCATCGCCGCTGCAATATGTCATCGCCAACCAATCATAAATTGTTATATTAAGACTTTATTAGTCACAAGGAATATTACTGTGTGGTCCACATCTCTAAGAAGATGCATGCTAGCTATATTCGATATGAATTCATTATCTATATTATCTTTACATAATGTTTATGGGACATCTCCACCCACAAATATCGCAAATAATGGATTTCTTTTACACGTGGTAACTAAAATATAACCTGCATCACAGATCTTTATGACTATGATCCACGGTTGTTATTCACCAAAGTAAAAAAATAACAAAAACGTTCACAAATTTGAAAAGAATTTTGGAATAACTTAAAATTCGCGTAGTGATTACAGATGGAGCTGGGAAGTAGAAGTACTAAGTTTCAGTGATTTTTTTTTTATAAATAAATCTCAAACCACCCAAAAGAGGCGAGGTAGAGTACAACAACAAAAGACATATGCGGAATAAAAAAAACGGAAGAAAAAGCCAACAGAGCTAATAGCACAACAAGTACAAAACAACAGAGGCAGAAAGAAAAAGCAGCGATCGGAAGCAAGACACACCACTAACAAAGAGAAGGCAAACAACAGGACCTGAGAGAAGATAGCGGGTAGGGAGAATAGTCAGCGCCCACCAATTTCGCGTGTTTCTCAAGCCTTCAAACCAGGTGTCAACCCTCCCACTCTCTGATGACGTTCCACTCCTCCAGTATTTGCCCCGGTGAGAAGGGGAAGTGAGGACACCATCCTCTAATCCACGTGCCAAAGAGCCAAAACAGACGCATTTTTATCGATCTGTCATTCATATTCAATTGTACAGAACTGAAAACACCGCATTGAATGTAAAAAGTTAATTAATTCACGACGAAATGTTATCCATAAAAATGAATTTCTCTCTTAATAAATTACTTTCTCCGTCCCTGAAAATTTGTCATATATTTTCATTTTCGTCCGTCTCCTATAATTTGTCACATTTCACTTTTTACCATTTTTAATGATAGACCTCACATTCCACTAATTCTCCCTCATGTTTTATTACTTTTTCAACACACTTTTCATTATACTTTCTTAAAACTCATGCTAGATTAAAATGTGACAAAATTTAAAGGACGGAGGAGAATATATCATTATTAAATATGTATTATGTTGGGTTCATGTAACTGAATCCCACGACTTCATTACAGTGAATAATCACATGAAATTAAGTAATAATATCCCCTCTAACTAAAATGATATCATAATTTAATATTAAATAAATAATCATATAATAGCAACCGAAATGCAATCATAGTCGAAGACTAAATGTACTTATTATTTTAAGAAGGAATGCTCGAAAGACTTCTTCATGTAGTAATCGTGCATGTGCATGCGTTATGCTGATGCACCATCTATATCCATAAATATAAGCATATCTATCTATTTAATATAATACCTAAAGCGGCTATAGATCAAATATATTATACATGTAGAAACTGATATTTATAGTATTACGAGTTAAAGATGTGACTGCCCAATACAATAGAAAGGCGATTTAAATTTGATATATAGATGGTTCATGCATTATGCATATATTAAGTCCACGTGGATTGTTACACAAGCATGCGGATTCATTTAAATCAAATAATTTAATAAATCCAAAATGATAGTCTCCAACCGCTTCAAAATTCAAATTACTCTCTGCTTGCCTTTTTTGTGAAATCGGACAAACAATCTCACTTCCACAAACTTAATTCTTTATCGACACCTTTATCACATTTACCCTTTCAATGAAACACAAAATATAATGAATAAATCCCTCATTTATAATCGCTATAATGAGTAGGGATGCATTACATCAAGAGATAAAAAGATCACAAAATCTCCATTTACTTCATGTCATCTAAAAAGCTTATAATTGAAGATCCGGTTCAAAATGTAAATCGTTTAGAGGTAAATGCGATAAGAAATTAATGATAAAATGCAATTTAGTTGGTAAAATATTTTTCTTCCAATCACCAACAGGTTGGAGGTTAGCACGAGTTAAATAGAAAATCATTATTAATTTTGTTTTTAAAAGGTAAGAAATTGCAGGAGTAGGGAAGAGCTAGACATTATAGCTCCAATAATTTCATCTCTCTTTATAATTTAATATTTAGAAAAAGGAGTTACTTTACAATTGTATTTTAATTAAGATGCATGGGATCGGACTAATGTGCATATTATTTTGGTAAACATTTGTGTGGAGGACTAAGGAGGTAGTTTCAATGACTAATTGGCATCATTATTGCTTTGGACCCGTTATTTGGACCATGCTGTTTAATTTTTTTATTTATTTTGTTTCGTTTTATTAATGGTTAATTTACATTTTAAATCACAAAAATTGATCAATTCAACTTCATCCCACAAATATTAAAATTTATATTTAAAATGTTGAAATTTCAATTTTTGCAATTGTCCACGGTGAGGGTCTCTTTTATGTACAATAAATATCAATAAATCACAATATATATAATAATAACTTTTATTCATAATAATAATTATTGTTATTTATAACAATGCTTACCTACACAACCATAGTCACTTACACTGACACACCAATCACATTTTTATTCATTATTAATGTTATATCATCTTTATAAAATAGGCCTTGAGTTTGGATCATGAGTTGAATTTGGATTGGATCCGATTTAGATATGGTTCGAAACAGACTTGTGCAGATATCATCGATATTTTATAAGTTGTGATATTGCAAGACAAATATTCTATGTGGCCGTTCACACTTCACACTAGCTACTAGTTTTCACTAATTAGTGATTAATTCTCATTATTTATTTTAATTGAATAAATTTTAATTAGTTAGTGTGTAACTGTCTGTTTAGTTTTTCATTCCTAAAAGGAGCAACAAAATACATGAACTTAATCATTGTCCCACATTAACGCCAACGTGGCATGTTGATGGCACTACTCTATAATTTATTGTTATATTTATGTATTTTGTAAACCGAAATTTGGTGTGGAAAATAAAAAGAGGACCAAATAAGTTAATGTATGTAACATGAATAATCTTTATAAGTTTAATTAATAATGTAAGCTTGCCCCATGGCTCGATCGATTACCTAACAAGAATAAAATTTGAGATAATACAAAGGAAATTAATATGGTCCAAGCAAATTAGCTTAGATTGATTAGGAGAGAATATAGAAGATGGGTTGACCACTTTCTCCAATCTAGAGATGAATAAACCCTATAGCCTAGCTAAATAATTAATTCAATGCACTATATTAAGTTTGACTCCCTTTAATTTTGTTTTTTAAAGAAACAAGATACATATGCTTATTCCTGAACTGATTAAATATTACAGAGAATTAAAATACTTCCTACAATAACAAAACTTGTTCATAAATAAGACCATATATTCTAATAAATTAAAGAAAGGCAATTCACACTTAAGTGAGAATTGATAAAAAAAATAAAAAATAAATAAAAAGTCTCTTACCAAGAAGAGATTTTTAATTTTGTAAAAAAAAGTCTCTAGTCAATCGGGTCATTATATGTTATTAATTTTATTGACCCTACACAAGAAATGACAAGCCAATTATGTCACATGAACTAGCGATTGATAGAACGTTTTGGAGATGAATTTATTTAAGCTGATTCGGATCTATACAAAAATAAATAATATACTACTGTGTATGCAATTATTAAACAGTTCTTATGAATTAAAAGTGTATATTTGGTAAAAAAAATTTGTGAGATTTCACATATTAATAATAAGAGTTAATTCCTGGTAGAAATTGTCTGCGACACATAAAAATCTTCAGTAATGGAAGCTTTATATGTTGTTGTCATCAATAAAATAACATTGTTTAAGGGCTACACAATCACACACTTTCCTTACAAAATTATAAATATTATACTCTTTGTGTTTATAATTAGAAGTCTTCTTTTTTACAATCTTGTCCGTTCATAAACTTTTTTTGATAACATAGTCCACCATTTTGCTTCTTTCTTTCTCATATTTTCTCTCTATCTCCTATTTGGAATTTCCACTACCAAAACTAAGTTATTACTTAGTAGCATGTGACTAAGAGTGTAATTGCAAAAAATGTAATTTTATAAATAATGTTATAGTTCAAAAAGAGTAGAGAAATTGCATTTCCTTGAATAAAAACTTGTGTGGATGTAATGAGCGGATATTGTTGCTGATTTAAGCCTAAGTGATGAAATGGATGCCCTACATAATGAATATGGTAGGGCGAAGCCGTTTAGTTTTGGTGACGGTCTACGGAAACAAATATGTTGTTTATAAATTAAATTTTAATTTAATTACTACTTATATATGGTAACATATCAAACGTAACTTCAAACTAATGAATTCATTTTAATTACAAATGATTTAACCCTTAATTGATAAAGATTCTCTCTATGTCTATACATTCAAAATTGATAAAGATTCATGTGGATATTATAAGATGGGCAGTGATAAAATGCAAACTCTAGAATAAATTGATATTAATTAAATGATTACTTAGCGGTTATTTGTTGTGCTCATGGAGTGTATCTCTTTTACATTTGTTAGCCAAAAAAGAGATGGGAAAAAGCTCATTCAATATAGAAAAAACTAAAATGGAAAAAAAATGATGGAAAAAAAAAACTAATTATGGTTAGTACACTAGGGGGAATTGAAGTGTTGTTTTAATTTAGATGAACATAAAAATGATTACATTAGCACATAGTAGTAATAGTATTAGTAGTATGTAGTGATTGAATCATAGATTCATAGTTATGAATTTTCTTACAACCAATTAAGTAGTAGACGTTTCGCAGCTACACACCTCTAATAAATTATGGAAACAATAATACATAAAGCCAGTAAAACACTTCATTATTAATATAGATAGGCATTTAATTCACTGTGACCACTTTTTTTCTCCTTTTATCAATTTGAGACTACTTCTGGAGCAAACAAGTACACAACTTTTCTTCTAATCCTCTGGCATCGTTACTTATTAAAAGAAATTTACTTTTGTTTCATTAATATAGCATCATTAATTATTTTTATTGGTTGAGGGTTTTAGACCTTTTCCTTAAATGTGCTTTTTATGATCATAAAAGTTGTGACGTACCAGTTTTAGCAATTTCTTTTGTTTAGCCATCAGAATTTCAGTTCCCAGGGACATGGACCGAATCATGATGTTACTTATTTTTCGATATTACTATTATTTTTAAACGATGCAACCCATATGTTATAATATTTTCTTAATAGTTCTCATAAATTCCTAATATTGGCAATTTCATGATAAATTGAAGTAAAATCCGTAATATAATCGCAGATTTAGATAAAATACTGACATTCGAAATAAATATTTTTTATTAAAGAGTAGTAATGTATTTAAAGTGATATTTGCAAAAATAAATACTAGTACTCCCTCTGTCCCACTAGAAATAAAACGTTTTCCTTTTTGGATTATCCCAATAAAAATGAAACGTTTCTTAAAATAGAAATAATTTTATCTCTATTTTTCCCTCTCTCTTACTTTACTCTCTCTTCTTTAACTCACAAAATAACACTACATAAAATCTTGTGCCGAAAAGCAAACGTTTCATATTTATTGAGACTGAGGAAGTATAATTTTATCTTGGCGCATCTGGCGAAGTCAAAAGATGAACTCAAAAAATTTTGAAATAATTTCAACATACCCTTATTATAGTATAGTTCTAGTTCTACGCATTTATGATAAAATAGAAATAATTAAGAATATAATGTGATAGTAGTTAACAACGATTAAAAATTAAATTCCAAATTACTCGACCAATTTCCCACGAACACATAATTTGATATTACCATGATTTAAGGACGAGTTCGATATTTTTCTAAATATGTAATGATAGTTAATTAATACTCCTATTTATAGTTTGTATGTAGCTATATTTTAATAATCCAATTTGAAGTGAGAAATTGCAAAATTAACTTATCTAGATATTTTATACACTTGGATTTAATCTATCAAGAATCAAGATAGTGTCAACATGATGGTTGAATACCCGACGAAATCGCACATTCTCGAATTTTGATTATATAGCGATTGTTAATTAAGCTAGTAGGACCACAACTTGTTTTTATTACGATTTAATTATACCTTTTTCATTTATTAGACTGAGTTCAATGTTATTTAATAACTCGTAGATGCATGAAAATGACATCAATAAGATCAGTTTTAATAAAATAAAAAACCAAATATTAAGTTTTATATTCATAAACAGTTTTAGAGTAGCCACAAATCTAAATACTTTTACAAAATAATTTTTGCTAGCTAAGAGCATTTATATTTAAATTGATTGGGTAACATCATTTAAAAGTGAAGATTAGAAAATATTAGCATCATTTAAATTGATTGGATAATCATAACTAATATTTATCTGTCAATGCTAATATGTCCATTTACAGATAAATATTAGTTATGATTATCCACTGTAGAAAATCTATATTTTCATTCCAATTCCAACTGGTTATATTATATATTATAGTATACAGCAACCGTTGTCCATTTCCTACGTTTTAATTTTTTGTTGCTTCGCAAGATTGATTTTTTATTGTGTCGTGAATAAATTATGTAGTCCATTGTTGAGAACTTTGTCATTTTCTATTGCATACACGTGCTATTGAACTATTAATGCACAAATATTCATTCATTTTATACTTTTTTTTACAGCCATTGAAACTTTGTAATAGTAGCACAAAATACTCCCTCCGATCCGTTCACAGAAAATAATCTCATTTATATACGATACGGGTTTTATTGAAAAATTGGCAAAACAAGAGAGAAGAAGAAAGGAAAATAAAGTGGGTGAAGTAAGAAAGAAAATGACAAAAAAGTGGATTAAGGAAAAATAGGTAAAATATGAGAGAAATTTTTTCCATTTTTAGAAATAAGATTATTTTATTAAAATGGTAAAATGAGAATATTTTTTCATAAATGGAGAGAGTATATTAGAGAACTAACATTTGTAGTTATTTTTTTGTCATCAGGAACTTACACGTGAACTAACATTGGATTCGGTTAGGCAGGCCAAGTTAACTCGTGTATCCAAAAAATTTGGATTTTTTTTTTCAACAATTAATCGAACAATGAGTCATAATTCGTCCATGAATTAATTTGACAACCGATATGGATTATTTTTTCTTTTGCTTTGATTAAACTGATTTATTCACTTGAAGTATTCGTATCAAACTGACTAAGAAACCCAGAAATAAAACATAATTCAAATACTTGCAACGATATTTTGAGGGTAAAACATACTTATAAGCTCGATGGAGATTGGAGACAGAAAAGCAGCAATAAATATCAATGAATTCATTTCTTGTTTCTCTTTTACTACTATTATCTAAAATTGACAAATGTCGATCGATAAGACATGACAAGAATTGAACGATTCATGGCTGGCATTGTGGCACGCTTAGTACGAATATTTTAATACTTTTCAATGTTGGAAACAAGATCTTAATTAGCTCAATGACAAACACAACATTTTTTCTATTCCTATAATATTGCGTAAATGATTTTACAAAAGTCTCTATCATTAAAACAAATTATTGCAGTGATATATAAAAATTCCTTCTTTCAACGAATATGAATTTGAAAAAATATAACTCCCATCGAAAAATAATTTTGTCAGAGCCAAGATCAAGTAAAGTTAAATGAAGAGTAAACTAATTACTAGAACAAATCAAAGCATTATCCAAAATTTTAAAATCTGCAATGTGCAGCTAAAATTAAAATTTATAATAAAAGGTTGTATAACAATCAATAGATGATCGTCTCATCCAATATAGAGCATTTAACTATCCACAATTAATTACTATCAGTGATTTTATCCAAAACCAACACTCTTGTCCCAAAAAAAAATCCTAATGAAACAAAAACAGTGAGGAAAAGTTACAGCAATTCTTTGGCTTACTTTTTACGTGCTATTTCCACCATAGCTACGCATCTATTTTCAGTATTCACATGGATTAATTCTACGCCAAAATGGGCTCTCTATTCTATATATGTACCCTACTGATATTATTATAATGGAGTAAGTACTACTCCCTCTGTTCCATTGAAGATGATTCACTTTTCGTTTTTGGTTTGTCTCAATCAAGATGATCCATTATCAAAAATAGAAACACTTTTATTTCTACTTTATTCCCTCTCTCTTACTTTACTCTCTCCACTTAACACACAAAATAAGATTGCATAAAATCTCGTGCCGTCCAAGGAAGGGGTCATCTTTCTTGGGACGGAGGGAGTACTAGTCTACTACTAAGGAAAATTATTCAATAAATTTACCAAAAACAATATTACATCCGTCCATGAAATAGTCATGTTTTTCCATTTTTGATCCGTCCAATAAAATTTGCCCCTTTTTATTCATGATAAATTTTTCTCCTTAAGGAGATGTTATGTCTTATTTTTCACTAATAATATTTCAACGATATTATCTATATATTTCTTGTTTTATCAATTTTGTACATATTAAAATGACATTGTTCACTATCAAGACTATTTTTCATGGACTAGATAGTACTCCCTCCATCCATGAAATATTGTCTAGTTTTTCCATTTTTGTCCGTCCGTGAAAAGTTATCCACTTTGTTTTTTTTCTATTTTTGGTAAATAAACCCCACTTTCTACTAATTTTTTACAATCACATTCTATTACAAAACTAATATATAAATGTAAAACTCCCGTTCCACTAACCTTTTCAACTCACTTTTGTTAATATTTCTTAAAACTCGAGGCGAATTAAACTTGAACATATTTTATCGATGGGGGGACTAATATTAAAGGAGAGGCCCGCCCTATAAGGAGCCATGGCCCACAAAATTGGACCACTACTCTGCACCAGAAATACGAAGAGGCCCCTATTTCCTTAATGTAACGATTTTATTGATGTTATTCATCTCTATATATATACCATACTCCAATTGGCTGTGCTGCATTTCCAATTGTTATTAAATCATCATCAAGAATAGGGAAGCCGACAGACAACAAATCATGGTACAAACGAAGAAGTTTCGTGGTGTCAGACAACGCCATTGGGGCTCTTGGGTGTCAGAGATTCGCCACCCGCTTCTGTAAAAATCTTACATCTCTTCTGACACACACACACACACTCACACACTCAACTATGTGTAAATAATTTTTTTTTTTTTTAAACCCTAGTTTTTCTCACTCTTTTAATACTAACATTTATGATCTCAGGAAGCGGAGGGTGTGGCTGGGGACGTTCGAGACGGCGGAGGAGGCGGCGAGGGCTTACGACGAGGCGGCGATTCTGATGAGCGGCCGCAACGCGAAGACCAATTTTCCCGTTCCGGCCGCTCATCAAGACGGCGCGGCGGGAAACGAGATTTCCGCGGCCGCGCCGTCTAATTTTCCGAGCAGCTCGCGCTCGGCTTCCCTGTCGTCGATCCTGAGCGCGAAGCTTCGGAAATGCTGCAAATCGCCGTCGCCGTCGCTGACGTGCCTGAGGCTCGACACGGAGAATTCCCACATTGGGGTTTGGCAGAAGCGGGCCGGGTCGAACTCGAGCTGGGTCATGACGGTGGAGCTCGGGAAGAAGAGCACCGCCGATTTGCAAGATCCGGCGGCGGAGGAGGGGGGGAAGGCGGCGGATGGGATTAATGAGGAGGAGAGGATGGCGTTGCAGATGATTGAGGAGCTTCTCAACAGGAATTGATTCATCAAACAGTATGCATGCAGATTCATTCCAAATTCGTATGGATCTTTTTATTGATTTTTATTGTGATTTTGTGATTTTACACTATAAATATTTCAACAATATAATTGGTGTGGGAATTTGGTGATTGGTAAGGAAAAAAAGGCCCAATTTGCTTTGATTTGTGAAGGTGGGATATAATATACTACTACTACTACTACTACTATATATGTTATGTAGATTGATTCCATTGGGTGTTTTTAGTTAGGCTTGAGATATAGTATAATTAACGTCTTGTCTTGTCTATATGAAATTGTGTTTCTGATTTGTACACATTTGATATTGATAATATTATTATTTGAGCTACCTATTTTTTTTTATTGTCATTATGTTATCTCCTCTCATTCAATTATGTCAAAATTAATCTCAACTATGAAGTAGCTGAATGAATGGCCATGTAGTGCACATGCAAATTACTACTATGAACTTAAGAACTAAAGCCACTACATTCACAATGAAATTAATTGCATTATTAAATTAAATTGAACTTAATATTCACTCCTAATGGTAGTCGAACCGGTATTACAGTATTTATCCACAAAACAGATGCTCCGCCAATATAGATTTTCATTAAAACATCACCATATATATTAAAATATTAAATTACGTTCGAAACTCTCTTTAGATTCTAAAATATGAATATTTTACGTATCTCAAAATCTTAAGAATTCATACTTTTATGATTTTATCGTCTATTTTCGTTGTAGCTAGCGATGGTATTATCTAAGGTTAACAGTGGAAGTTGTAAATGACATAAATTCATTTTTATCAATAGCTTTTGAAATGATGCATTATTCAAAAAATTAAAGCATAGTACTAATTGATTAAACTCTAATTAGAACACTAGCTAGATCGTTCCCAACCAAGAAGATGAAATTAAATCATACTGTACTATAAAGTTGAACAAAAACGTCTCTCATGACAAATATCTATCATTCTGATTTTTAGGAGACGACTACTACTAATAATTGTGTGCAAGATTATTCTACATAATTCAATAGTTTCTTCACTTATTGCTTACATATTCTCCAAAGCTAGAAACAATTATCTAAGGAGGCAGCTAGCTAGCTATGACTTATTAAATTAATAGTACTCTAATAAGCCAGCTTTGGATTCCGGTTGAAATAGTTCCTTACAAACTAGCCAATGATTTCTAAATTATTTCTTGACCAATAGCAAATCTCTTAACTCGCCCCAATATAGTTGTAGTACTAATTACAATTATCATCACTATAATGATAATCTTACTCTATCATATTTTAAAGTGACTTTGATTAGGTTCTAATATAGTAATAAATTAAGAATAAAATAAAAAAAGAAGATATATAGAGACCAAAATATATGTTAATATTCATATAAGATTTTGTTAATGTTGAATAATGATAATCTAACTATTTTTTTTGTGCACATTTGTTCATGTGAATATTCAAATAAAATTTTGTTTGAATGAATTTCGTTTGAATCTCATAGAACCTTATAAGATTACAATTAGTGTGAAATATGGTGTTATATTTAGTGTAAAATATGGTGTGTAAAAATTAATCGAAATCGAGAGAGTTATATTTAATAAAAAAGCCTTGAGATATATAATTAGTAGGATAATTGGGTATAATAAAATTTCAGTAGTCTTCGAATATGATCATCAACAATTTAAAATATACTCTATTAAGCGCAACAATAAATAATATTTCAACATAACAATTAATTATACTTTTGCATAATAATATACAACGCGACATCAAATTTTATAAATTTCCCACAACCTCTCCAGTTAATAATGTAGCGTTGTCATGTGTCTCGGTCAAGGTTGTCTAAAATTCACATCTAACAACCGATATCCAGTCTCAATAATAGTAAGTGGCTTTAAAATTACTCCGGCCTCCGTCCCTGATTAATTGTCACTCTTTTCCATTTCGGTTTGTTTCTCAATAATTGTCACACTTCATTATTAGGAGTACTATAAATGGTAAGTAGGTTCCACATTCTACAAACTCACTTCACTCACATTTTATTATAAAACTAATACTCCATCCGTCCCAGAGAAGATGTCACACTTGGGAAATGGCATGAGATTTTAGGAGATGTTATTTTGTATGTTAAGTGGTGAGAGAAAATATAATTTTATAATTGATGTGAGAAGAAACTTTTTCCAAAAGAGGAAATGAGACATCTTTTGTGGGACAAACTGAAAAGGAAAGTGTAATATCTTTTGTGGAATCGGATGGAGTATAAAAAAGTGGATCTCACATTCCACTAACTTTTTCAACCAACTTTTCTTTATATTTCTTAAAACCCGTGCTCGGTTAAAGAGTGACAATTAATCGGAGACGAAAGGAGTAATACATGTAGTACAAGTTTTCCAAACCGATGGAGAAATCTATTTCTTTGTAACACAGATAAGGCAAACATCATCATCAAATCATACAAAGGTCAATTTTCCGATGTTGCAATTTTGTCAAAGCTGTCACAAATCTTTCTCTAAAAAAAAAAGTTGTTACAAATCTCTAACTGCCATATACACGATCGAGAATAAATTATGATGCAATTAATAACTATACAAAATACACATAAGACATAGTCACAACACATATATATAAAATATGTGATAGATATTTTAGTGCAAGTACTTTATAAAAAAAACATGATAAAGTGTGGTGTCACGATCAGCTAAATTAGCAGAAAGAAAGTGAGATTTTTTTGAGTGTCTTGAATGCTAAGTACATTAAAATGGTAGGAATTAAAAGTAACGTGGTGCCTATCTGTATAATACTATAAGTCATTCACTAAGCTGAGAAAAATTGGTAATTGGAGCTATCAAAGTATTTGAAGAAAAGTTGCAGAATTAGGATAAGAAAGCCATGTGGTGTAGATTTCTCTGAATCAAATCCAGCCCCTTTCAAATGGGCTAAATGTTATTTCTAGTGGGGAAGACCTAAAAAGTAGGTTAGATATGAATTTCATTGTTTCTATTTGCCAATTGTTTTTTTTACCTTTAGGCGGGAAAAATTTCTGTATTTTGTGTTATTTGCTAGTTATATATAAGTGAGTTATGAGTCACCATGAGTTCCAAGAAAAATTAACTATTCTCATAGCTAAAATTAAATTGTTGAAAATGATCCTTATAAAACTCAAACCATAATATAAAATCCATAATAGGTTAACAATTTGAACAGAGCAAACGAATCATGTTTGCTGGATCTGTTTTCGTAAATTTCCAAGGGGTCCATGAACAAACTCCTTAACCTTGTGCTGCCTACATGAGCACTGGCTATTGTTGAGATTGGCACCACATTTCAGACCCAAATCTCAGCAGTTAGGATCACACACACAGCGCTAATGGTGATCTCAACGTGTATGAGATCTCGTATGTTCTTTTGAGATGTTGATGACTCTCTCTCCCAGAGGAAAATACAACTGATCATCTATGTCAACTGAAGCATCATCATCTTCCCCTGCTTCAAATGTTTTAAACTTCTCTTCCCCGAACATCATACCATGTTTATGGTCTCTGGTTCGGCTGTGGGATCTTTGCACAGCAAAAGTGTGAAGTTTGAGTAGACACTCTGCGCAGCTGGCTCGCCACTCCTTCATCCAAATATTAATTACAATCACGCATTAGTAAGATCATAAGTGGAAAATAAACGATCACTCGGGAATTTATCACTTAAGATTTATTTAAGCTAATCCACCACTTAATTTTATGGATCGAACATTTTAAGCTTGTTTAATCGTGTATCCTTCATATACTCAATCTCCTATGTATTGTCAATCTAGTAAAGCACCCCTTGACGTAAAATCAAATAAATGGTGCTAATGACAAGTCATGAAACCAGAAATAGTATGAGACATATCCCATCATGCTCACTAAATTTGGACCATAAAAAATGACTCTGAAGGACTAAATCATATGAAAGCCAGAGAAAGATAGAGATGGGAGCATTTTGCAGTGTAAGAGACAGAAAATACCATCTTCCAAATTCTTTTCACCAATAAACTAACCTTTCACAGTCAATCAAATCCTACTTTTTCTTCCAGAACTGATTTTATTGCCAACAATTATTCAGTATCACTATTACATTGATACCAATTGATGTAACACTATACAATCAGCTAGCTTCAATCTTCAAAGCAATTGTGAAAAGTACAGAAAAGATTGTAGATGAAAAGTAGGTGATTGTGAGAGGAGGAGGGGGATTATCAGGGTAAATCAAGTACAGGGGTCATGTCATTCATAAGCATTTAAATTGTCAAAGAGCGATCTTTCAAGGAACGCATGTTCATTGGAGTACACTGATTGGATAAGAAATATAGCACCTCCAAGAACTTGACTGACAGCTGCACAATGAATTTCCTTCACATCTGATGTCTCTTTGGAAACCTCCCCATATGGATTTTTAGTCAATAGTCATTCAACTTCAGTACTAGTAAAATTTATGAAAAGGATTGTAGTTAAGATAAAGCTTTAGTTGCCCAAAAAAACCTACAACCTCGAGGCAGATTCTAGATAAATTGTTGATTTGAACATGAATTTGCCAATCCAGTGCATTTCAGACAATTTATCAGCTCTATATCAATGACGGGGACAATGACATAGGAGACATGGATAATTATGGAAGACTGGAACTTCCTGTCATCTAAAATTTACCTACACTAGAATCATGCGTCAATATGTTATACTAGAAATTTTACAAAAGGACCAGTGCCTATTGTCCATTTGCACATATACAAGTGATATGTGTGTGTATCTCAATTATGATGGTGAATACTAACATTGAGTGCCCATCCCCTAATGTATCATCAAAAAAACCTTGTAAATTCTTAAAATCGATTCTATATCTTGCATGTTATTGCAGACTTAACTACCAAAGTGACAAATTAACCAAATTGGTGAAAGCATGAGGGACTTAAAAGGGTGTTAGGCACAAGCTCATTTAGAAGAGCTTATGAGCTTATCTCACAAGACATATTTAGAAGTATTCAGATGTTAAATGTCATTTTAAGATTAAGTTGTCAGAATGATTTAAAATAAAAAGGGAACATTTGTGCTAAATCTGTAACTAAAACAATCAATTTTATAGTAGTTTATTTCAATTTAAAAAAGAGGTTAGAACCTGCTAACTTTAAAACGAATTGGCCCAAAAGCAAATCCCCACAAAGTTTTGGAGAAATTTGTTTTGCTTTATTTTGCTATGGCCCAGCATATATTATACTTCTGTCCATCCTTGTACCACAAGACTTGTTCCAAAATATTGAGTAGTAGAGCAAGCTTCCACAACCTCAAACTTTTATCTTTTCGGCTTATAATCACAATGGAAAGGAACGGGGTGGAGCGAAACCTAGCCAAAACCAAAATATCGGTTTGGTTCCATTATAGTACTCCACTAGGGAAGCAGTTTTGATTCAGCATCTAATGAGAAAACTAAATTAGAATTCTGTTGATTCAGTTTTTTCATAGTAAAAATTAGTGAAAAAATAGAACTGGCTGCATCTCATCAAATATTTTAGGTTGCTTATAAACAGTCTATCCACTGTTCTGTGGAGTTTATTTCTTTTAGGTTGCCTATTAGACTGGTAGTTATCTTTGCCTTCTCCCACCTTCAGAAAATACTGCCAAAACCTAACATAAATTTTAGTATGGTTCAGTTTCAGGGGCGGAGCTAGGGTGGGGCCAGGGGGGCCCTTGGGCCCCTCACCCTTTCGAACTTTACCTATATATTATATATGTACGAAACAATTAGCTAAGTTCGTATTGTAGTAATTGGTTACGATGGTACACTTGCAACTAATTGATCTCAGGTTCGAATCTTGATCTTGCAGCGTGTATTTTTTTTTTATCATTATCTCCTTAGATTTCTATTGGATATTGTGTTAATGTTTTTCTATATATCTTTAGATTTTCTCTTGAATATGTTTATGTTCTATTAGATTTTCTAATGTTAATAATTTTGTTTATTTTCTCTAATTGTAATCTTAGCTAGTAATCTTGTATAAATTTTTTTTTTTTGTAACTGTTAAGAATTATTTTCATAATTTAAGAACATAAATATGTAAATATGCCATAATATAATATTGTTTTAATATTAGTGTTATGGTATTTATGAATAGAAAATAACTCTTTCATTACATGAATAAGTATATAATATTAGCAAAATTAATTTTAATACTATGCACTTTATTATAAAAAAAAATACTATATTCTTTAATTATATCGATGTTGACATAGTCACTGTATCTCTATTTTTATTACCATCCTCTAATTATCTCATTATCCATCTCTTGCGTACATCTCTCTATTACTTATATTCGAGTTAATTTTATATTGTAGATACTGAAACAACTTGACACCGAGACAAATTAACAAAATTTAAGTAGTAAATTGGGCCCCCCATGATTAAAATCCTGGCTCCGCCACTGTTCAGTTTGTATCTGATACAAGTCTTGCTCGGTTCAGTTTTCAAAAAATAAAATTTTGATTTTTCAGTTTTTGCGGATTATATTTTGTTCTGTATCAAACCACTCATTTTCTCACTCCCAAATGGAGCCATGAGTAGGCTATGTTTCTCATCATTTTGGAGAACCAAATGATACGACACTGATATGGAATTGTTCAAATGCTATCTTAGGCTCGATATGTAGCATATCATTGAAAGATTACAGGAATTAGATTTCTAAAATTGTGGAGACCATATTTTATTTGACAGAGGACAAATCTGATAAACAAATCAGGCTTTAGAAACATTTAGCACAATGTTTGCACAATTTCATTTAGTTTTTTTATCCTCCAATCTTAGCAAAAAAAATGATACATACATCATATTCCTAAGAACATTTCCCTCCAAAACAACCCTCTATCGCCCCAAGGCACAAGATATTGTAGTCTTGTCTGTGCACAGTTACAAGAAAACCAATCACACAACATTTTTCCAATACGTTCAATCCAAAACTCCCTAAATATTCAAACATGGCCTAGGTCTGGCCGTCTGGGTAACCTTGATGTCAAGAGAATCTTGTTCTATAACATAGAGTATGATGCAAATTGCAATATAAGCTAAAATTTCGAATGGGGCGAGTCATGTGAAAGAAATATATCAACATGGGAGCAATTTATATTATAATATGGTCGGGTGAGCGTTGGAATCACAATTCACAATGCATCAGTTCTCCCACTCATATCTGAAGATGTGAAGATTAGGACTACTTGATTATTATAGGTTCACAAATTTAAAGAGTAAGAATATTTCTAAATTTCTGAAAGCAAATGGAGAAGCATAACCATGAAATATTAAATTCTACAGCAAGAGAAGCATATCTAGAGATTCTATACTAGTTGAAAAGTTGTCTATCCCCAGACACCATTACTGAAAAGGGCCTAACTCAAAAAAATAGGTCTTTTGACTATTTTCCTAAGATCATAAACATTGTCAAAAATACATACTTGTGGTTTGGGAATACTATTAACTGGGCCAGTAAGCAGAAAAAAGATTCAAATTGTAACAAATTCTGATTCAGTCTAAACAAAATACAGTTAGATTCTTCATCTATTAATAAAAAAAAATAATCTCAACCTTGTGCCAGTGATGATTAAGTCCTAAACAACAAGATCATCTACTCTACCTACCCACACACGCTGTATGTCATTTCCTAATTCAACAATTCACATGATTCGAAGTGGTTTTAATCTATCATATGCAAAACTAATCTATTCCTTGTATAAGGATCATTAGATTGGATGAAAATAAGTTAGAAACCAATTCAACACTTGAAAATGCTAGCATTTCCCATCAATCCAGTCATCTTAGCATCGGATCTGGTTGCACAAGTCCACAGAAGCAAGCAAATAGTAATTCATGTATACCACAAAACGAATCTAGAAAAACACCAAATAAAGGGTTACCTATTGCAATTGAGAGCAATGAGGGTTCGAACGATTCCATCCAGTCTCAAGAGTGGTGCCGTACTCCAAATGCGAGACGGCGACGTAGAGAAGCGCGGGCAGTCCTCATCGTCGATCTCGAAGTGGTACTGGTGCTGCTGAATTTGGAGAGGGTTGGTGGTGATGGAGTGAATCGTTTCGTCAAGGGTTTATGGAGGATTTGGAAGAGCATATCGGAGGGGATTAAGGTGTTTCTTTCATTTACGCTATGAGAAGATCAGAATATGAGTTACTGGGCCAAATATTAAAATTCAATTGTTTGGCCCAATATTTAAATGTAACCCACATTGAATTTTATATGGACTTTGGAATTCAAAATTGCGTTAGTTTAACCTATCATAGTTTCAATAAGTTGATAATGGTTAGATATACACTTATATGATTATTTTAAGTGTTAGTTAACTTATTATATAAGTCAGTATTATCTTTGATGGTCTATCTACCCATAATTTTTGCCTCAAAATATAAGGATATGTGTCTGGTCGAGTGATGGAAGCGTGCACGACATATCATCAGTCGAAGGATTGCGGATGCGGCTCTCTCCCTCGTAACGGCGGTAGGTGAACGTCATATAGTTGCGAGCCTCCTTATGCTCTTATTCTAGTCACTCATTCTTAAAAATCACATTAATGTAAAATATTCGAGTATGTAAAATATTTTTATAAGTACACATACATATGTAGGGTCTTGTTAGGTTGGGATTTATCAACCTAATTGAGAATTGAGATGCAATCTCAACCACTCATCCAGAATATTTGTGAAATGTCAACAGCATGTAGTTTATGTCAACAGAGGGGCATAATTGTAATTTTATTAAAAAAATTTAATTTTTTTTTAATTTTTTTTTTAAATTTTAAAAAAAAATTTCAACTACATATACAATTCAAGTCAACTACACATCAAATGTCAACAACTTTATTCAATAAATACTATTTGACATGAATTGTACATGTAGTTGACATTATATTATGTAGTTAACATGAATTGTATACGTAGTTGACATGGATTGTACACATAGTTGACATTATATGTGTGTAGTTGACATGGATTGTACACATAATTGACATTATATGTGTGTAGTTGACATGGATTGTATATGTAGTTGAAAAATTAAAATTTAAAAATTTAAAAAAAAAATTAAAAAAAATTTAAAATAAAATTTAAAATAAAAATTTAAAAAATTTTAAAAAAAATTAATAAAAAAATAAAATTAAAAATTAAAAAAAATATTTATTGAATAAAATTTACCATGATATTACTATTCTGCCATTTTATAATTAATTAATCTAAAGATATTTTGTATGTGGAAAAATTTGAACCACTCATTTAATAAAAATGAGTGACTGATATTGCATCTCATTTCTCAATTAGCATAAAAAATCTCAAATGATCACAATGCTACGTATATACGTGTCTCTGTCTAGTGGATCAACGGCCCAAATAATACACACGTTTTTCTGAACAATACTCCTATTTTGTAACGAATAATTTTCATATAGTTGCAACCAATACGCAACTGGATTAGGAAAAATAAATAACTGACGGTTATAGACAACCGCAATCAACTCGAAATTATTTGTATATGCATGATTTAATTAGTTCCTACCAAAAGATACGATTTGTCAAAGTAATGATGAATTTCGCTTGAAAATTAGTGATATTATATTACTAATGAGTAATGAGCAGGTTACTTAAGCGATTTCTTAATGTTTTTTAATATTGTTGCCACTTCATAATGTATGTTGCCTCTGGAGAAGGTGAAACATGAAAAGGACATCAACATAATTTAATTCGACTAAGATATAATGTTCATGCACAAAAATTATTTTAAAAGGTCAAAATGAGAATCAATTTAATTATTGAAATCATTTGCTATCAATAAATTTCTACTAGCGTCGCCGCTCGGGGCTTCAATCATTTGATCAATTTGACGTTTACGGACTCAAAAGAAACCACGTCTTGAAAGCAATGGGGGTTAAATTTCGATTAATAATAATGTTTTTAATCAAATTTTAGAACTTAGTAATTTATAATTTAAATTTAATCAAGGTGAATGTACTGTCCTTTTGATATAACTTAGTGTATCCCATCATGATCAAATTATAGAGCTCCAGACATTTATTCGTTGGAGTTATTATTGAATCGCGATGCCAAAATAAAGTTTAGATGAAATGCCTAAGTACAATATTAGGATGAAAAGAAAGAGATGGACAACTTTTTAACATCAAATAACGTTGTTTTAAAAAAAAATAACGTTGTTTTAAAAAATAACTAATTATTTGTATAAAAAAAAAAAACTCATTCTTCCTTCATTTGTTTACTTCAATTGATTCAACTATCTCTACAATTGTAGTATTCTGTTGAGTATTCCCATTGACTTTCATTCAATTTACATTAATTTATGCAAAAAAAATTCAAAAATCATATGATTGATTAATATATGTAAATATTTTATACACCGTTCATGAAATATTGTCCAGTTTTGCCATTTCGGTCCATCCGTGAAATATTGTTCACTTTTTTTTTCCCCTTTTTTGTTAAATGGACCTCACTTTCTACTAATAACTCATTACACTCTCGTTCTATTACAAAATTAATATACAAATATGAGGTCTACATTCCATTAACTTTTTTCACTCATTTTTCTTCACATTTCTTAAAACTCATGATAAGTCAAACATGGATAACATTTTGAGGACGGAGGGAACTCATGATAAGTCAAACATGGATAACATTTTGCGGACGGAGGGAGCAGTAAAGAAGACGAGGAATTATATGATTGACAAGGAAAAGAAAATTATTAATGGTGGCAAGGCACATTTTTAAGGAGGATAATGGTTCCCGTTTACTATTGTTATAGCCGTGGTGATTTAAACACTCAATTTTATTGTATTTGAAGAGAAATCGTTTTGACAATTAGACCTTATTTGATCGTCATTCTGTTTGGTAATACTCCACGTGCTAAGACCTAAGTTTACCGGAAAACTGGTGATGATTAATTATAGTACTTCATTAAGTTAAATCTTAAATGCATAGTGACAAATCAAATTTTCATTTCACTAAGTTAAATGCATAGTGCTGCACCGCCTTTTTCTTTTACCTTTTACTACTTTTTACTTTACCCACAAAGGAGTGGTAATACACGTATCAATTTTACACTATAGCGTGTGTGACAAGGACAACACCCAAATTCTTAACATTAATTATCAAACTTCAAAATATAGGGTAAAACTATATACCAACTTTGACTAGAAATTAATCTAAAGTTATGATTTAAACTAGTAAGCTTTTGAAGTGATGAACGAGAACACGTAATGAGGCTTTTGAGCTCACTTAAATCTATTAGGCCTTTTGTTAGTTCATTTTTCTTTTTCGATATAAATATAGTATAAATTTTGTCTTTCAATAATATTTTTCTTTACTTGCATCAGTGCGATGTGAAGCCAGCTCGACCAAATTAAGTAAAGTGCAATATAGACACCTAAGGTTAATTAATTATGATTTTGATTAATTAAAGTGTTAAACAAGTTGCTACCGAATCATTTCACTCCTATCATTTTGTGTTTGCTGCTTCTGTGTTTTTATGTCACAGACAGCTGCTTTAATTGTTTTTCATGTGCATAAGAGAAATATGCTTCTTATGAGATTAACTAATAATAATAAAATAAATAATATAAATATTAAATAATTCCGCTTAATTAAGGTGCAAAATGCAGTTGGTGTTTTTATTAATATAAGTATTATACTTTTTTACTATACGAATAATTAATGTATGGACTACGTAATAAGATTATTATTTTAATACCTTCTCTCTAAGTCATATAGTCAACTGATCAAATAATGTTCTTAACCATTTATGTCATGTTGTATCCATGCATCTATAACCTGAGACATTATTTAAACGTGCAATTGGGATAATTCAAATATGAAGAATTATCAAAACAAAAAAAACGTCAAACGATAAACTAAGATTTAGTTTCGTGTTTGGAAGAGTTATTTCACTCATTTTATTCAACAATCAAGATAAGCATCCTAGTAAGCCCAACAAACATTTTCAAACAAAACTTTGTATACTAAGAGACATGAGCACAACTGTACATTAACTACAAGTACATGGTTAATCTTTTACCTTTCAAATCAAGATATATCCTCGCAAATAGGTCAAGTGAGACAAAAAAATAAAATTATACAGTAGTACTATAAATATAATTCCTAGTTTTTTTAGAATACTAAACGTAAACTTTTTGTTACACGCACTCTCTCACAGCACATGTATATCCTTTCCTCCTCCGAAAAACCATGAGCTCGTCGTGCACGCACACACAATATATAAATCATTTTTAAAATAAATGAAATATGGCGTTTTTATAACATATCAAATCTTCAAATACTTCACTCATTTATATGTTCATGTGAGCAATTTTCTAGTTGAAATAAAAAAGGAAATTGAAAGTAACATGAAACAAACTATAATCAAAGCATAAAACTAATTTCCAAACTCCAAATCAATCTAATTAAAATCAGGCAAGAACTAACTTTTGTGGTTCTAGAGCTTTCCTAAACCAAAAAATGTTTCTATTTTTTTCTTGAAAATGCTATCTCAGGTGAAACCATTTTATCTTTCTGACCCACACGCCGACAAATTTGGGACCTAACCCAACAATTTGATAGGTGCTTAGCTGTGATCCCTTTACACTATTAACACTTTTGGAATAGTTTGATTTAATCCAAGTTGTTACCAAAAATACTATCCATTAATTCACAATCTCAGTCAGCAACGTGGGATCTACGTGTCACATGTAAGAAACTGATACGATTATTATTATTATTATTATTATTATTATTATTATTATTTAGTTAGTTAATTAGTGATTTGCTATATCTTTTCATATAATTAGGATATTTATTTCTTGCTCATTAAGTTACTATTAGTATTATAAATAGGGTTATTGTTATTCTCTTCTGGGAATCAATAAGAAATACAATTATCTTGATATTTTATTTTTATGCTTTTATTTCAATTCTGTATTGATCTTGGTTTGATCGAAGGACAAAGTTCCCGCGACTACCTTTTATCCATCCGACTATCGCAATCTCGACGCCGGAATCTTGTTAAAAGAAATCATCTCTTAACAATTGGTGATACGATTATTATTATTATTATTATTATTATTATTTAGTTAGTTAGTTAATTAGTGATTTGTCATATCTTTCCATATAATTAGGATATTTATTTCTTTAGTATTAGTATTATAAATAGGGCTATTGTTATTCTCTTCGGAAATCAATCAGAAATATTCAATTTCAATTTTGTATTGTTCTTAGTTTGATCGACGGACAAAATTTCTGCGACTACCTTTTATCCGTCGGAGCGATTACCTTTTATCCCTCCGCTCCGATGATTGCAATCGCGACACCGAAATCTTGTTAAGAGAAATTTTATCCCTCCGAACGCTGGAATTTGTTAAGAGAAAACGCTGGAATCTTGTTAAGAGAAAACACCCTACACTTGTCCAAACTCCAAACAGAGCTCAAAACTACTCTATAAATTGCTCTGCGTTCCTCCATTTGTATCTTGTTCTTATCAATCTATTTCTCTCTTCCTATACACAATCTCACTCTTCCAACTTTCTCGATTATTTCCCCAAAATCTTCAATTTGATTTGATAAAGATTTTGGGTTGAATTAATTAAGAATTAGAAATTCTTTAATATTTTTGTTGAAGATGAAGGATAACAAGGGAAATCCATTACGTCTCTCTTCTTTGAATCATATCTCGCTTGTTTGCAAATCAGTTGAAGAATCTGCTGATTTTTATCAGAACGTTCTTGGCTTTGTGCCAGTTAGAAGGCCCGGTTCATTCGATTTTGATGGCGCATGGTAATAATTAATTCATCTTAAATTAAAATATTTACTATCATCATCATTTTTTTTTTTGCAGGCTGTTTGGTCACGGGATTGGGATACATCTACTGCGATCAGACGATCCAGAAAAAATGCCCAAGAAAACTGTGATTAATCCCAAAGATAATCATATTTCTTTTCAGGTAGCTACTCAATTTCTAGAAAATTCTAATAAAAATAGTTAATTTCTTGTAAATTTGATGACAGTGCGAGAACATGGCGATGGTGGAGAAAAAGCTGGTGGAAATGGGGATTGATCTGGTGCGGCAGAGAGTAGAGGAAGGCGGGGTGTACGTGGACCAGCTGTTCTTCCACGATCCGGATGGGTTCATGATCGAGATATGCAATTGCGACAACATCCCCATGGTACCACTGGCTGGGGAAGTTGTACGCTCGTGCTCGAGGATCAACTTGGAGCCGCAGCAGATCCATCTCCCCGTGGTACAACCGTAGGAAGCTGGGGGTTGTTTGGACTTGTACGTCATAACAAATCCGATTTGGCCAACCTTTTTTTTTCTTTTTTTTTTGTCTGCTTGTTATCTTCTTCACTTTGTTCTCGTCGTAATAAGATGCTTTAACCGTTTGGGAATTCCATTTTAATTTTACTACTAATACTACTTCATAGCTTTTCAATTTGGCACAATTAGTTTATCTACTAACTCAACTTGATTACATTATTTAAATTTCCAACCTTTTGATCACACTTTAGTTTATCTTTATTACTCTATGATGGGTTTTTTTAACACATTTTGAAGAAAGGAAAAATATGTATTGTGTATATGGATGAACATAGATCGAAAAATAATATTTCCTCACTTTCATAAAAGATACTATTACACTTTTTTTATACTATTTTGAAAAAATATACTATTAATAAATAATTAAAATAAAATAAAATAATTAAAAAAATTCTACTATATAAAGAAGAATCCATTCACACCAAATATGCTCCTCTAGCCAATCGGTCATTTATTTATGATCAAGTTTTACACATACATATTAATTGAGAAAAACATTATAGTATTAAATATTCTACATGTGAATGGGTGTAACTAGTGTGAGTTAAGAAAATAGTAACATCATCATCATACCAAATATATTGTTCTAGTCACGACTTATTCATCGATCAATTTATGATGAGTTCTAATAATAATAAGGGTTTTTGGCTTTTTAAACCAAAAACTTTCCCCGAATTCTGGTTTTTCCCATGAACTATGAAATTTGTTTTTAAAACCATGAACTTTCACTTCGTTTGGTTTTTCCCAATCCGACCCGAATAACACATTTCCAGTCTAGAAATTATCCAACGTGGACAGTCGAAAAAATGACATGGAAGCCGGATTTAGGACCCTAAAACAACGTTGTTTTACGACTCAATCAAAATTCAGCCATCTTCGTTCATCCTCTCACTTCGACCTCCCCAGCCACCGCGACGAGCTAAGACGGTCACCCAGCCACGACCTGCTCACCCTCCGGCGCGCTCGGGAGGCTCCCCATATTGGGGAAATTCCCACCTATCTCCTCACAGCTCTCCTTTCTCTTCTTCTCATAATAATCATCCCTCACTTTAATGACAAATAGGATTAAAATTGATACGTAGACAACCCAGGTTTCGCCATTGACCCGTCGGGGGAAAAACCAAACGAAGTGAAAGTTTGTGGTTTTAAAAACAAATTTCATAGTTCATGGGAAAAACCAGAATTCGGGGAAAGTTTTTGGTTTAAAAAGCCAAAAACCCTAATAATAACCACTACAACAATACAAATAACTAAGAATATTTTTTTTGGTCCTATTAAGGATGTTTATTAACGTTTCGAATTATACCACAACGCTTTATAATACTCCCTCAGTCTCAGTTAAGATGACCCCTTTGATTTTCGCACATATTTTGTTAAAATTATAATAAATAGTTAAAGTGTAAGGAAAGTAAATTAAGAAATAATAATATGGAAGAGACTCTCTTCTACATTATTATTTCTCTTACTTTATTTTTCCTTAACTTTAATTATTTATAATAATTTTTTCAAAACATGTGTGAAAAACAAAAAGGGTCATCTAAAATAGGACAAGGGGGAGTATGTTTTTATTGTTGGTATCCCACCTAAAATTAGATGACATAAGTAAAGTGTTCTAAAAAATAAAAATAAAAACTAAAATAATTTACCCTCAACTTAGTGATGCTTTTTTGTCTTAAATTACGATTATTTTAAAAAATCAAATACTAATAATTGCGTCTCAATTTTTATATCCTTAAAAGATATTTAATGTATTCTACAGTGATCACACGCTACATAATGATAAATGATGATTATTATTGATCAATTTTTTAAATGGTTGAAAGTACTAATGAATAGACATTATATCGATGCTAAGAAAACTTATTGTATGTTTTAAGGATCCAAAAATCAAGATGCAAATTACTAGCGTCAGAAAATTTTAAAAATAGCAACAATTTTATGACACAAAAGAAAGTTCTTAAATTAAGGATAAGTTAACTTAACCTTTTGTTTTTTTTAATACGTTTTCATTTGCGTCCTCTAATTTTAGTTGGGACGCCAACAATAAAGACGGCTTTCGTAACGTTGGTGATATATTTAGAAAAGCAAATTAACATTTTTAAAATAACACCATCTTATCAAATGGAGTAAGTATTCCTTCTGTTTCACCTTAATAGAGACGTTTTATTTTCTGCACTTTAGAGTCGGAAAGTGGGCCGGGCCAGTTCAGTCTAGCATAGGCCCATCTGGGGATGATAAGTTTGAGGTTTGGGTTGATCCAGACCCACTTCTGAAGCGGATTAAGTTGGGCTTTGTTTCCGTTGATAAATGTGAAATCAATTCAACCAGGCCCACTTGGTAATTGGGATGTAACAATAGTTATTAACATTGGGTTAAATTGTTGGTAAATAAAGGCTTTTAACGATTAGAGAATGAGATCTTGGAGTCAGGGACGGAGATACCGGCGGCCAAGCCACCGCTCCAGCGGGGGCTTGGCCGGAACCGGACCCCTACCCCCCCCTATGCAGCCGCGCCCCGTCGGATTTCCGCCCCGGCTTCGGATAGCCTGAATTTTTATGTATACTGCGTCTGTGAGTTTCTGGAAGAGGCGAAGAGGTTGAGAGACCCCCAATTTGAAGAAGACGACACATGGTGAAATTGGGCTTCTAAATTGGGTCATTAATTATATTGGATTGGAGTATTAGACTTGGGCCTTTAATATATAATGATAATAATAATAATAATAATAATAGATAAACTAAAATAGCCTTTATTGAATATAGAAGCCCAAATTTATACTACAAGTAACGTTTCTTCTTCTCCAATTAAAATCATATCGGAGGCGCACGCAAATTACAGCAGCCGCAAAATCATATCAGAAATCAGAGGTCAAGGGTCTCCTATACTTGTAGAAAAATTAAAAGGTTTGATTCTAATTGTGATTTTAACTTTTTACTTTGATTTAATGGCATGAAACCTAAAATTATTTATTATGATTTTAATTCTGTTGCTTGAATAGGAAAAACATAATTAACCTTTGAGAATTGTGATAATACAAGTTTTTGAATCATTACAATTTGATATATAAAAATATGCAGTTGTGGCATGAATTTAACATAAATGTTTTTCTAATGCATTATCTTACTTTCTTATTAGTAGATTACACGTTGCAATAATTTAAAATGTACGAATGCAAATTATCTAATTAATCTTGTTTATTCTTGGCTACAGTTATGCATCGATATTTTAAAAAATCAAGGAATGATTCAACTTCTAGTTCGAGTATTGCAACCCCGAATTCGACTGTGAACCAGGATGGAATCAATGTTGCAAGTTTTGAAGCTAATTCTGAAAACATAGTTAGTGACCCGAATGCGATTTTGAATCAAGAAAGAATCAATATTGAAGTTAATCCGGAAAACATAGTTAGTGACCCGGGGCTACGGAGTCCTATTGCTAGTTATGATGTTCAAATAAGGGATCGCATTCGAAGAGAATATGTCTCTAAGGGGCCTTGTCAACCGAAAGGTCATGTCTTTAGGAAAACTTCGTATGGTAAAGAGAAAAGGAGCTTCCAAGCTAAATGGTTTGAAAAACATATATGGTTGGAATATAGTGTTGAAAAAGAAGCGGCATTTTGTTTTTGGTGTTATCTTTTCAAGCCTATTAATGCCAATCGTTTTGGAGATGATGTATTCGTGAGTACGGGCTTTAAAAATTGGAAAAAGGCGCTTGCTATTTTTAGAGAACATGAAGGTTCAGCAAATAGCACACATGATCAGGCCAGAATACTTTTTGAAGGGTTTAAAAATCAAAGACAAAGTGTTGATTACAATTTGAGGAAATATGATAAGGAAGACGAAGTCAACTACCGCATTCGCTTGACTGCTTCTTTAGATGTGATTCGATTATTGTTAAGACAGGGATTGCCATTTCGTGGGAATGATGAATCATTTGCGTCTACAAACAAGGGAAACTTTCTAGAGATACTTAAATGGTATTGTGAGCATAAAGAAGAGGTAGCTGCAGTTACATTGGAGAACGCTCCACGTAATAATCAGATGACTAGTCCTTTGATTCAAAAGGAATTATCAAATTGTTGTGCTGTTGAGACTACGAAAGTTATTTTGGAAGATATTGAAAATCGCAAATTCTCTCTATTGGTTGATGAAGCGCGAGATTCATCGATAAAAGAGCAAATGGCTTTGGTTATTAGATACGTGAACAATAATGGAGAGATTATAGAAAGATTCTTAGCCTTGGTACATGTCACTGATACTACAGCAAAGTCATTGAAGGAAGGGATTGACTCAGTGTTTGCTAAGCATGCTTTATCTTTATCACGGTTAAGAGGTCAAGGCTATGATGGTGCATCAAATATGCGGGGTGAGTACAATGGTCTAAAAACCCTTATACTGAATGAAAATAGATCTGCGAAGTACATCCATTGTTTTGCTCATCAGCTCCAACTAGTCGTGGTAAATGTATTTGGGAAATCTTGCAAAGATTTTGGTCGCTACCACAAGAGATAAGGCTTTTCCCTTGGTATACCGTTTGATTGAATTGACTCTGATCCTTCCTGTTGCGACCGCCTCTGTTGAGAGAGTATTTTCTTCGATGAAATTTATCAAGACTGATTTGCGAAACAGAATGGGAGACGGTTGGATGAATGATATCTTAGTTGTATACATTGAGAAGGATATTTTTAACAAAATTGAAAATGAGGCCATTCTTCGACGATTTCAAGAAATGGCGACACGTCGGAAACAATTATCATCTAGAGCCTCGTAAAAATTGTAAAGACGTTATATTTGAATTGAAATTTTTGGTATTATTGTTATTATTATTATATTATTATTGTTATTATTATTTTTAAGGATTTCAGCACCGGCTTATTTGAAAGTCTAGTTCCGTGAGATCTTGGAGTAATATTCTGTTTCTCTTGGTTTTGGGGCTTTAAAGCACGATGTCTTATTTTTGAACTTGGGCTATTCATCCATAAAAATATATGGTTGAAATTTGGCCTTCCTGCATATCCAACAAATTGGACGATATAGACTGAACAATGAACAAATATAAATACTTTAATTTAGATGATCATAATATCAACAAAATATGTACATATTTTTTTTTTTTGCCAAATTTATTAATCAATATATTTGTGTACATTTTTTATTTCGAAAGTTATTTGATTATATTTTTTTATGATAAATTTTTGTTATATATATATTTACAATTGAGTGAACTACAAAAATGGTCCCTGGACTATGGGTTTATCTCGCCCATAGTCCCTGGACTTTAAAAATATCGTCAGTAGTCCTGGACTAAGAAGTTATCTCGAAATTGGTCCTTTTGGCTTTTTTTGGTACGAAAATACCCTTTGATATTATTTTGGGGGGTTTGGGCAATTTGGTCTTTTTATACTTTTAACATTTTAAATCTGATATTATATTAGTTATGTACTAACTTTGATATTATTTCAAATTTATCATCCTTTTTCCCTTTTGTCATCCTTCACTTTGTTTCTTTATTTCAATATTAGATTTAATTTTACAAAATTTTAAATTTTAATTTTTAAATATCAATAAATTTTTTTAATTATAAAAATTATTAAATAGCAAAAATTAATAGTTATAATCAATATTTGATAGTGTATAGTACTATGTAATCAATAAGGTATGACAATGCCTAGTTTTAATCAATATTTAATTAGCTTTAATCATAAATAGACTATAACACAATTTATTCTGAAATAAATATGCATCTAATGTAAGACTAATATAATTTTCGTTTATTAATTTGAAAACAATCAAATTTTACTAGAAAATTTCAACAAAAATACTCCTATATAAAATTTTAAGTAGGATCAAATTTTTAGTCAACTTCATAATATTTAATCACAAGCAATTATAACAATCGAACGGAGGCTAAATAGAATAACTCTTATTTTTCCATCATGATTAATATTATTTTTCTATACTTCTTCAATTCAATTGAATATTATATTAAATAACAAAAATTAATAGTTAATCAATATTTATAGTGTCCATGAATTAATAGTTTTCATTAAAAATATTTATTGATATTTAAAAATCTAAATATTAAATTTAATTTTATAAAATTAAATCTAATATTGAAAAAAAAAACAAATTCAGTGAAGGATAACAAAATGGAAGAAGAATGATAATTTTGAAATAATATCAAAGTTAGTACATAACTAAAATAATATCAGATTTAAAATGTTAAAAGTGTAAAAAGACCAAATTGCCCAAACCCCCCAAAATAATATCAAAGGGTATTTTCGTACCAAAAAAAGCCAAAAGAACCAATTTCGAGATAAACCCTTAGTCCAGGGACTACTGGCGATATTTTTAAAGTCCAAGGACTATGGACGAGATAAACCCATAGTTCAGGGACCATTTTTGTAGTTCACTCTTTACAATTTTAGAGTGCGTATGATATATGATATTGTTTATCGTATGATAGAATTATTACACACTATAAAAGAGTGAAGAAAATAAAATGTTGTGCATTGCACAAGTGTGTCACTAGTAATCTAGTATTATCTTAACTCTTAGGGCTTGATTGGTAGCTCTTAAAAAGTGTGAAAAAGTCGAAAAAGGTACTGTTCATCATCCTTCTACAATGTTTGGTAGCTCATTCCATTATCGGCCGGCCCGGTAGAAAATGGTCGGGTTTCCAGGGAAGTGAGATAATTTTCTGAGTTTGAGTGAAAACACTATCACGGGAATTTTGTGATATAAAGTTTCCTCCTTTTGTGAGAAATCTTAAAAACAAGATTTCTCCCGAAATTGCCCTCCCAATTCTCCAACTGCAATCACAGTTTCGCCGCACATCCACCCCAAAAACACCCAATGCTACTGCCGATCTGAACATTCCGATTTTTGTGATAAATCTTGTTTCCGAATTCGCCTTCCCATTTCTCTAACTGCAACACAGTTCCGCAGCGCATCCACTCCAAAAACACCCAATGGTACCGTCGATCTGAACATTCTGATATAGGTACGTCGGTGGCTTTGACGCCTAAAATTATCCCCCAATTTCCTAGCCCTAATCGCAAAATTATCCTCCAGATTTGATGTTCAATAATGTGTTTTGTTTGTTGTTGCATTTTTTATTAATTTTATTTGTTTATTTGTGTTGTGAAAGTTTAAGGAATTGGTCTGATTGTTCATCCACTGCGATGCGCTTCGAGCCCTACCTCAAGAGCGCCTGCAAGGGTTTCATCATGGAGCTCCGCCCTACCATCATCGCCGACGACAATCCGAACAAGGACATCAATTTCGCCTTCTACAACCTCCCCTTGGTGAAGAAGCTCAGGGAATTGGCCACCGCCAAGATCGTCAAGCACGTGGCCAATCAGCGGCATCGTCACATGCACCAGCGAGGTCCGACCCGAGCTCCTCCAGGGCACTTTCAAGTGCTTGGAATAAGGAAGCGTTATTAAGAAGGTCGAGCAACAGTTCATGTATACCGAGGTTTGTTTCGTACTCTGTCACTGGAATTGAACGGATGTATTTGCCTATATCTTGTTGTTTAATTGAGAATTTTATGAATTGAAACCGTAAATTTAAGTATTTGATCTCTGTTTATATTGTTGCTTTTGTGCCTATGGTTTGTCTTGATTTCTCTAGCAGCTTTAACTCCATTTGCAACACAATGAATCATTTTGTAACTTTGGGAGATTGTGTGAATGATTAGGGGTGCAGATTGTGGCTCTGCAGTGTTGATAATGCATTTTTTTGGATTTGTTCTGCGATATGTCTAAGTAATTTCTCAGATAGTAACTATGGTTGTGTTCATTCTGGACTTATATCTTTCGGTTGTTGAGTCTAAAGTGTGTATTGATAATTTGAGCTGTTATTTGTCAAGTCCCATACCCTTTTTTGTTGTTGTTTGTTCAATGTGTTTGCTTGGAGCCGTGTTCTGTTCGTGTTTGTGGAAAAAATTAATATTGCAGTGATGATATTGTTGTTTTGCCATGAACTTTCATTGTTTTCAAATTATGTAGGATGGTTAACGAAAGTCAGCGAAAGAGGTCGGAGTCAGAGACAATTGTTATTATAATCGAGGTCATCGTCCGGACTCATATGAACGAGACGTTCTCAGATTTGAAAAACAAAAACTGATACTCGACGGGCTGCCCTAGTATGTGAGTTTTTTCTTCACATGTGTAGACATCGCAGCTGTATTGGATGGAGAAGATGTATTTTGTGGAATTGTGGTGGAATGAGGGTACCAAGAAGGTGTTGCATGGAGAATGAGAGAAGGATGGCGCCAAAGTTAAAGAAAGTAGCCGCCATTTTACTTCCCTGTAGAATCAACATGTAGAGCTGCTCCATACTCAAGGATATTATTGACATTTCCCTTATTATCCACATGAGTGTAACTCTTAACCAATTTCTACCAAACATTTGATAGTGTGGTTTCTCAATTTAGAAAAAATGTACCAAACACTGTTATACCATGGAAAACATTATCCGTAAAAGTAAGAAAAACTCTGTATACGTGAAACCTTGAAAACCCTTTTTTGCTACCAATCACACCCTTAAGGTTAAGACACTCGAATCTATTCAATTAGTCCATTCTAAAGTAGGATAAATCCCTAGAAATTGGATCAACTCAAAAAAATAACACAATAGTACGACGATATCATTACATTCAACTTTTCTAATCTAATAAGTATACATCATGATAAAATGCAGATTAACAATAGTTGGCTAAGAAACCAAGCACAGTCCAAAAATAAGCATTAAAACACATATATTTACATTGCATAAGTAGAATAACAAATAAAAATTGAAGTAAATCTTAGGATGAAGCAATAATTAAGGAAAATTTAGAAGTTAACTCTAAGCTCCCCTCTTAAGCATTTGCTCAAAGTTTTCAAGAGACTCGAGCCTCTGAAGATGCAGAAATAATTTCTGCTATAAGTGGAAATTGCACACACTTTATTTACAAAGAACACATGGTTTTCTGACCTTTTTTTTCCCAAAAAATTACCACTCATTTCTTTTTTCCCTTTTTTAACTAAGGTTAAAACTCATTACGTAATTTCTCTTTGGTGCACTTATATGAATTATCTATCTTATCAATTATTTGTTGGAACATTTTAATATGATCCAACATAATAGTCTAAAGATTGTATAATATTTATGGCTATTTATTGATTGACCCGATTACGTGATCTACTAAGGTTATATAATTTATAGGGTCAAACGATTATCTATAAAAGTATGAGGACTATTGTGCAGATACTACTTTGGATAACTTTAATTTTGTTATGGGTGAAATTAAAGTTATAATAAAGTTAGGGACTTATTCTCTAAATAATGGTTATGGTCCCCAAGTGCAACCTATAAATAGGTCAATAGAATCCCATTCCTATTGATCAGACGTAAAATCAAGACTCTACAGATTACAGAGAATCTGTGAGAGAGCGTTGTCACTTGGAAGACTAGTTTCCATACTTCAGAATCATCAACTACATCATGAATCCCAATCCATGTACGCTTCCGCTTTATGTTTATCAATCGTATTCGACATGTGTGATTTATGTGATGAATTATGTGAATCATTGATTTGATTCCAACAATTGGTATCAGAGCCAATACATGTTGGAACGAATTGATAATTCGTTTATCTATGGTTTTTCATCGTTTGGATTCAGTTTATGAAAATTATGTGGTCGAATTGTTCCTGTGATTTGTTGTTGACCTTACTGGTGTTGTTCATCAATTCCTCCATGTTTTCTAATGCGAGCACAAGATTTCTTTTGACAAATTATTGAAGAAATTTCGGATGAAAATTTGAAATTGTTTGGTTAATTCATTCAAAAGCTTTTCAACAGTGATTGATTTTTAATGCACGCAAACCAATATGTGATTGGTTCATGAATTGAGAGTTTATATGCACGAAAACTTTTACGATTTGAAAACTTTTGAATATTTGGTTATCAACCCCATTCATGTTCTTTTGACGAATTAGTTGGGAGAATTTCAGATCAAAATGTTATGTTGATTTCTTCAAATTTTCTGCACTCATGTGTTCGAAATTTAACAGAGCAGTTTTGGTTTTGATTAATTCATCGATTCGTCGAAAATTTAATGAACTTCTGTGTTCAAATTTTCATTCATCTATTTTTAAAATTCATTTTTCAACTGATTCTGACCGCCATTCTTTTATTCCGACGAACGGAGAGTCGGTAAGTTCCGACGAAGTTGGAGCGGTTGATGGTGGTTGAGGCGGTGAACCGTTGGCTTTGTTTTGTGAAACGACGACGTCTGTTTAATTTTGATTCAGTTTCTTGGGGCTGAATAGTTGGGATGTTTTGCATCAAAACTTGACTTAGTCGTTTTGCTAAAATATACTAAATCATTGGCCTACAAAAGTTTTTCATTTATTTAAATTTTTTATTTTAATAGCCGACAGCAGCTATTACGTTTTATGACTCAATTTTTAATAACTGACTTAAAATTGTTGGTTACTTTCTCAAGAGTCGTAACTTATGATTTCTTGTGGGCTTATTTAGGAGCAATTTTGTTTTATTCAAATTATTAATAATATTTGCAAAATAGCCCAAAAATTGAAAGTGTAAAACAATTAATTTTTTTTTAATTGTTTATTAAGTAGTAATTAATTAAATAATGACTTAATCTTTTATTTTCTATTATTTTAATTAAATTAATTGAAGCATTACCTTGCCAAAGTGAGCTCTAATGTGTAGATTAATTTATTTAGAATATATAGGATATTTGTATACTTGAAATACATGCGAATAGTTAATCGGCCCAAAGGAAGATTGTTATTTGGCCGTGTTTCTTGTGTACTTTGTGGTAATAATATGAGATTATCCTTAAGTCATTGTGGACTCTAAGTCGGCCCAAAGGAAGACTTATTGTTTGATTACTACGTATTAAGATGTCACTTGCAAGTTAATTATTTTGTCCAAAGATGAAATTTTAATGTTGTGCCGACATCTTGAAATGGGAATTGTCATTATTTAATTTATTTACTTATTATTTACGTGAGCTAATTATTGTCCAACTTGTTATATTTGTTCTTTGCTAGCTCAAGAATCTGCTATTGGTTTTCTAAATTCCATTCCTGTGCTAAAAGGCAATACCTATGCATCATGGAGAAGCAAGGTATTGATTGGTTTGGGGATTGCAAATTTAGACTATGCACTTCGGACGGAGCAACCCGCCCCTCTTACTGATGAAAGTTCCGATGAGGATAAACGGACTTTTGAGAGGTGGGAACACTCCAATCGCATGAGTCTTATGATTATGCAACATGCCATCCCTGAAAACTTTCGCGGTACTGTCCCGAAAGAAGCAACTGCTAAGGAATTTCTCGAGGCCATTGATATGAATTTCGCAAGCAATGAAAAGGCCGAAACGGCTTCATTGATGCATAAACTTGTGACTATGAGGTATAATGGCCGAGGGGAAATTAGGGAGCACATTATGGAAATGTCAAACACTGCTTCAAAGCTTACGGCACTTAATTTGACGATCAGTGATGATCAACTAGTGCATTTGGTTATGATATCTCTTCCTCATCAATTTGATCACTTCAAAGTTAGTTACAATACTGTGAAGGATAAATGGACATTGAATGAGTTGATTTCTCACTTAATACTATTACTTCATTTAATGAAGCCCCATGAACTCAGAAAAAGGGGTAAATTAATAAGTGAGAATTCCAAAATTTTGGCATAAACGTTTAGGTCATATCTCCAAACGGAGAATGAAAATTTTCGGTCGAGGAATTTTCCCATTCCTAATCAGATTTTAAGCCCGTGTTGAGTGCATTAAGGGGAAGCAAACAAATATTGGGAGTTTTGGGCCCAATCGATCGACGCCAACTTACCATACGATATCCGGGGACCGTTCCCTACGCCCCGAACGGTCAACATATTTTATTACGTTCATAGAAGATTTTTCCCCATATTTTTTTTATATCTCATAAGTAAAAAAATCTCGAGGATACGTTCAAGAGTTATGGCCGGTTAAAATAAATTTTTGGAAAAAGAATTAAGAACGCCGATACGCGAGAATACTATGGTATATGATGGCTCTGGAACAACGTCCGACCCTTCGTAGATTTTTTGAGGAATGGGGAATCGTCCCAAAGACATATGCTCGGTAGTCCTACCATGAATGGTGTTGCCGAAAGACAAAATAACCCTCAAGGATATGGTTAAAGATGATCAATTCTACTTTGCCAACCCTTTGGGAGAGGACTTAAACCGAACATACATCCTAAACCAATTTTTAAAGCAACCTAATTTTTTAATTATGGACGGGGAAAAAACCCCCTTTTTTTCATTTACATGTTTGGGGGTTTCCAAAAGCTTTCCTTATGGCCACACGAGAAATGACTCTAAAACGGAAATTGTTTTGTAGGATCCAGGTCTAGGGGGTTTTAAGTTCTATGATCCCACAACTAGATCATTTTTTGAGACGAATAATGAAAGGGTTTTGAGGAAGGATTTTAAAAAATGGATAAAGAATGTTTTTTTAAGAGGAAGCGATTTCACTTCCCCTTTATTCCAACAAGACAACACTCTTGAATTCCCCGCCCCCTTCCCAACAACAACATGAAGAAAACCTCAACCTCCTAAAACAGAGAAGAGTGCCATAAGGGGATCCACTGAATGAGGAGACCGCAATATCTATGGATGAATATATTGTATATCTCCGGTAGGAGATATTGGGTTTATGGAAGAACCCCCACTTTCCGCGCCAAAAGCCCTAAAGCTCTAAAGGGATCGATGCTATGATTAAGAGATTAAGTCTATGAAAGAATGACGTTTATCTTTTCACATTGCTCCCCAAAGGGGCAAACCCATTGGTTGCAAGTGGATTTTTTAAAACAAACGGGGTTCAAAAGGCAATGTGGAGAGATATAAGGCCCGCCTTGAGAAAAGGCTTTACTCAAAAGGAAGGATCATTTTTTGGACTTTTTCCGCTTGACAAAAACTCATTCGTAAAAATCATGGCATAGTAGTCATTTTAATTTGGGGAATGATGGAGAAGAAAGTTTTTTAATGGGACATTCGTAAACGATTTTTTTGGGGAACCAAAACTTTGTGTTTGGGGCCCCAAAAAAGAAAAAAAAAGAAATCATTTGGTTTCAAGCCGCCCGCATTATGTTAAATTTCATGTTGTTGCTCATTTGGTTTTGAGACAATCCTGTATTTTAAGAATATATGTTCGGGGGAAATTCATTTTCCCGGGTTTTATAGCCCACATTTTACTTTCTTTTCAACGATGTAGATTTATTACGTGACACCAAGAAATTTCTTTTAAGAAAATTTGAAATGAAAGATTTGTTTTTTTGAAGAACCAATACACGGACTTCCCCGTGTGTATTGGGTTATCACAAAAGAGCACATCGATAAAGTTTTGGCAAGATTCAACATGAAAGATTGTAGACCAGAGATACCCCCCGGCTAAAGGTGATAAATTATTTTAAACAATGTCCCAAAAAAGAGTTCAAGAAAGGAAAGGAATTACTTCCCTCCCCGTGGGGAAATCTTAGATGCACAAGTAGCACGCCCGGAATTGCTTTTATAGTGGATGCTAGGCGATACTTATAACCGATATCAGAAAAATAAACGTAAAGGGAAGATGTGTTGATATTTGTGATCACTGATGAGTTTAGTCATGTATATGTGTTGTGACTTAAACTTCTTTGGTTCTATATTAACATGTTTAGTAGACCGGATCGGTAAAGATGATTAATATAAATAGTAAGCGCGCAACTTCAGTAATATACAATCATTTGGTGACTTTTATGTTGGCCCAAGTGGGAGATTGTTGGAACATTTTAATATGATCCAACATAATAGTCTAAAGATTGTATAATATTTATGGCTATTTATTGATTGACCCGATTACGTGATCTACTAAGGTTATATAATTTATAGGGTCAAACGATTATCTATAAAAGTATGAGGACTATTGTGCAGATACTACTTTGGATAACTTTAATTTTGTTATGGGTGAAATTAAAGTTATAATAAAGTTAGGGACTTATTCTCTAAATAATGGTTATGGTCCCCAAGTGCAACCTATAAATAGGTCAATAGAATCTCATTCCTATTGATCAGACGTAAAATCAAGACTCTACAGATTACAGAGAATCTGTGAGAGAGCGTTGTCACTTGGAAGACTAGTTTCCATACTTCAGAATCATCAACTACATCATGAATCCTAATCCATGTACGCTTCCGCTTTATATTTATCAATCGTATTCGACATGTGTGATTTATGTGATGAATTATGTGAATCATTGATTTGATTCCAACATTATTGACATATGAAGTAATAAAATATCACATCTCGATTTAAAGAAATAACTGAGTTCACCGTATTTCAACGTAACTAGTCCACTTATCACCAATTAGTTTGAATTAAAACCCTATGTTTTTTTCATCATTAATACATCTTTTATTTAGTTAAAATTCATTCTAATAAATTCCATCCATGACTCCATCCTGCCCAAATTTATCCTATTGAATAAAGAAAGCCAAACAATATCTTGTCTTGTGAAGATTGCTCTTGCCCAATGCTTTAAGAAGAAGCCATTCTGAAGTAATTACAAGTGGCAATTTTCATCCAAAATTAATATTTTAAGTTAATTAGGCCATCTTTACTTGGGTCTTGGAACACCATCACTCATAACTATCTCCTAATCCACACTCCACGTACTTAATTAAAATGTCAACAAGAAGATAACTACAAATAGGTCTTAGGAAATCAAAAAAAAAAAAAAAAAGGCCATCATCAAACAAATCAAGAATTACTCAATTCATGAAGTATAATGATATGGCCTCTCAAATCAAAGCAAGGAAAGTGTCTCTTGATTTAAGAAAAAATTTAAAAAGATGGGCATGATTACAATTTACACTAATCAAGCTAGGCAATAGAGTATCAAATTTGTCAATTGACTACAAATTTAATTAAACTTTACCGCCTCCCATAATTAGAGAATAAATCATATCTGTTGTTGTGATAGGGATATCACACCAATACAAAAAAAAAAAAGATTTATTAAAGAAAAGGGATAGTAGTATGATTTTATTACAACATTCTTGGCTGCAACATTAGTGGAAAAAAGTAGATTTAATGAAACAGTGGTGATGTCCAAATTTATTTTTAATCTCATGGGGAAACCTACAGTCTTAAATTAAACCCCATTCTATTTTTCCTTCCAAACTTTGAAACAAAAGTGGAGAAGAAAAAGGGTCTCTCCTCTCCTTATAGTGATGGCATGGTTTCATTCTCTTCTTTCTCCATTGAAGAAATTCTGGGGCAGATTCCGGGAGACCCGAAGAACGCGTAAGTTTACTCGAAAAATCATTATTTCCTCCTCCCGTATACATTGTGTTTGTTATGATCGGTTTTACAATGTTTTTTTTCTTATTTCTTCGTTGATGGTTATATTCTAAACTGCTTCTGTACTACTAGCTTCTTGTAACAAATTGAAAAGTGTGTTTCTTGTTTTAGGGCGTGGGATATATGTATTGTACGAGGATGTGAAGTCGTGTTCGTGCGAAGATGTGCACGCACTGTGGACGCTGCTGGTTGATTCGGATGCAAATTTTACTTAGACGCATTCAAATGCTTAATACTGGTTAAAATTTTCTATAATTTAGTTTGTTTTGTTTGATCTTAGTAATGTTACTGGCGTACAGAATTTGCGATGATATCTCAGAAACAGGTTTATTTTTTTTTTTTTTTTTTTTTCTTCTCATAAACAAGTTGCTATAATACTAATTTCATATTTTTATTTTATTGTTGGTTAGTTGGCTGGGTTTTATTAAATTTGATATTGACATACGTGGTGAATTTTAGAATCAATTATTGGAGATTTGGTTATAGTTGTCATTTGTCAATTGTTACATGTGTTTTTATGCGGCACACTATTTAGCTTCCATTTAAAATATTATGGTAGTTAAATAAAATTGCGTATCAACTTTGTTTCAAATCAAATCAAGTTCGATATGAATATTTAGGTTAGTCTAATTAATTTTTTCACTTGAACACACAATACTAATTAAAATTTTGTATCAGAATAAAAATACTAGTACTCCATAATTTATTGAGGTTGAATATTATACATCAATAATTTATTAAACTAAAATTAGTATAAAAATAAAATTATAATACTGCAGTTAGCATTAGCAATGTTGAAATTGGGGTACATCTAAAGCCCATATTAAAATATTAAAAATATATAATCCATATCCCATCAGTTGGGCCCAGAACTAGAGATGCCCAAGGTTTTCGGTTCCGGCGGTTAACCGCGAAACCGGAACCGCCGGTTCCGGTTCGGAACCGGAACCGTGACAATAATCTTGAACCGGAACCGTGATAATTTGAACCGCGGGCCGGTTCCGGTTCCAAATTTAATGAACCGAAACCGTCACCGAACCGCCGGTTCCGGACGGTTCCGAACCGCCGGTTAACCGGCGGTTTCACGGTTCCGGCGACGTTTTCGAGGCGGCCAGCTATCGGTAGGATGGTCGGCTTTTTCAGGCGGTTTTGCAGGCGGTTTTTTACCAAAACCGCCGGTTAACCGTGAAAACCGGCGGTTAACCGCCAAACCGGCGGTTTTCGGTTTTGGCGCGGAACACAAGGCTGACACGTTGCAGCTTCGATGGGATGTTTGAGTGCAGGTGGTCAGACGGTTTGTTGACCAAACCGGCGGTTTCGGGTGTAAAACCGGCGGTTAACCGGCGGTTCCGGCGGTTAACCGGCGGTTCCGGCGGTTTTTGACCGTTTTAATTTTTTTTTTTTTTTTTTTTTTTTAAATTCGAATTTTGAATTCAATTTCAGATTTCCCCCCAAATTTTTATCTATAAATACCCCCCTCTATCAATTCAAATTCAATAAAATTGATATGATTTTCACCTTATTCGTCTTATTTCAATTTAAATTATCCATTGCCTTGTTCCAATTTATTGTATAAATCCAAAATTCCAAATTATATAAGCAAAAAAAAAAAAAAAAACCGTTGGAACCGCCAAAACCGAACCGGAACCGTGAGAACCGTACAAAAACCGGCGGTTCGGAACCGGAACCGGAACCGCCGGTTTTGGAACCGGAACCGGAACCGTCAAAAAGCCTCACGGTTCGGTTCCGGTTCCACATTTTGCGAAACCGGAACCGGCGGTTCCGAACCGGAACCGCCGGTTTACGAACCGTGGGCATCTCTACCCAGAACCAATATATATGAACTACAGTCTACAGGGTTAAATCTGTCGCCTTCATTAAACGCAGAGACGCCTCGCCCTCGCCCTCGCCCTCGCTTGCAGAAATCGACGCATCTCGGCTATTCGGCTATCTGCTTGAACATACCGTAATCTCTCGAATTCACATTTTTCTTTTAATATTGCATTGTTAAATAGTTCGAAATCAAATCGAGGTGAATTAGGTAAATATTTCCTCTTTGTTACAGCAAAATGACGGATAAGGAAGTTAAGCAATTTGTATGTATTGCCAATTTTGATGAGGAATTGAAAGGCCTCCCTTACGAAGAGTACCGCCGGCTCAAACGGCAAAAACTGAGAGAGTCGTTTAAAAATTGTGTTTGGAATTGCACTCCTAGCCCCCCTAGGGGACCAGAAGAGGATTTTGTAGGTGAAGATGAGACACATAGTAAGGTGTTGAAAGCGGAAGAGAGTCAATCTGAATCGGATGGTTCTGCATCTGAATCCGATGATTCTAGGAAGAAAAGCAAGAGATCGCCTACGTTATCCTCCGACAGTGGAAGCGAAGAATCGAGCTCGGATGATTCTGAGGAAGAACGGAGAAGGAGAAGAAGAAAAAGCAGTAAGAGAAGTCACAGGAGAAGGAAGAAAGCCAAAAGCGGAGATGAGGATTCTGATGTGAAGTTGAAGAAGTCATCCTCGAAAGGAAGCAAGACGAAGAAAGACACGGATATTGAGATTTCACATGCTCCTGATTTGGAAGCTGATGCAGAGGACTTTAAGGCAAGTGAGGTCATAGATGTTAATGAAGAGATACTTAAGTTTAAAGAAATGATGGAGTCACGAAAGAAACAAAACTTGGAAGATGAGGATGAAGTGGTTGGACCAATGCCTCTGCCGAGGGCGGAAGGCCACATTAGCTACGGTGGTGCGCTTAGGCCTGGTGAAGGTGATGCTATTGCTCAGTATGTTCAGCAAGGGGAACGTATCCCTCGTAGAGGAGAAGTGGGGCTTTCTGCTGATGAAATTTCCAAGTTTGAGACTCTGAGATATGTGATGAGTGGTAGTAGACACCAGAGGATGAATGCCATTCGTATAAGAAAAGAAAACCAGGTGTACAGTGCTGAGGACAAACGAGCCCTTGCAATGTTTAACTATGAGGAGAAGGCTAAGCGCGAGCACAAGGTTATGGCTGATCTGCAGCGCTTGGTGCAGCGTCATATTGGTCAGGACACTGGTCCTTCTCATGATCCCTTTGGTGGAAAGGTTGCCGAGGTTGATGAAGATTGATTCTGTCTACTATTATTCCAATGTCAGTATCTGGCTTTTACCTTTTAGATTGGCATTTATATTTGACTATACTTTCTTGAGTTTGGAATGTTTAATAGCAAATATTATGCGTTGAAGTCTCTTGATTATGCTCGTATTAGAATGTCTTTGGTCTTGCCTATCTATATAGATCATGTTATGACTCAGATGCATTTGGGAGTAATGACTAATGTGCTTTGACCTTTTTGGTAGAGAAATGCAGTTCTGTTTAGTCATTAGTTATCATTCATTCCAATTTCCAAACAACATGATTAGATTAGCTTTAGGATGTGTATATGCATCTGCAAAAATAGAATAGAAGGATTTAATTTCTTCGGTGAAGGTTATATTTTTCATTTCGATCTTTTGAAGTTTTATATCATTTTGCCATAATCCCTGTACAAGATAAGGTATAGTCTCGAACACCTGCCTGCTGCATTGAATGAATAAGCTTTCAAGTCAGAATTATTTGGTCTCAGTAGCTCGAGTAAATATAGATGCTGTGGTGGAATCTCTATCTTATGCATATATTCGACGAGTCCTGATTTACATGCCTAGATTTTTTACTTACACATTTCCGTAATTTGTTCCATTGTCTGTCACTGGTGGTTGTGTTCTGTGGTGTTGTTAGGCTGTGGTGGATTTTATGCTTAGAGAATCGACCAACTTGTATAATTGGACTTTCAGAGTTGCTCTAAATATTTATGTTATCCTTTTTTGCCATTCTGATATCTGAGGCGACTTAACCTTATGAAGATTAGTTGCCAAATCTCATAAGTATTTTGAATGTGTGAATGATGTTGATTTTGAATGTTAGAAAGGGTGGAATGCATATATTTCCACTCATTTTCTTCGCCGGGCTCGTTGCTTGATTGGGTATGCTAGTTTGTTTGGGCATATTGCTTGATTTGATGATACATATATTGGTTGGATTTCAAGTTTTTAGTGTTTTTGGTTGGAGCTTCTTTTGATTCGTAGTTGTTGTTTTTATTTTAGTCTTTGCCAATTTCTGGCTTGAGCGACTATGTTTCTTGCCTAGGAATATAAGAATAAAAGATAGTACATCCACCACTTATTTGATAGTAATAATTTTATTAATATTATCAACACAACAAGTAAGACTGGGAAATAAAAAGCATTAATTAAGCAACAAACAAAAAACAAGAAAAAACCACCTCTTCAATTATCTTTGATGCATTCGTAGTCCTAAGCTTGTTATCCGACTATCTTATAATTTTGATCAGACCCTTATACATTTGGATTGATAGTTAGGAAATTTGGACATCATCCTTTGATTCAATTTGGACATCGATCCTTTGATTCAGTTACTATAATTCTCTCTTATAATTACATGCATATTTGTTAGTGAATCGTGATGATAATTTACAACTACATAGATGAATATTATAATGAAACATATAGGAATGAGGAATCATTTTATGGTTGGCATGTTTTTATAAAATTACTCAATTTTACTAGTTATAAATTATAGTAATATATGATTCTTTTGCATGTAAACTAGCTCAAAGAAGACCTATATACAAGTACTAAAAACAAAAGAAGAAAAGAGACTTTTCAAAATTAAACCAAATCCTAATTTATCAACTGTGGTTGAATGTTTCCATCACAACTAGATATTTAAGATGTAAAACCAAGAAATCTTATTAAATTAATATTTACATATATAAAAAAGATTACTCAAGACATGTTTTGCTAAAAAAGGATGATAAACAAATTAAGAACCGTATCATCAAACGCTCACATGGGGGGAATATCTCACCCGCCATTTTGCTCTATTTAACTAATTAATTAATTAATTTTATTTGAAAAAAAGTTTGTGTATTTATCATGATAATTAATGATGCATTAACAAAATACATTAATTTCGATACTTTAATTAATGTGGAATTTAATAGTGTGTGTAGCTTATTTGAATAGTTAACCTTTTATTGAATAATAATAATAATAATAATAATAATAATAATAATAATAATAATAATAATAATAATAATAATAATAATAATAATAATAATAATAATAATAATAATAATAATAGGTTCTCGTGCTTAATGTAGATGATAATGTTTGATGTTGATTCTTTAAGCATAAGCATGCAAGCCCATATTATATTAATTGGCATTATATTATTCTTATGATTTAGTATTAGTAATTAAGTCTTCTTACAAATTCTCAATGGTCAATTGATCTTCAAGAATGATTGAATCAAACAAGACTTTAGAATAGAATCGTAGTTTTTGAAAATAAAAATTATTATTAAATATAAGAAATTGATTGCGGAAATAGTTTTCCCACTAGTTATATGAGATTCAAATCTAAAACGAAAATGTTACAATAAAGAAAATAAAATTTGAAAACTATTAGTAAAACGGTGTTTTCGCCGCATTAAACAATCAACAAAGGCCAAAAACCATCATGCCTCCATACTCTCATTTGATTTCTCAACGCGTTTTGCAAGTTCCGTGTAAATTTTAAGTCATTTGAGATTGTAATTTATTCAACTTAGTTGGAATCGAGATTATTCATTTTTGTTTATTTGAAAATAGCATTAATAATGACTCCTTATCTATTTGTGTGGTGAATTAAATCTCACTTGGTTAGAGAGGAAATGTGTAAGATAACGTTTAACACACTATTTAAGATTCATTTGGTTGGAGAGAAACCATTTGAAAAATATTTCTTTTTCTAAAATTATTTAATATTCCACATATTCGACTTTATCTAAAATTATTTTAACTTTTTCTAAAATTATTGAATATAACTCAAGTTATTCACTAAATACCCCTACTAAAATCTCAAAATTACACTATATACGAGTTTGGTCATGCAGAAATGATTTTCTGAGTGGGGCGAAATAGACGCAGGTCAAATCATCGGTATCAACGAATTCCATCGATTTTGTGCGTTTCCGGGTGATTTCCACCCGAAAAGAAAACTAATGACAAGTAATGGCTGGCGGATGGATTACTTTTGAAGAGTAATTCGGAGAAGGACGATGGTACCTGTTATGACCGTTTCCGGTGGGGCTCCGACTATGGCCGCGGCTCGGACCTTGCCTGTGGCTGGGGTTAGGGCTGCGGCTGTAACTTCGATCGCGGTGCAAACCTTGCCTATGGCTGGGGCTAGGGCTGCGGCTGTAGCTTCGATTGCGCCAAGGATAGATGTGGGAGTCTGGTGAATTCATAAATAAAATATTTATGTACCTTTTTTTAAAAAAGTTATTTGATTATGTTTTTTTATGATAAATTTTTGTTATATATATTTATAATTTTAGAGTTTGTATGATGATAATATTGTTTATCATTTGATAAAATTATTTCACAGTATAAAGCAGGGACGAATCCAATGTTCTACCACAAGGGGCAAATGCCCCACCTCAAAAAAAATTTATATGCTATTTTATCATTAATTTCTAGGATTTTTTGAAATATCCTTTCATATGCCCCTGCTTAAATTCTTAAAATATATTTGTATAGATTCTTGCCCCACCTATATAGAATTTCTGGATCCGTCCCAGATATAAAGAGTGAAGAAAATAAAATGAGTAGTGCATTGCACCAGTGAGACAGTAATACTAATTAAGACATGACTCAAATCAATACAATTAATAATCGAATCAACTGAATTACCAAACCTACTCTCCAAGCAAGCTATGGATCAATTTATTGTCCATTCTAAAGTAGGATAAATCCAGAAATTGGATCAACTAAAAAAAAGTAACACAATAGTACGACGATATCATTACATTCAACTTTTCCAATCTAATAAGTGTATATATCATGATAAAATGCAGCTCAACAATAGTTGGCTAAGAAACCAACCACAGTCCAAAATAAGCATTATAACACATATAATTACATTACATAAGTAGAATAACAAATAAAAATTGAAGTAAATCTTAGGATGAAGCAATAATTAGGGAAAATTTAGAAGTTAACTCTAAGCTCCCCTCTTAAGCATTTGCTCAAAGTTTTCAAGAGACTCGAGCCTCTGAAGATGCAGCTGCTGCTTGAATTTCCTAATGAACGCTTCCGCGCTTGCGTTGATATCTTCTGTCGGCTTCCTCTCCAGCTTCTTTGGTGGCGGTGGCGGTGGCGCCACTTTTATCACACCTTCCCCGCCACATGATCTTTCTCTCAACACCACGCTTCTTTCTTCTTCTCCATTTTCATTGATTTTTGGGTAGGGAAAGGGTGATTTTATGGAACTCTTCATTTTAGCTATTTTTGGTGCTTTCTTTCTTTGATGATGATTTGCAATTGTTTGACTTAATTGGGATGGGCATTGGGCTGTCTGTATTTATAGATGAGAACTGAATTTGCGTTGTTGCCGACGCTAAAATAAAAATTGAAAATGCAGTCTTCCATGCTTTTTTATTTATTTATATATATGAAACGGTTTATTTTTCAAATCATGCATGCACGCATTTAATGTCACGCGATCACTTTAATTTTGAAAGGATGGGCTTAAATCTCAAAGAAATGGCGTATTAAAATCACTTCTTACAATACTTAGAAATGTCATTTATTACTTACTCCCTCCGTCCCATAAAAATATAAGCAATGGATATAACACGGAAATTAAAACAAAATTAGTAAAATAAGAGAGAGATAGGAGAATGGTAGTTAAAATAGTGTTAGTGGATAGTAGGACATACATTATTAAATTGTTATAACTTTTCAAAAATAGAATGTATATATTTTTATGGGACAGACGAAAATAGAAAGTGCATATACTTTTAATGGACGGAGGAGAGTATTTATAGATTTTATGGGTGCATATTTTGTCGTAAATCGTTCACACTATAGTTCTATTAATGCTATAGCAGCGTGCATTTTCCTAGAGGTGCACTCCTATATGCTCCGATTAAATCCGTTATAGACTGGTATCTGGATTTGATCTGGTCCGATCAAAATATATTTTAATTTTATAGTTAAATCATATAGAGATAAATTAAAAGTCAAAGAAGCCAACTTTGAAAGAATATGAGCTAGAATTTAATGTAAGAATTACCCACACGAATGTGATTAGAACAACTCAGAAGAGTAAAATCTTGCGGCTTAATCCATGCTAATTTATTAATTAATTGCCGAAAGCCGCAAACTTATCACCACATTTTGCGTTGTTTGTCCACTCAAATGCACGTTGGCTTACGTAGTTAGCTTTACGTGTTTGTGCTTCCAAATTCCATTTGCTTCTAGTTCTAGGATCAAAGTCGTCGAGCTATGATTATTTCTTACATTTAGTGTGATTATTAATGATTTTGTTTTAATATAAGTAAATCGACAATATCTAAGTAACCATTAATTAAGATTTGAAATATGCGAGCAAGTGTTAATACGTGTAATTTCACGACAAATATAATTTTTTTAGAAGAGACAAATATCAAATTTAAATACTATACTAGTAGTATATTGTAAGGGTTACCAATTAAATGTGAGCATCCATAGTTTAGTTGGATTGGATTTGAATAATATGAGTAATAAATAGCTCATCTGTAACAATTAATTGAGCGTATAGGTTTGCTATTTTTTAGTATGAATATGGGACAAATAATATTAATAAGGTTTGGGCTATTAGAGTATCAAATACTCACTCCGTCCCAAAGATAAGTGAGCCAAAACTTTTTGGCACGAGATTTAAGAAAATGAGATTTTGTTAGTAAAATGGAAAGTGAATAAAATAAGAGAGTTAATAGAGTAGAGAGAAAAAGTAAGAGAGAGAATGTCCACAAAAGAAATGAGTCACTTATCTTGGGACGTCCCAAAAAGGAATGTGAATCGCTTATCTTGAGACGGAGGGAGTACAAAAATTTTGGGCTATTAGAGTATCAGTACAAAAATTTCACTTCATATTACTCCCTCTGTCCCTCAAAATTCGTTACCATTTGACCTGACGGTTGACACAGATTTTAAGAAATGTAATTGAAGTGAATAGGAATGAGTTAGTGAAAAGTATGACCCATTATAAAAATTGGTAAAAGTGAAAGGTTGCAAATTTTTAAAGGCGGACGAAAAAGGAAATAAGTGACAAATTTTTATAGACGGGGGTAGTAGTATATAAAATGTAATTTGAATTGTTCATCATCATGGGCAAACAAGATTTTCTTAGAAACAAACTTAAGCCCAATAAAAATGGCAATTTCAATTTTGAGCCCAGCTTTTTATTTTTCTAGAATAAAATAAAATGCAAATCAAAGAGCTGCAAAATTGGTTGGCAATGGAATTATCCATTCAAAGATTCACTCACCGCATTCTTCCCTTAACTCATCACTACTTCAGACCCATTTCGCGGACCCGACCCGGCGCATTCGGACCTCCTGTAAGAAACCGGAGCTCCAGTTCGGCAGCCCGAGCCGGATGGTTCCTGGGCATGCGCGAGAAGAAGGATGTGCTGCCGGAGATCGTGAAAGCCGGCGACCCGGTCCTCCACGAACCGGCTCAGGAGGTTCGACCCGAGGAAATCGGGTCGGATCGGATCCAGAACATTATAGATTCGATGGTGAAGGTGATGAGAGCGGCGCCTGGGGTTGGCCTCGCTGCTCCACAAATTGGCATCCCTTTGAAGGTTAGTCAGTATCCTCATTTTTCATCTGGGGAGAATTTATGATTTAATTGGAATTGTTAAGCTAGGTAGTGACATTATGGAATTATAGGTTTTGAAAAGGTTAGTAGGATTGGACGACTTTGATTGAATTGGAGCAGGGTTTAAAATTTTGAACTGTTATTGTTCATCAATTACATTCACTTTTATTCTAATCTCTCCATGTTGTAGAAGAAATATGAAAATTCATGATTTTACTAATGGTTCATTTGGTAGCCCTGGTGAGCTAAAACCAAGATATAAAAATTATGTTGCTGGTTTGATAGATAAAATTGAAAACAAATATAGAATTAGTGTGGTGTTTTGTAAATTGTAGCCTTGATTGTTTCGTAGATTAAGCCGTATAGTTACGTTTTTGTCCTTTCCACCTTCCACTTTGCTTTACCCGCAGCTGCCTCTTCCCCTGCCGAACTCACATCCAACATAAAAATTAAATTGAACCAAATACCAAAATCAAAATCTTACAAAAAGGCTGAGATTACTAATCATTGGAGGAACAATGAACTAGAGACCGCTCGCGTCTTATCACTCACTTCTACCGAATACTAAGATAACATTGTCTGGTCCAGATTAATAAGCTAATATTGGCTAATCTTTCTTACCAAAGAGACCGTAATTGTGTTTGCATTTGTTGAATTGGTAGAGTTGAAAGTCCTTTTCTGTTTGTCTGCAAACAGATAATTGTTCTGGAAGATACAATAGAGTACATGAGATATACGACAAAGGAAGAGATCAAGGCACAAAACAGACAACCTTTTGATCTTTTGGTATGTAAATATCAAAATGAGCATCTGATATGGTTATGAGACTCAATTTTAGGGTAAAGTCCAAAGCTCTTTTAGTGCAGGTTGTGATCAACCCCAAGTTGAAAAAGAAGGGCAACCAAAGTGCTTTCTTCTTCGAAGGCTGTTTGAGGTAATACAAAGGGAACATTATACTTACGTTATTTGTGTACTTGCTGGAACTCGACAATTTTATTTGAATTATTGGTCAGCCTTGATAGACAGTCCGCACCACATATTACTTGAAACATGCTAAAGTCACAGGTCTTCGTTTCCTTGTCTTGCTCAAATGTGATGGAATTCATTTATATGCAGCGTTGATGGGTTCAGAGCGATAGTGGAACGACACTCAGAGGTGGAGGTTACAGGTTTTGACCGATTTGGCCAAGCAATCAAAGTTGATGCTTCGGGGTGGCAAGCTAGGATTTTTCAACACGAATGCGATCATCTTGATGGAACACTCTACGTCGACAAGATGGTGCCAAGAACATTCCGAACTGTAGAAAATTTGGATTTGCCACTCGCTGCTGGTTGCCCTAAATTGGGTGCTCGCTAACCATTTGCGTTTAAGAAACTCACCAGAATTCTATTGGAAATTGTTTTTGCTTCTTCTTTTTGTCGCATTAATTCGTCAAGGATGTATGCCGAAGAGTAAAACTAAGCACAATTTGATTGTGACAAACATGCTCATTGATGATATTTTTGACATGTTATGTGAATTAGATTCTTTTTCTTTTTGTATGCATACTCGTCCTACTATTTAAACTAAGTTCTTTGTTTTTTATTTTGATAATATTTTTATTTATTCGATGTTAAAGGTTGAGCTGATCAACAACTCTTCTTGATTTGGGAGTTTGGGAAATATAGCCGTTGGAACAGCGAGACTCAAGATTGGGAGACCGTTGAGTGTAACTAATTTTGGGAAAGGAGCTGGGCATAGTGGTTGAGTTAGTTAGCTCACTTCTTGAATAATGCAGCGGGATATATAAGTACTGCAGTCAAAAGGAGATTCATTTTAATTCAAGAGTAAAATCATCAAGTGAGAAGTAAGTGAGTTCTTCAACTGTGCGATATAGCTCTCAAAGCAGTGTAGTCTTTGAGCGAGTTGAGAGAAATCTTCATCTTGTAAGTTCTTAGTGAGATTGAGAGTTTCTTGTATTCCTCCAGTTGATTCATCAATAAAGCACACACTAGTTTCTGCCCGTGGACGTAGGCCTAGAGCCGAACCACGTAATTGTCGTGTTCATTTTCTTTTCTTGTTGCTGTTTTGTTCAAGCTCTGCACTCTATCTTCACATTCGATCATTGAACGAAACAAGTTACTAGGGGGAGGGGGGCAATCCGTTATTACTCCATCCGTTTATCAATAAATATCTCATTTTGTAGGAGTTTCGAACTCGGGTCTAGCATGTTTAGAGACAGAAGCTGAGACCATCTACCCTAGATATATTATATCTAGGTTTAATCATCATGAATATACTATATCTAGGTTTAATCCAAATTGCCGAGGGGCCCATGGGCCCCCAGGCCCCAGTGTGGCTTCGTCACTAAAGCCAACTATGTCAACCCAAATTCAATGCATGAGTGATAGTGTTGGTGTGATATAAATTTTATGGGTAGCCATCACTATCATAATAAATATTGCGTAAGAGGTTGTAGTTGGATACACATTTGTGTTTGATACATAGATACATACACAAACAAAGACATTGGTATTCAATACTATCCATTTCTCCAAAGTGAGGATGATGCTATTAATTTTGTTTCACCAATTCCCTTCATCACAATGATATCATGTACAAAAATACAAAAACAACACAGTTAGATATTGTAAAATTTGGATGATTTGATAGCCATCCTCCAATTTAAATGACATTTAATAGTGCACTGCATATGGGGTTTGTTCGGGGGGAGTTGAGGCTATCGATTGAGGAAGGATGAGATCGGATAGATTTTGAAAACACTAACGCTTTGATTCACTCTGTTTATGAATTAAAATACACATTGATCATAACTACACCATATGTATTGTAGTTTTACAAATCTATTTTGACTACGATTTTTTTGAATGTATATATATGTATGCAGTATATAACTTAAGGGATCTCGATTTACCAATAATTTTAGTAAGCAAATCAAATTCTAAATTTTGAATCTAAACCAAAGAAGTTCATGAGACAAGACAAAAAGATGCCCAACTAGTTTTGGCTTATATTAATCCTTACTTTTGAGTAACATCAATGCTAATGCTAATATTATTTGATCTGACCAAGCAACATCGATTCTTATTTTTCTCTCTCTCCCCTTTTCCATTTTTATATTTTATTGGTAACTCATCTTGGAAAATTGAAGAATAAAAGCATCTATATTATGTGTGCGCCCTTGCCTTGGGCCTGAACTCTTGCCAAGTCATTATTCTCTTCTACTTTTGTTTCAGACAACAACTCCTACAATATACGCCCTCTTCCAAGGCCAAGAACATTTGACTTACATTATTCATTATTATACTTCTAAAACTAAAATACGAAACAATATATAAAATGAAAATACTTCTTAGATATATATAATAAAATAAAATAAAAATCCTAAAAATTAGTACATTAATACTCTTTTTCATCCATGAAAAGAATGAACATTTGGATTGACATGAGTTTTAATTTATAATTGGTAAAGTAAGAGAAAATGAGATAATGGTAGTGTTGTTAGTAGAGAGTTAGCTCTATATCATTAGTAGTGTGTTGTAATTGTATAAGTTGTAAATAAAATGAAATACATGGGAAATGTGACGTTTAACTATTTCAAAATTAGACAGTTCATACTATTCATAGATGAAGTACTAAAAAAATAATTAATACTTTTCGGGAAAGGAGAAAGTATATAATCCGGTCCAAGTGCTTCCGGAGCATCTCAAACCCAGGCTCTCTCGTGCCCCTCAGTCTCTGAGCATTGTAGACTTCTTAGGAATTCTGGTCTCAATTCAATTTTTTCGTATTAAATTATTCTGCAACTATACATCTCAATGTTTACTTTGCAAGTTATGTTAAAAAAAAGTTATATGCATTTTATATGTGTTTATTTTGCTACAAATTTTTATGGACCCTCAAAAAAACTACAAATCGAATAATCTATCAAAAAATTACATATACTAATTATAATCTAAACTATAATATCTTAACTTGTTATATCTATCGTCCAAAGTAATTACTATATCTCCTTGATCTGACATAGAATTTGTATCTTAACTTTCTCTTGTTGACTCTATATAAGAGGAATTTTATGGACTAGTTATATTATTTCCCTACTAAAACAAAACCTCTTATTTTATTATCGAATTATAAAATTATATAGCTGGTTTATAGTACATTGGCAGCCCAACGGAAAGAAATAAATTATAAAAATTTATAAAAAAGAAATATTAACAAATGAAGTCATTAAAGGCTGAAGTCCTACCCTATCTCTATATGGTTCCGTCATTGGTGGTTAATGCTTGATGTCAAAAGTTTTAGGACTTTAAAATTTCTGTTCATTTATTAATAAAAATGACAATATATAGTAGTGATAAAGTCATAAAAATGTGTAATTATTTACAGTGTCAGATCTGTTCTTAGTTACTCCCTCCGTTTTTTCATAGTTGAGATGGAACTTTTCGGTACGGAGTTTTAGAAATGAATGTTGGGCGTGTTAAACAAATAGATAAAAAAGTAAGAGAAAGGAAAAGGTAGAGAGAGTAAAATAAGAAAGAGGAAAAAGTTAGCATATAAGGAAACGACTCAACTATGAAGAAACGGTGGGAGTATATTTTGAGTTCTCTAATTTGTTTAATCATAATTGGAGTGTGTGGTTCTTGGGCCCATTTTGTAGAGCAACTACATATGGCCCAGCCCATTAATGAATTTACATCTCCCGCCAAAACTAAGCTTAGCCTCTGAATATCACACTAGGACATTTGTCAGAAATCTATCGCCTTCCACAATTTCAAAGTTCAGAAAACGGTAATTACTGATTGATGGATGCAAGCCTTTCAAATTTCGTTGTTCTTTATGCGATCTTAGCTAGTACTCTGATTTAATTTATTCTAGAAGTTTGAATTGTAACACGATTTCAAAAATCGAAAATCGTCTCGTGAACCTCTTCATCATGTTCAATTGTCTGTTTTCGGTCTGTTAACTCTGTTTCACTTGCGCTCCTTATTTGATCTTGTTGATTGAAGGAGTTTTTTGCTGAGGAATTTCTGTACCTATTGTGTTTGATGAAATGACTGTGTTGCAGTTTGGCTGCAAATATTTGGAATCGTTTGTGAAATTTGGGGCAAAATGTACTGAAGGAAAGCAGGTGAGTTAGTGAAGGAATTTGCTAGTGTTGAACATGGCCAGATTTTTACTTTCAATGTAAGCAGCACAGATCTTCAATTTATGTGGAGCTTGATTTGCATTTTTAAAGGTCTTATGATGGTATTGATAGGAAAAAATGTGACAATTAAATCAAGCTATAATCATTTCAGCAATTCTGACTACTCTTCTACTTGCCTATGCTCATGGCTTGAAATTCTTTCTACTGTACTTGGCATGATTAAATCTTTACTGCTAGGATATAAGTGCAAGTTCGTTTTTTTGTTCACTCTCACATCGTTTCTATGCATACACAGAATGACCTTTTTGCTCAAGTTCTTGAAGAATGTGATGTGCATCTCCTTCACCTTCAGCCTTTAATGAGGTTAGCTTTTTAGTGCATTTTGTATGCTTACAGTCTTATGTACAGCCCTTTTTCCATGACTTCAGATTTCTATGCTGGTTTCCTATTCAAATTATTGGATTTGATGATGCTAGGAAAATACAAGAGCATGAAAATAACTTGAAAGATAAAAGGAGTTTGGAAGAGGAGATTGGAATTTCAGAAGATGGTACGAGCAACACTGAAGCTGAGAAGAAACTCATCCAAAATGCTTTGAAATCTGATCAGTTTGGGGCACTGGTGCATCACCTTTCACTGGTCCGGAATAAGCGCTGTCTCATGGCTTACGTGTGAGTAATCAGACCTCACTCTCAGCCAACATTTTTCTTTTAAAGGCCATAACCTTGTTTTTATAGATATAAACGGGCAGAAGTCATCAGAAGCTTGGGATGGATGGTCGACAGCGTGCTTCCTGAAGAAATCCAAGAGAAACTCGGTACTAGTGAAAAAGAGTATTTCAAAAATCATGCTGCAACTCTACAATCCTACATGGCAGAGCTCGATCTTCATCTGACTGTGGTAACTAATTCTATGCACTGCACACAACCTTATGCAGGAGCAGGAGAGTATGCTCTTGTTAGTACATGATTTGCACGATCATGTAGTCTATCTTATGTTGAGGTGATATACAGGATATGATTCCTCCAAAAGATCCGCTCATAAAGGTGAGAGTCCTTGATGATATTGGTGGGATTGCACTGAGTGATCAAGTAGCCAACTTATCATGTTCCTGCGACGAACTGATGCTGAGCAATACATCACTCAGGTAGCTCTGCAACTTATCTGTTAATCACATCTTCTGTGGCAATTGGACTGAAACTGTATTGATATGAACAGGGCCGAATGGAAGAGCTCACTGACTGACTTGATTGGAGGTCGCAGTGTTGAAATCGTTCTTTGTGTAGAAATTAAACTGGTTTTACAGCACTGATTAAATGGTAAATGTGATTGATACACGTAAAATTATAAACTGTGTCTAAATGTTGGTGGAGGTAAAATATGATGCTGTTGATTTTCTCCAATTCAACTCAGTAAATTTCAGTTATTTCAGCACAAAAAATGAAATAAAAATATGTCACCAACATAATGGTTCGAAAGAAAGTGACGTCTGTTGTAATTATGAGGTCCAATGTACCAATAAGATATTCCATAAATATGATTGAAAGTTTGAAACCATTAAAGCCATTAATTAATCTATCTATACTAATATAGAGTGAGAGTTGTATTAAAAATAACAAGATTGCCATTGATGGCTGTTTTGGCGGAACTGTTTTGTTATGTGTTTCATTAATATAATTTTTTTATTATTTCAAAACTGTTGCTCGGTTCAATTTACAATACAATTTAAATAATTTTTTTTATTTCAAAACTGTTGCTCATCCATTATTCAATTTCCAATGCAATTAGTACCTGAAAAAAATAATTTAATATGTTAGTTTTCTTGACTATAAACACATAAGATCAATAAAGAACCAGAAGATAATCCTTACCAGGAACAGGCATGAGCATGTTATAGTCTAAAGCAAGAACTTTCAAGTATTTCAGCTAACAATGTCAGCCTGCAAAAACTGAAAGCTTAATGTTATTAAGATACAATTTCTCAAGATACAAGAGTACAATATAAGAGATATAAACATACAGGAATTTTTCAAGCAGAAATAATTTTTACAATAACTGATTATGTTCTCGATAAACACTTTTAAGAATAATTTCCTACGCAAAAGGGGCTATAAATAATTTAGTTCTGAATATGTTAAACCTAAACACATTTATGGATAATTGAGTTCTGACACAAATTCGTTATGTCATATGTAACTGGAGTGATAAAATCTTAGATAAATTCGTCTATTAAGCTTAAGATTTCATAGTTTCCATAGCTTCCATGCGTGAGAACACATGTTCCTCCCTTTGTATTGATTGTGTATTCTGCATTTCTCTCTCCTCCTCCTTCAATGACTTTTAGGTTTTTTAAAACCGACTTGTATTCCTGAGATAGATGTTAAATTTAAATAGACCATATTCAATAATATAGTGTTTATTGGCCAAGTTAGATGGTCCACTGATGAATAGGTTTAAATAGATTTTCAAGTTTCATTCCTTTTTTATTTATGATTTAGCCATTTTTAGTGTATATATATGTATATATATATATTTATATGTTACATATATTCTGTAGATTATTTTATTATTTAATTATTAGTTCAATGTAAGTATGGATTTAATATCTATGTTTTTTTTCTAAGACTTAATATTTATCACACAATTTCGCTTTTTACAAATCCTATTATTATTTGGGTATGTTTGTGTTTCCTTTTATTATATTTATATATTTTATATTATATATTTATATATATTAAAAAGAGTCCTATTAACTACAAATCCACCCTTAAAGACCGAATTAGAGATCAAATTAGGGCCACTCATTTTTCTTAATCTTATGGATATGATTAATTTACAATTAATTTAATATTTTAATAAATAAAAACGTTTTTTTTTAGATTTTTTTTAATTATTTTTTTTAAATTTTTTTTAAATTTTTTTTATTCGATAAAAACTTGCTGGAGTAAATAATGAACTATATTCACTACATAATGAACTAAATGAATGTATGTTATGAACTTATTACTTCATTCAGTCGTGCTATTACTTCATTCCGTTAGTTTATTACTTCATTTATTTATGTTATTACTTTCATTCTATTAGTTTATTACTTCATTCCGTTAGTTTATTACTTCATTCAGTCATGCTATTACTTCATTCCATTAGTTTATTACTTCATAATGTGTTATGACATAATTATCTTTCAGTTGGGTTTAGGGTTATTACTTCATTCAGTCATGTTATTACTTCATTCCGTTAGTTTATTACTTCATTCAGTCATGTTATTGTTATGAGCTTATTACTTCATTCAGTCGTGCTATTACTTCATTTCGTTAGTTTATTACTTCATTTATTCATGCTATTACTTCATTCAGTCGGCACGGGTTTTAAGAAATGTAAAGGAAAGTTGGTTAAAAAAGATGATTCACTTGGATTTTGCATGACTTTAGAGGGTAGTTTTACTTGGTTTTGATCATATATTGTGTACTTTGAGACATGGTTATAGCTACTTCTCTATTATGTTGGTATTTTGACCATTTTGTGAAAAATGTGTAGAAAAATGTACAAAATATGTGGATGTGCAGCTGCTCAATGTTCGAGACAGATTTTCTGGATATTTTGAAGTCCGATTCGCATGTAATTCATACCATTCTCTCCGTCTTCAAAAGAGTTTCGTGTGGATATCTTAAACGTCTCAATCGGAGTTCGGTAGAAGAAGTTATGGCCGTTTTACCAAGACTGCGCAGAGCAGTGATATAGCTGGCGACCCGCCAGGTTCGCATGCAAACGAACCTGGCGACCCGCCTGCAAAACACGAAAAAAAACGCCGTATGCAGCTGGCGACTCGCCAGCTTCGACGCACACCCAACCTGGCGACCCGCCAGCTTCGTCGGACAGCTTATTTCGGGCCCAAAGTCAACCCTAGGTATATATATGCCTAGGAAACGCCTCCAAACACAACATACACGCCTCCTACCCCAAAAAAAAAAAAAATACCACTTTTTCACCTAGAAAGAAGAGAAGAACGAGCAGAGGACGAGTATTCATTGCAAGATTGAAGACGAGGCCTCCAATCCGCCCAATCCAATTCTAGGAGTTTCTACTTTTAGTTTTATTCTTATTCAAACAATGTTTTTGAATATTTCTTTGAATATTTCTTTGACTTTTGTGTTGAACATGAGTAGCTAAATCCTTCGTAGAGTTCTACGGGGGAGATACAATTATTCTTATGTTTAATTGATTTCCTTTTTTCTATGCCTTGGCTCATGTGGTTATTTTGATTTCTTCTGTGCTTATACGTTTATTTGACTAATCACCTTATAAATGCATGTGGATTTTACTACAAGAACTGAGAAGTGAGTAGTTTAATTTGAAAGAGAAGAAATTGACGTCTTTGCCAATATAATCGAGAGATTTGAGCCTTTGAATGAAGCTAAGTATCTTAGGAGCTATTAGGAGTTGTTGCCTTAGTTCTAGGAAGGAGACTTCGGTTCTAGGTAACAATCTACAAATTATATGCTTTGAGAAAAGATATAGTTTTACCTTAGTGATAGCTTAATAACCCTTGAGACCCTTTGTTGGCATAGTTAGGAAGTTAGTTGAGCATAGGATAGTTGTTATCGATCCCGTAGGATTCTACCTTCTCATCCTTGATCTACATCCGTTTTCTTATTTGCTTTTAGTTCTCTAGTTATTTTTAATTGTTTTTACCTTGCTTTTAAATAGATTCAGAAAAACCAAAATTCCGATTCATCTAGATAGTAGTTGAGGTTGATTCGTGGTAATTAGGTTGACACTCATTGTCTCTGTGGATACGATACTGATGTGGATCCATGTATTTTGTGATCCATTTCCCAAGGATTTATCCAATTTGTAGGTGATTGATCTAATATTTTTGTGAAGTAGATTTTCTATTGTATCAATAATGGCAACCCAACAAGAATTTAGGAAACTAAGATGATCAAAACAAGAAGTAACATTGGATAGAGTGGAAATTGTGATACATAGTCATTGATGAGGCAAGCTAAGACACTTACAACATACTAACATGCATCCATGGCTAGATCTTCAAGGGAACCACAAACCTCAAAGCATACCTCTACTTGATCCATGCTTGAACTAGTAATTGATGGAAATCCCATGCTTGAACTAGCAATTGATGGATTCAAGCAACCTAAATCTAGGAATTGGATAGAAACCCTCTCCAAGAGGAAACAAAGCTCTCAAGCATATAATTCAGCAAAAACCTAAGGAAATGGAATAACATCAAGAGGTATTTATACTATGGGTCCAAAAATAGAAAGTTGGCCCACAAAATCTAAAAATCGGCATAATCGCCCGGTCGGGCGTTTTTCACATGCCAAAATGCCCGGCCCGGGCGTTTTCCCTGTCCCCGGGCGTTTTGCACAGTAAAAAACGCCCGGCCGGGCGTTTTTCCCGAAGCTCCCGGCCTTCTCTGCGCGACTTCCGTAAAACCGCCATAACTCCCTCATTCGGACTCCGATTGGGATGTGCAAGATACCCACGCAAAGCCGTTTCTAAGACGAAGACAATGGTGGCAGTTTCATAGCTTTCGGATATCATCTCGATAGGACGGTTTTTGGTTGAATCCAGCTGTAGCTGAAATCCTTGACGCACGACCTCCATGATCGTATCATACTCCCCTTCTTGGAAAGGATTTGTCCTCAAATCCGAGCCTTCTCTATTCCTTGCACCCTCGGGAGGCCATCTAGCTTTATTGGATCCTTGACATGTCTTCTCTTTCATCCTTGGGCCCCAATCAACCCATGGTTCACGCCGAAGGGAGGATCCTTGACGTCGAGCACCTGTGGTCATATCAGATACTCTTTGCTTACTATTTGCTACATTAGCCTCGTACACTTGCGGGTATACTTGTGTTAAAAATAAGTTGAGTCAAAAGATAGTGGAATGTGGGTCCTACTTTTTTATATTAGTTTTATAATAAAATGTTAGTGGAAAAATGTTAGTGGAATGTGGGGCCTAATACCATTTATGGAATATTCTAACCGGGACTCCTAAAGTGGGACATCCAAAAATGGTAAACCGGGACTCTTAAAGTGGAACGGAGGGAGTATTAAATTATTTATTTAATTTAATTAGTTACATTATTAAATTTGTTTTGTATCTTAGGTGAAATAAGGATATCTACACATTTTGATGCTTCAAATGTGCTTATCAATCCTGACACTTCTGAAGTAAAGCAATTTAGGAACAGGTTTTAAATCTCAGATTTTGCAATTTGAGTGCCAGTATTTGTTGACTACCTTATTAGTTACACTAACTAAGTTAAATTTTAATGAAATCTCAGATTCTGCAATTTGAGAATTTGAGTGCCAGTATTTGTTAAGTGCCTTATTATTTACACTAACTAAGTTAAATTTGAATTATTTCGTTCCTTAATCAACAGGGGATTCAAGGTTCAGAATTCTAGAATCCTTAGGCCAAGTTCCACAAATTATTACTTCTGAATTTGATAATCTTGACTTGAAGACATTAGAGAATGCTTATTGCCTTGATGTATTTTATTTTTTTATGAGAATTATTTTGAACACTTAACCTTAGTAATAATAAAAACAACAATAATGTATAATCTTATGTCAGTTTGTTTCTTATTTTGATTCACAGGGTGGATCATATTGGGCAGTTGGCAGGTTGAGTATGTAGAATGTCATTATGAGACGTGGTGTTATGATGCATGCAAGGTTTGTTATAAAAAGGTTGATGAATTCTCTCCAGGAAAATATAATTGTTCGGTCTGTACGAAGACTTATGGTCATTCATTGAAAAGGTTTGAGAAAGCTGTATTAAACAATTTCCAGAGCTACAACATAGTTAATGAATACAAATTAATTATAGTTTCTGATATGACACGTTTGAGTTATATTTTATGCAGATATAGGTTTGTTATAAACATTGTCGATAATACAAGCAATGCTTCCTTACTGATGTGGGACAGAGAACTTGCAATTTTGTTAGGAAAGAAAGTTTCCGACGTTATTGTATCTCCTTATGAGGTATATTTTTAGCTAATTATATTTTAGATTCTATAGAATAGATTATTTGATACTCCCTCTGTTCCATAGTAATAGGGGCATTTTTCCGTTTCCGTTCGTTCCATAGTAATAGAGTCATTTCCCTTTTTAGTAAAAGTCAACATATTTTTCCACACCTACTTTACTCTCTCTTACTTTTTTCTATTTTCATCTCTCTATCTTTTTTATTTTTCACTTTATTCTTTCTTTACTTAACTCACCTAGCACAATTTTTCTTAATCTCCGTGCCGAAAATTTTTGCCTCCATTACTATGGAACGGAGGGAGTACTATTTTTGTTACTCAAATTCATCAATGTGACTATATTCCTAAGGAGATAGAGGATAAACTTTTGGGCCAAAATTGCTTATTTAAACTTCAGATGATACATAACTTGGAGATTCCTATGAGATATCCTTTCAAAGTCATTAAAGTTTGCAATTTGCCCGAAATTGTTGATAAGTATGTGCCTGAAAGTTTGGATTCACAGCCTGTTTCCCCTGGGTTAAAATTGTCTAACATGTTGTTTGGATCAGAACTTGTTGAGGTATTTACTTTGATTATCGTGTTTTATCTTATTTAATATAGTTTGTTACTGATCATATACTTTTACATATTTCTGATAAAGCATTTGTCACTCCTGATTTATCAATTATAGCTAAGGAGAGTAGTCTTGAATGTGATGTTGAAAGCCCAGTTAAAAGATGTTTGGAGGTGGATTTTGATAATGAAAATGATTCCTCTGGTGAAATGTTGAAGAAGAAGAAGAAGAAGAAAGAGGAGAAGGATAGTGGTTCTGATTAGTTGGATGTTGAAACAATTGTGTTTTGCTTATGTTGGATGGCTTTAGCTGATGATTTAATATTGTATTCCCTTTTGCATTGTGTTTTCCCTTTTTGCATTGTTCGATGGCTTTAGATGATGATTTAGTATTATATTGAAGATTCTGAGGTTTTATTTTATAATCCTTTTTTTTTATTTCAGTTATATTTTACTTCTTATAGTTATTAGTTATGCTTCCCAGACATATAGAAGATTTAAAATTTAATATAATATATAATCATTTTAGCAAACATTACAGGCCATTTTAAATGACAAAGATGTAATTACACTTCTGCAGGTATTATCACCTAAAGTTAGTTAGGTGAATCAGACTGAAGGATGGCAATAATACTGGTAAAACTTTCATATGGAAGACATTGTCTGCAGGGATTCGTTCGAAGGGTGATATTGTTTTGAATGTCGCTTCTAGTGGTATAGTTTCTTTATTATTGTCTGGTGGTAAAACGGCTCATTCCCGCTTTAAGATTCCTATCAATGTGAATGAAGATTCGATGTGCAATATAAAACCAGGGATTGCACTTGCTGAGCTCATTTTGAGAGCTAAACTTATTATATGGGATGAAGCTCCAATGATCCATAAACATTGTACAAAAGTCGTGGATAGGAGTTTCAGAGATATTATGCGTGGATGTAATGAGTTTAGTATGGACCAACCTTTTGGTGGAAAAACTGTAGTTTTTGGTGGTGACTTTAGACAAATTTTACCAGTTATTCCTAATGGTACCAGGCAAGATGTTGTCAATGCTACCGTTAACTCTTCTTATCTTTGGGGGAGTTGTAAAGTTTTGAGGTTGACAAAAAACATGAGACTATTGAGTGTTCAATATGGTGATGAAGCTTCCAAGTTAGAGGCTTTTTCCTCTTGGGTTGCCTCTATTGGAGATGGTTATTGGTGGTCCAAATGATGGTGAAGTATCTATTCATCTTTCTTCTGACATTGTTTTGTCTAATTCTGGAGATCCTCTTAAAACCATTATTTCCAACATATATCCTTCGTATATGAATCCCCATGAGTTAAGTAATTCTTTGCATGGTCGTACAATACTTGCTCCTACTTTAGAGGTAGTTGATGAGGTTAATCAATTCATGATTTCATTGGATCAGTCTCAAGGTAGAGTTTATTTGAGCTCTGATAGTATATCAAACTCTGATTTGACATCAAATGGTTTTGCTGATATTGATACAATTGAATTTTTGAATAATTTGAAATGTTCAGGTACTCCTAATCATGAATTGTTGCTGAAAGTTGGTACTCCAGTGATGTTGTTAAGGAACATAGATCCTTCTAATGGTTTGTGTAATGACACCCGATTGATTATTACACGTTTAGGTGACTATGTTTTGGAGGGACAAGTATTGGCTGGTCATAATGTTGTCTTCAGGTGTTGATTCCTCGAATGACTTTAATACCATCTGATCCATCGTTGCCATTCAAATTCCAACGACGACAATTTCCATTAATTGTGTTATGCAATGACTATTAACAAAAGTCAAGGTCAATCGCTTTCACATGTTGGATTGTTTCTGAAAAAGCCCGTCTTCAGTCATGGGCAACTGTATGTTGCTGTATCAAGAGTCACAAGTCATGATGGTTTGAAGATATTAGTTTGTAAAGATGATATTGATAGGAGCGGAGATTCTACTATTAATATTGTTTACAAAGAAGTTTTTCAAAATTTATAAACTCCTGGTTGTTGTTGTTACTATTGTACTTTCTATTTTTCTATTTTTATGATTTTTGTTGTGGAAACTTATGATCTACAGTTAAATTGTTAACTAATATTTTGTATTTCTAATTTCATTATATTGTAGTTGTGTAAGATTAGCCCTCAAAATTCATTTTAGTTGCACATTTCCTTATATACATTTTAATCAACGGAATTATATCCTACATTCTTAAATATAACATCGTTATCTCTTCATTCTACTTTGTCTTACTTTTCACTCAATTTTACAAATCAATTTTTTTATAAATTATGTGTCTATTACTAAATAGTTTACTTCGCGGACAAAGATTGATATTTTTCTCTATATTGTATTTATATTTATTTTAAATTTTAAATTACTTACCAATTGTGTTCATTTTTGAAAATCCTATGACCCGTGCATAGCACGGGTGTTAACACTAGTTACTTAAAAACAAGTAGTAGTAGGAGTACGTTTAATTTCCAAATAAGCACATCAAACAAATACTTCCTCCGTCCCCCAAATTTTGTCACCATTTGACCCAGCACGAGTTTTAAGAAATGTAATAGAAAGTGAGTTTAAAAAGTTAGTGGCATGTGGATTCTACTTTTATATATTAATTTTAAAATAAAATGTGAGTGGAAATGAGTTAGTGGAATGTAGGGTCCACTACCAAAAATGGTAAAAGTGAAAGGTGACAAATTTTTAAAGACGGACGAAAAAGGAAATAGGTAATAAATTTTCAGAAACGGAGGGAGTAAATACTACTACTTCCTTCGCTGAAGTATTTGATACTCCATGTGTTAAGAATTGTTAAGAAATCGTATGGACTTGGAAAATGGAAAGATTTTTACAAGTTATATGTTTCGTCGCCATTTTAAGGGGGTAAAAAAGTTAGGGGTATATGAGTCGCGCTCGTATATACTTTCCTTGTTCCACTATAAATGAGATACTTATTTCTTTTCGGTCGTGGGAAGATGATACTTTACTTTCTCTCCGCTCTAACTATTTATTACTCTCACAGTCCTAGTTTAAGAGTTACATTTTGCCATAAAAGTTCGTCTCATTTTAGGAGTCACATTTAGAATCTTCCATATTTGGATATAAAATTTTACCCCATTATTCATCAAAATTACACCTAAATGTCATTATCTACATAAAAATAAACCAAAAAGAAAAAGAAAAAACCAAAAAGTCAAACTATCTCACTTTCCACCAACTCACTCATTTATTACACTTACACACTACATCATCTCACTTCATTTATTCCACACTCCATCAATTTCTTAAAATACGTGCCATAACGAATTCTAACTCTTAAACTGGAATGTAGGGAGTATAATTTTGGTTTTAAATGAAATGTGAGTGGAAAAAGTTAGTAGAAGTATGAAATGTGGGGTCTATTACCATCTATGATAAATAAATAAATAAAAAAACCCTAAAAATGAACCAGACTCTATCCGCGGACAGATCGAAATGGAAAAATGAAATTCCTACTCATGGGCGAAGGGATAATTTAGAATAGGGATATTGACATCTAATGTCATGGAACTTTCTAAAAGTTGGGTTTTTCCCACGAACTTTGAAATTGACAAATAATATCACGAACTTTACCCCGAGTTTTGTTATTTCACACCAATGAATAATTTCTAAACCCTAAATTCGAAAAACCTAACTTTTAGAAAGTTTCATAATATTACGTGTCATTAATCATTTAGAATAGAAAAAATATTCAGGGATCTATCCATACAAAGTGGATTAACATGTGATGTGTCCAACCAATGAATATTTGATAAAAGGAGAACCACTTCCAAGTTCCAACTAGACATGAAATTTAATGCAGTTATTTTAAGGAGATATTCATTAAACTCATTTTTATGGAAAATAGCATGATCATTAAATAGAAATTGACATTTTCCACATTCAACTAGACATGAAATTTAATACAGTTATTTTAGAGAGAGATTCATCAAACTCATTTTTATGGAAAATAGCATGATCATTAAATATAAATTGCCATTATATTTTTTGCATCTTATATATGATAATGTTTATTTTCATATTAAGTTACTAAGCATGTATATAATCGTTTACATGCATGAGAAAAAGAAGATAGAAAAATGATATAATGGCTATACTTTTAATTTTGTATATTTTTCAATACATAAAAGTACGGGAAATGTTATATTGCTAACTCAATACTTAATTGCTAATTATAATTAAATAATAGCCATTAAATATTCAAATTAAAGGCCTAAATCATCAACTCTGAAATATCAATACGATCAACAAAAAAGTCAATAAGGTCATAGGATTAATTCCAAAAAATATCAATAGAGGTATTAATTAGTTATAACTAACTTTTAAAAGAAATCCCAAAACTTTAAATTCATATAACATATATCAAATTAAAGATAATTTTATAAGGATTCCAACGATATCCTACATGCATATGTTCCGACGTCAAAATTTGAAAAAAAATTGAAAATTTTTAATTAGTTATAACTAACTTTTAAAAGAAATCCCAAAACTTTAAATTCATATAACATATATCAAATTAAAGATAATTTTATAAGGATTCCAACGATATCCTACATGCATATGTTTCGACGTCAAAATTTGAAAAAAAATTGAAAATTTTTAATTTTTTTAAATGCAATGAAATGTCAACATACTTATATAAAATATGTCGATATAATACATGTAGAATGTCAATATAAGCAATGAGTTAACATTCTTAAAGCATTGTGTTGACATTCTCAAAGCATTGTGTTGATATTTTCGAAACACTATATTGACATTTTCATCCAAAACCCTAATTTGGAGTTTTTTTTACTCTTTTTTTTATTTTATTAATAAAAATAAAAATTATACGTGGCAAATTCTAGACCACACGCTTTCTAAAATCTTATGACTTTAAATTAATTGTAGTTAACAATTAAATAATGAGTTAGCAATCGATCACTACCCAGTACATAAGATAAAGAAAATTATAGCCATAAAATATTAGTCGTCTCCTGTATAAAATATATTACATACTTGTAATAATAATAATACTCATCTTTTTTGTCTCCCGTATATATTGCATAATAATAATAATAATAATAATAATAATAATATCTTTTTTTCGCCGCCATGAAAACTATAATCATACACTTTGTTAGTATTGTTTATAATTTTATGGTGACAATTATAGATATAATTGAAAACTCTACACAAATATAATAGTTTGATATAATTTTTAAAATTTACGGGGAGACTCTCAAAGATTTTTTTTCCTTTTAAAAGATACAGGAGCAAAACAATCAACCTAGTAATATTGAAAGAAGATCCAATCTATTCTTCCAACGTATCATTTCTGAGTCCAGTACATATATAATTGAAAAAATCAGCTCAAATAAAAAGCATGACAATAATTTCATTCTTCTTTATTTTTAACGCATATAAACGATTATACATTTAGTCAGTAGCTTAATATGAAAATAAAATTTTAATTATCCTTTATTTAAGTATGTACGTAGTATATTATTGGTTTTCCATATTTAAAGATTAAGTAGTTTTTAATGAAAATAGTTTAATGAATATTTCCTAAAAATAAGTTAATACTTCCATTCGTAAAAGATTCATAAATGGGTCATTTTGCCACTTTAGTATGGATGGATGACTGAATATTTTGTGTTTAGAATCTGGTCTTTTTTTATGTATTCATCATCCTTGTTGATTGCTAAAAGACAACCCTTCCGATGCGCGAAGAATCGTGGAATTCGTTATCTAATTTCGATTTTAAGTCGGGAAATGCCAAGCACTGGGATCGGATTGATTGCACACTGCATTTTCCAAATTTATCCTTAAGCATTGGCGTAGAGACGTCGCGGCGACTGCCATTCCTTCATTCATTCACATATCAATCCTCTACATCCGTTTCCGTTCGTAATTTTGATTGGATTGATGATCACAAAATTGATCAAGTAAATTTGGAGTGATGCTGCAGTTTCCCGGCGGAGAATCTAAGGAATGAAGATTTATGAACTGGATAAATCACCCACCAAAAAAGTAGTACACGTGTCAAATCTCTATTGGACCAACTCTTAAATCCCTTTTCTTTTCTTTGTTTTTTTCACTTAATTCTTAAACATTTAATGCTGTTTTTTTATCTATGTAACGATTCAAACTTTATTAATTACTCCCATAACTCAGCGAAAACCTCTTCGTTTGGATTCCGATCAGCTCGCTTCTCCCCCATCCCCACGCAACCTACTGTTCTCCAATAATTCTCAGCTGGATCTCACACTTTTGAGGTAACTAACTCTTCCTTTTTTCCGTTTTATTTCTTTTGTCTTTTATTTTTGGGGTAGAAAGTGTGTTCGAGCTGCGGATTTGTCTTCATTACGCTTGATTTGTTTAATTTCAAGGGCGCGAGCTTCAAATATAATGATTTCAAAGTTTTGCAACTACTGGATTCGGAGTTGCTGGTTACAATTTAGTTAGTTAGGATGTTTTGTAGCGATCCTTTGGATTGCTCGTTGGTAGCGTATTTTGATTCATAATGCTGTGTTTAATTTATGGTTATGGCTTTAGGATCCAAACTTCTTACTGATGCTGCTGATTGGAGATTGGATTTTGGATGGGGCTTAGAGATAGTGTAGACATGAAAGCGCTCAGGGCGAAGTTTAGAGTAGCAACTGTGGTTATAGTGTCCATATGGATTGGGCTTCCAGGAGTGTATCATCTGCTGAAGCCAGTAGAAAATGGTTGTGTCATGACGTATATGTATCCGACATACATTCCACTTCCCACGCCTAAGAATGTGTCGACTAGTAAATATGGTTTGTTCTTGTACCATGAAGGCTGGAGAAAGATTGATTATAATGATCACCTTAAGAATATAAATGGTGTGCCAGTTCTTTTTATCCCAGGCAATGGTGGAAGCTACAAACAGGCGAGCCTCTTATTTCAACTGGTGTTTCTTTTTGTGCAATTGTACTATGCCATCCCGACATATCAGACATTTTTGTCATTTTGATTAGCCATAATACCATGATTTAAGTTTTTCCTGTGTCTATACAGGTCAGATCCCTTGGTGCAGAGTCTGATAGGGCTTATAGAGGAGGTCCACTTGAATGGGACTCTAACCACGCTTATCCAATTTTTGGAGAGGGCATTGATATTGATTTGACTAACATTTTGTTACCTAGTCAATATACTTCCATGCTTGATTGGTACGCAGTGGATCTTGAAGGTGAACATTCTGCAATGGATGGTCGGATTCTTCAAGAACACGCAGAATATGTAGTATATGCCATTCACACGGTACCGCTTTCATCACTAATTGCATGAATTACGATTAGGCAGGCATGCTGAGTCTGGATAAAAGTTGCAACCATAATCAATTACAGGCATACATATTAACATACCTGTTTTAGCTTTAAAATATTCACTTCAACTTTAACTGGATATATTTCATACACCTATTTTTGTGGTACTTGGTAGTTAATAGCTGCAGCCTGATATAGAAAATAATTTACTTCTTGACTTAGGCTCAATAATCTCTTTTATTTTCTTTGCTGGCCATACTCTATTTATACAATCAAGACATATGACATTAATTTATCTTATACTTCCATTAATAGCTATTTTGTTTATTATTGCAGATTTTGGATCTATATAAAGAATCGCATGCTGTGCATGCAAAAGGTGGTCTCCCTAAAAGCGTGATATTAGTTGGTCACTCTATGGGTGGTTTTGTTGCTAGGGCTGCAGTAGTGCACCCCCATTTGAGAAAGTTTGCTGTTGAAACTATTCTGACGCTCTCTACGCCCCATCAGTAAATTTATAATCCCTTTAATGTGTTCCCTGGAGTTCTTTTTGTATGTAAAAAAAATCTTAGATAGTTTATACAGTTGTCAGCAATGTATCAATTTTTTCCAGGTCTCCTCCTGTGGCATTACAGCCATCCTTGGGCCACTATTATGCACAAGTAAATCAGGAATGGAGGAAAGGATATGAGGTCCAAACCTCTAGAACTGGGCGCTACTTGTCAGATCCTTTGCTTTCCCATGTTGTCATCATCTCTGTTTCTGCAAAGACTTGGAATATTCAAAAAAATGCTCGATAGTGGCATTCCGAAGGACTTCTTTGCATCGACACAACTGCAACAAGCACATAAATCTGACCATATTCGTGATAAAAAGAAGAAAGTGAATCCTGGTACTTCCTTTTTTCTCATGGTTTTATGCGTGGTTGAATCACCCGGCTTGAATTTTTCATTAGTCAATTATACTTTGTGTCAGAAACAATAGCTATTAACTATTTTATTGGCCCCAGACAGTTTTTATTTCTTAACTATTTGTTTGCATGTAGGCACTCATGAAAAATTATACTATCTCCTAAAATAACCTTAGTTGCGCAAGGAATAAGCTCTTGGTAGTGTTATTCTTGATCTTCTGGTGTAAATAATGCTTCTAAATTGCTTTTGATAAATAAGGACTGAGTTCTGGAGTATCTGAGTTGTCCAAGTAGTAGCCAATGGAGTGAAGATGGACTTGAAAGAGACCTCTACATCCAAACCAGTACTATCACTGTTTTAGCGATGGATGGGAGAAGACGATGGTTGGACATTCAAAAACTGGTTAGCTTCAAAGGACTTTAGAAACTACTCCTATTTGGATTTTATGAGGAAGGTTATAGGGGTGAAAGGGTTTGAAATTGATATAACTTGATCTCCCCTGTTATATAGGGCTTTTCCATAGCTTCATAAATCTAGAACTCTCCAGGGTTGTAAACTTCTCATATTTTAGTCATGTTACCCTGTATAAATATAAGAAATTAAATGGCTTGGTTCTTTAGTATTCTCTTATTATTACTGGGTTCACCATTTAAGAAAATTTGTACATAGTGGAGTGTATATCGTTAAAATAGCTAGAGAGAGAAACAGATAAGAAAATTGGTAGTTATAATAGGATTGTTGATAAAAATTGGTACCTCATTAAATGGTAATATAACTGTCGGTCAGGATTGATAGAACTCTTTTGAATTTCAGGGTGAGGAGGGAAAAAAACCACTTTGTTTTGCACAAATCTTTCACCTTGTTCGGGTTGAGACTACATCTTTTGAAGAGAAGGAAACTTCAGCTTCAGAAGTTTCTATGAACAAACGGGTTGTTGAAGTAACAGCTAAAATGGTGCATGTTCCATCGGGACCAGCTCCAAGGCAGGTATTATGTTGTCTTTTTTTAGCCAGAGCATTTTCTCATGAGCGGTGAACCCATATTTATATATTCCCATTCTGAACATGTCCATTTTTCCTGTAAGATTGAGCCAGGAAGTCAAACTGAACAAGCTCCTCCATTTTGCAATATTTTGGTTGGGTCCTCAAGATATGCATGGCTTTCGTTCTGACAGTTTCTGTGGCTCCCCGCCCAGTACGTACTATCTTTGCAACTTGTAATAAGTAGCAATAAGATCCCCCTTTATATAATACTGAGTATTTTTTTCTTTTGTATGTCTACATTGAGAAACTTCTTGTTCTCAGACTATTTTCAGGGAGACCCCCACCAGCTGCATCCATGGGAGTCGGACAATTTTTCAATCCAAAGGATGGAGAGAAAGTTTTCTCCTCTTTCCAGTTGATCAGTTCATTATACACGGAACAGGTTAAGATTCTGAGATATAGCTTAATAACTGAAGATGATAGGCAATTCAGCAAATCTTGGGTATCAATTTTTTTGATATTCATAACTTGGTTGTGAAAGGATATGACTTTTGAAGGAAGATCATCCTCTTGCTCTCAGTCTTACATTCTCTGCTAGCTTAGGTCTTCTTCCTGTTTCTTTATCTATCAAAACAACTGGCTGGGGATTAAAAAATCAGAATTTCCCATTGAAGAGTCTGGAGATGAGGAAACAAGTAGAAAAATGCCTTTTCACACCCCCCATCATGTATCACAATTTTCATAGGTTATTTCCCTTTAACTTAAGTCCTTGAGCTCGCCCAGTTGTTAAACTCTTATTACAGTTGCCCATCTACCCTAATAACTGAGAGAAAGTGGATCCTCTGACTCAGCAGGGTTTTTACGGCGTCTTTGTGTAATCTGTGCATTATTTTAAATTGACTTTCTGGTTGCAAGAGTCAAGACACATATTGGAAATCAGTTTCTTGTTAGTATGCCTTGAATCTGTATTATTTGCCGCAGTAACGGTAGGGGCCCCAAAATTTTCTTATTGGGCCTATCCCGGCTGTCTGTGTGCCAGCACAACGTTGGTTAACCACAAAAAACCGTGTCTCTTTATGTTTCAGTTTGTCTCGATTACTACACAATTACTCTATTTTGTCACAACAATTCTAAAATCCTTCATCTAGATTAATTACTTGGAATCTCTGTCAAGAGCTTTGCTATATTCTTCAAAAAAAGTCTACACAACATTAAAACTTATCATGTATAGCATCATAGTGTAGCCTCATGAAATTTGTATATTAGATTAGCCAACTTGAATTAGTTAGTTAGGAGCCTAAGAAGTTTATTGAATAGATCACACATTCTATGAAATGTGAATTTGCATTCTGCCAAAGCCGGGATTTTTTTTTGAAATGTAGCTCAAATATTGATCACTTATTATATTAAGGCAGCTTGTATATTCTAGTTTTCAATCCCTCGGGATTCATTGTTTCACTCAAAGTCCGGACTCTCTCTCTCTCTCTCTTTTATCCCCCTTGAGTTGCAATCCTAAGAACTAAACCCGGGGGTTTACTTTTTTTTGGGAATATATCTGTATAATTTTGTTTTTAAGGGTACAATAATAGATTGCCTCCCAAAAACCCCTTTTTAAATGTTGATGCTATTAAAATATCTTACTGCCTTTTTGACCGGAACTAAAGATTTTGTTGCTTCATCTGTTTTTGTTCTTTTATTGAATTAATTGTGAATCAAAGGGCTTTGAAAAGGGTTGTTTACCTGTGGCACTTCTTGGGGTGGGTATCTGGGCCCCACGTTTTCCCCAATCTGTATTCTGAAACAATTGTTGTGGATTCTTTTTCCCCTTTTGGAGTTCTTCTCAAAATTCTGAAAATTCAAATGTTTTGTTACTGGGATTAAAGGGGGCTGAAAAATATACTTTTTTGGAACTTGTTTTCTAAATTTTTTTTGGGACTTTTGAGGGTTTTTTTTCATTTACTTTTGTTATTTAACGTTTTTTTTTTATTCTTTTTTAGATAGACCCAATTGTTTTTAAGCAAGCACTATTGGTGTCTCCGTTACTGCTAGTTCTGGAGATTCTTTCTTTTTTACTTTCTCAGGTACATTTTTTTTTAGCATCTATCTTTTTCAAACTTGGAACTTTTCGGATGGTTTTTTGGGATTTATACCATAAATTTTCTTGGGAAAAACTGCACATATTATGCCTAATGCAATAAATTTATAAAATTATTATGAATAGTAGTATAAATTAAAAGAAGAATATTCCCAAACAAATTTTTTATTAGGAAAATTATACTAGTATAATTTAATATTTTTATTTATTAATATAAGACATAATAATATCTTTATATATAAATTTAAGTAGCAAAAATACCCCTTATTTGTTAGACAGAGCAACTTTTTTTTCTCCAATTTGTGAGGTTTGAGAATCTTTTCTTATTGATGTTAATGTTGGGACAAGTTGCACAGAAAAAACTTTTTTTGAATCTATATGTTTTTTTTTGGGGAAAATGATAGGGGGGTTTTGCTACTTAACTCTTTTATCTGTTACAATAATGCTTGGTTCATAATAATGAAGATTTTTATTAATCTGGATATATCACTGAAATTTTGACATTTTGGGCATTTTAATTTTATCAGTTGATCAGTTGATGCTGCTTTCAGTTTATCCAAAAAAATTTATTCATTAAGCTTTTTTCCCCAAATTTCTTGTTTTTTCTCTAATTGTAACCTATTCATGCAGAT
>NC_062967.1:33276227-33433181 GCF_023119035.1 Salvia hispanica | reverse complement strand
TAATTAGTTATAACTAATTTTTATAAGAAATCCCATAGAATGTCAATATAAGCAATAAGTTAACATTCTTAAAGCATTGTGTTGACATTCTCAAAGCATTGTGTTGATATTTTCAAACACTATATTGACATTTTCATCCAAAACCCTAATTTGGTAGTTTTTTTTTTTATCTTTTCAATTTAATTAATAAAAACAAAAATAACACGTGGCAAATTGTAGACCACACGTTTTCTAAAATCTTATGACTTTAAATTAATTGTAGTTAACAATTAAATGATGAGTTAGCAATCGATCACTACCCAGTACATAAGATAAAGAAAATTATAGCCATAAAATATTAGTCGTCTCCTGTATAAAATATATTACATACTTGTAATAATAATAATACTCATCTTTTTTGTCTCCCGTATATATTGCATAATAATAATAATAATAATAATAATAATAATATCTTTTTTTCGCCGCCATGAAAACTATAATCATACACTTTGTTAGTATTGTTTATAATTTTATGGTGACAATTATAGATATAATTGAAAACTCTACACAAATATAATAGTTTGATATAATTTTTAAAATTTACGGGGAGACTCTCAAAGATTTTTTTTCCTTTTAAAAGATACAGGAGCAAAACAATCAACCTAGTAATATTGAAAGAAGATCCAATCTATTCTTCCAACGTATCATTTCTGAGTCCAGTACATATATAATTGAAAAAATCAGCTCAAATAAAAAGCATGACAATAATTTCATTCTTCTTTATTTTTAACGCATATAAACGATTATACATTTAGTCAGTAGCTTAATATGAAAATAAAATTTTAATTATCCTTTATTTAAGTATGTACGTAGTATATTATTGGTTTTCCATATTTAAAGATTAAGTAGTTTTTAATGAAAATAGTTTAATGAATATTTCCTAAAAATAAGTTAATACTTCCATTCGTAAAAGATTCATAAATGGGTCATTTTGCCACTTTAGTATGGATGGATGACTGAATATTTTGTGTTTAGAATCTGGTCTTTTTTTATGTATTCATCATCCTTGTTGATTGCTAAAAGACAACCCTTCCGATGCGCGAAGAATCGTGGAATTCGTTATCTAATTTCGATTTTAAGTCGGGAAATGCCAAGCACTGGGATCGGATTGATTGCACACTGCATTTTCCAAATTTATCCTTAAGCATTGGCGTAGAGACGTCGCGGCGACTGCCATTCCTTCATTCATTCACATATCAATCCTCTACATCCGTTTCCGTTCGTAATTTTGATTGGATTGATGATCACAAAATTGATCAAGTAAATTTGGAGTGATGCTGCAGTTTCCCGGCGGAGAATCTAAGGAATGAAGATTTATGAACTGGATAAATCACCCACCAAAAAAGTAGTACACGTGTCAAATCTCTATTGGACCAACTCTTAAATCCCTTTTCTTTTCTTTGTTTTTTTCACTTAATTCTTAAACATTTAATGCTGTTTTTTTATCTATGTAACGATTCAAACTTTATTAATTACTCCCATAACTCAGCGAAAACCTCTTCGTTTGGATTCCGATCAGCTCGCTTCTCCCCCATCCCCACGCAACCTACTGTTCTCCAATAATTCTCAGCTGGATCTCACACTTTTGAGGTAACTAACTCTTCCTTTTTTCCGTTTTATTTCTTTTGTCTTTTATTTTTGGGGTAGAAAGTGTGTTCGAGCTGCGGATTTGTCTTCATTACGCTTGATTTGTTTAATTTCAAGGGCGCGAGCTTCAAATATAATGATTTCAAAGTTTTGCAACTACTGGATTCGGAGTTGCTGGTTACAATTTAGTTAGTTAGGATGTTTTGTAGCGATCCTTTGGATTGCTCGTTGGTAGCGTATTTTGATTCATAATGCTGTGTTTAATTTATGGTTATGGCTTTAGGATCCAAACTTCTTACTGATGCTGCTGATTGGAGATTGGATTTTGGATGGGGCTTAGAGATAGTGTAGACATGAAAGCGCTCAGGGCGAAGTTTAGAGTAGCAACTGTGGTTATAGTGTCCATATGGATTGGGCTTCCAGGAGTGTATCATCTGCTGAAGCCAGTAGAAAATGGTTGTGTCATGACGTATATGTATCCGACATACATTCCACTTCCCACGCCTAAGAATGTGTCGACTAGTAAATATGGTTTGTTCTTGTACCATGAAGGCTGGAGAAAGATTGATTATAATGATCACCTTAAGAATATAAATGGTGTGCCAGTTCTTTTTATCCCAGGCAATGGTGGAAGCTACAAACAGGCGAGCCTCTTATTTCAACTGGTGTTTCTTTTTGTGCAATTGTACTATGCCATCCCGACATATCAGACATTTTTGTCATTTTGATTAGCCATAATACCATGATTTAAGTTTTTCCTGTGTCTATACAGGTCAGATCCCTTGGTGCAGAGTCTGATAGGGCTTATAGAGGAGGTCCACTTGAATGGGACTCTAACCACGCTTATCCAATTTTTGGAGAGGGCATTGATATTGATTTGACTAACATTTTGTTACCTAGTCAATATACTTCCATGCTTGATTGGTACGCAGTGGATCTTGAAGGTGAACATTCTGCAATGGATGGTCGGATTCTTCAAGAACACGCAGAATATGTAGTATATGCCATTCACACGGTACCGCTTTCATCACTAATTGCATGAATTACGATTAGGCAGGCATGCTGAGTCTGGATAAAAGTTGCAACCATAATCAATTACAGGCATACATATTAACATACCTGTTTTAGCTTTAAAATATTCACTTCAACTTTAACTGGATATATTTCATACACCTATTTTTGTGGTACTTGGTAGTTAATAGCTGCAGCCTGATATAGAAAATAATTTACTTCTTGACTTAGGCTCAATAATCTCTTTTATTTTCTTTGCTGGCCATACTCTATTTATACAATCAAGACATATGACATTAATTTATCTTATACTTCCATTAATAGCTATTTTGTTTATTATTGCAGATTTTGGATCTATATAAAGAATCGCATGCTGTGCATGCAAAAGGTGGTCTCCCTAAAAGCGTGATATTAGTTGGTCACTCTATGGGTGGTTTTGTTGCTAGGGCTGCAGTAGTGCACCCCCATTTGAGAAAGTTTGCTGTTGAAACTATTCTGACGCTCTCTACGCCCCATCAGTAAATTTATAATCCCTTTAATGTGTTCCCTGGAGTTCTTTTTGTATGTAAAAAAAATCTTAGATAGTTTATACAGTTGTCAGCAATGTATCAATTTTTTCCAGGTCTCCTCCTGTGGCATTACAGCCATCCTTGGGCCACTATTATGCACAAGTAAATCAGGAATGGAGGAAAGGATATGAGGTCCAAACCTCTAGAACTGGGCGCTACTTGTCAGATCCTTTGCTTTCCCATGTTGTCATCATCTCTGTTTCTGGTGGTTATAATGATTACCAGGTAAATAAATGTGTCCTTGCACATATTATATTGGCCTACTTGAGGTTTGATTCATTGAAACGTGTGAACTCACATTCAGACGAGAGCTTTTCTATTGTGGGATCATGTCATAGACTTGTCTTAGTATTCCGTTATCCTACTTTCCCTGCATATTTTTATTCTCCAATTCCAGGTACGCTCGAAATTAGAGTCCCTTGATGGCATTGTTCCTCACACACATGGCTTTTTCATAAGTAGTACTGGCATGAGAAACGTGTGGTTATCAATGGAGCACCAGGTTATCTTATGGTGTAATCAGCTAGTTGTGCAAGTAAGTCATATTGATAATGATATACTGGAGTACCCGGTGTATGGGGCCCTAAATTCCAAAATTGCTTTGTAGATGTCTCACACTCTCCTCAGTCTGATAGACACGAAGACAGGCCAACCTTTAAATGATGTACAGCAAAGACTTGGAATATTCAAAAAAATGCTCGATAGTGGCATTCCGAAGGACTTCTTTGCATCGACACAACTGCAACAAGCACATAAATCTGACCATATTCGTGATAAAAAGAAGAAAGTGAATCCTGGTACTTCCTTTTTTCTCATGGTTTTATGCGTGGTTGAATCACCCGGCTTGAATTTTTCATTAGTCAATTATACTTTGTGTCAGAAACAATAGCTATTAACTATTTTATTGGCCCCAGACAGTTTTTATTTCTTAACTATTTGTTTGGCATGTAGGCACTCATGAAAAATTATACTATCTCCTAAAATAACCTTAGTTGCGCAAGGAATAAGCTCTTGGTAGTGTTATTCTTGATCTTCTGGTGTAAATAATGCTTCTAAATTGCTTTTGATAAATAAGGACTGAGTTCTGGAGTATCTGGTTGTCCAAGTAGTAGCCAATGGAGTGAAGATGGACTTGAAAGAGACCTCTACATCCAAACCAGTACTATCACTGTTTTAGCGATGGATGGGAGAAGACGATGGTTGGACATTCAAAAACTGGTTAGCTTCAAAGGACTTTAGAAACTACTCCTATTTGGATTTTATGAGGAAGGTTATAGGGGTGAAAGGGTTTGAAATTGATATAACTTGATCTCCCCTGTTATATAGGGCTTTTCCATAGCTTCATAAATCTAGAACTCTGCCAGGGTTGTAAACTTCTCATATTTTAGTCATGTTACCCTGTATAAATATAAGAAATTAAATGGCTTGGTTCTTTAGTATTCTCTTATTATTACTGGGTTCACCATTTAAGAAAATTTGTACATAGTGGAGTGTATATCGTTACAAATAGCTAGAGAGAGAAACAGATAAGGAAAATTGGTAGCTATAATACGGATTGTTGATAAAAATTGGTACCTCATTAAATGGTAATATAACTGTCGGTCAGGATTGATAGAACTCTTTTGAATTTCAGGGTGAGGATGGAAAAAACCACTTTGTTTTCGTCACAAATCTTTCACCTTGTTCTGGTGTGAGACTACATCTTTGGCAAGAGAAGGAAACTTCAGCTTCAGAAGTTTCTATGAACAAACGGGTTGTTGAAGTAACAGCTAAAATGGTGCATGTTCCATCTGGACCAGCTCCAAGGCAGGTATTATGTTGTCTTTATTTTAGCCAGAGCATTTTCTCATGAGCGGTGAACCCATATTTATATATTCCCATTCTGAACATGTCCATTTTTCCTGTAAGATTGAGCCAGGAAGTCAAACTGAACAAGCTCCTCCATCTGCAATATTTTGGTTGGGTCCTCAAGATATGCATGGCTTTCGGTTTCTGACAGTTTCTGTGGCTCCCCGCCCAGTACGTACTATCTTGCAACTTGTAATAAGTAGCAATAAGATCCCCCTTTATATAATACTGAGTATTTTTTTTCTTTTGTATGTCTACATTGAGAAACTTCTTGTTCTCAGACTATTTCAGGGAGACCCCCACCAGCTGCATCCATGGGAGTCGGACAATTTTTCAATCCAAAGGATGGAGAGAAAGTTTTCTCCTCTTTCCAGTTGATCAGTTCATTATACACGGAACAGGTTAAGATTCTGAGATATAGCTTAATAACTGAAGATGATAGGCAATTCAGCAAATCTTGGGTATCAATTTTTTTGATATTCATAACTTGGTTGTGTAACAGGATATGACTTTGAAGGAAGATCATCCTCTTGCTCTCAGTCTTACATTCTCTGCTAGCTTAGGTCTTCTTCCTGTTTCTTTATCTATCAAAACAACTGGCTGTGGGATTAAAAAATCAGAATTTCCCATTGAAGAGTCTGGAGATGAGGAAACAAGTAGTAAGTGCTCTTTCACACCCCCTATCATGTATCACAATTTTCATAGGTTATTTCTTGAACTTAAGTCCTTGAGCTCGCCCAGTCTGTTAAACTCTTATTACAGTTGCCCATCTACCCTAATAACTGAGAGAAAGTGGATCCTCTGACTCAGCAGGGCCTTCACGTGCGTCTTGTGTAATCTGTGCATTATTTTAAATTGACTTTCTGGTTGCAAGAGTCAAGACACATATTGGAAATCAGTTTCTTGTTAGTATGCCTTGAATCTGTATTATTTGCCGCTAGCCAAACGGTAGGCCCAAATTGTCTTATTGGGCCTATCCCGTCGTCTGTGTGCCAGCACAACGTTGGTTAACCACAAAAATCCGTGTCTCTTTATGTTTCAGTTTGTCTCGATTACTACACAATTACTCTATTTTGTCACAACAATTCTAAAATCCTTCATCTAGATTAATTACTTGGAATCTCTGTCAAGAGCTTTGCTATATTCTTCAAAAAATGTCTACACAACATTAAAACTTATCATGTATAGCATCATAGTGTGTAGCCTCATGAAATTTGTATATTAGATTAGCCAACTTGAATTAGTTAGTTAGGCAGCCTAAGAAGTTTATTGAATAGATCACACATTCTATGAAATGTGAATTTGCATTCTGCCAGCCAGGATTGATTTTTTTAAAGTTTCAAGTGTAGCTCAAATACTTGATCACTTATTATACGTAAGGCAGCTTGTATATTCTAGTTTTGCAATCCCTCTGGATTCATTGTTTCACTCAAAGTCCGGACTCTCTCTCTCTCTCTCTCTCTATCCCCCCTTGAGTTGCAATCCTAAGAACTAAACCCTGGTTACATTTTTTGGGTGTTATATATCTGTATAATTTTGCTTTGATTGTACAATAATAGATTGCCTGCTTAACACTTCTTAATGTTGATGCTATTAAAATATCTTACTGCCTTCTCTAGACGGAACTCAGATCTTGTTGCTTCATCTGTTTTTGTTCTTGTATTGAATTAATTCGTGAATGCAGGACTTTGTAAGAGACGCTGTTTCCCACCTGTGGCACTTGCTTGGGATGCGATATCTGGCCTGCACGTTTTCCCTAATCTGTATTCTGAAACAATTGTTGTGGATTCTTCTCCAGCACTCTGGAGTTCTTCTCAAAATTCTGACAATTCAAATGTTTTGTTACTGGTATTGTGACTGAAAAATGATACTTATTGGAACTTGCTGTCTGAAATTTTTTTTGGTACTTTAGAGGTTATTTTTCATTTACTTTTGTTATTTAACGTTTTTTTATATTCTTTTCAGATAGACCCACATTGCTCTTACGCAAGCACTATTGGTGTCTCCGTTACTGCTAGTTCTGGTAGATTCTTGCTTTTATACTTCTCTCAGGTACATTTGTTCTTAGCATCTATCTTTTTCAAACTTGGAACTTTCGGATGGTTTTTATGCATTTATACATAAATTATCTTGAATAACTGCACATATTATGCCTAATGCAATAAATTTATAAAATTATTATGAATAGTAGTATAAATTAAGAAGACATATCACAATCAAATTTTTGATTAGGAAAATTATACTAGTATAATTTAATATTTTTATTTATTAATATATGTAGACATAATAATATCTTTATATATAAATTAAGTAGCAAAAATACCCCTTATTTGTTAGACAGAGCAACTTATTTTCTCCAATTTGTGAGTGTTAGAGAATCTATTTACTTATTGATGTTAATGTTAGGGACAAGTTGCACAGAACAAACTTTATGAATCTATATGTTTTTTTGCGGAAAATGATAGGGGTGGTTTTGCTACTTAACTCTTTTATCTGTTACAATAATGCTTGGTTCATAATAATGAAGATTTTTATTAATCTGGATATATCACTGAAATTTGACATTTGTCATTTTAATATATCAGTTGATCAGTTGATGCTGCTTACAGTTTATCCATCAAATTTATTCATTAAGCTTTTTCCACATTGCTTACAGTTTTTGCTCTAATTGTAACCTATTCATGCAGATCAGTGGTCTATGCTTCTCTGTTGCATTTTTTGCTCTGATGCGGCAAGCATATGCATGGGAACTTGACCAGCCTATACCATCGCTGTTATCTGCTGTTGAATCAAACTTGCGAATCCCTAGGGCATTTTTCTTCCTCGCCATATTGCCTATTTGCTTTGCTGTCCTCTTGTCTTGCCTAAGCTCTAAAGCCCTTCCTCCAATTATAAGTTTCACTGTTGTCGCAATCCTTTGTTATGTTTTTGCAAATGGCGCGATAGTTCTCTTGATATTACTTTCCCAAATGCTTTTTTATGTAGCCGGCATTCTACATGTAGCTGTCAAGAAATGGTTAGTAATTCTTTTTATTTGTGTGCCTGCATATACATTCTCTCACTTGCATGCAAATGATGAGCTTACCCATAAACACTTTATTCAAAGTTTTAGGTTGATAGATAGTCATATCTCATTTTGTTATGGAGTCCCTATATAACCGTTAGCAATTTCATCTCAAACTTTCTGTTCTACAAGCAACTAATATGGGGACACTGTTATATTTGCCAAAAGCTAAAAACCAAAATAATATTTCAGGTGGCAAGTTTGTGAAAGGAACTTCTCCTTTCATTTTCTCCAACGGATCTCCTCCAGCTTTGCATCTACCAGGGTAATATTTGATGTTTCACTTCGTATATGCTGTAATTTGTGATTTGAATTTGGGTTGCCTCCTCCCCACCCTGACACTTCTTAAACTGTTAAAATAGTTAAGCAGTTGACCAAGCAACCTGTAAACACATCGTTTATTAGTCTTGACATTTGGTACTGTTTTCTTTTTAAAACCCAAACATCTTTAGTTTGATCCGAGATAGAACTATTAAGTGTTACTTTTGTATTCCTTGTTCAATCTTCCACGGGGCAGGTGGTAAGGATTTTGATGGCGAATCCTCTGCTTATCACGTCATTGCTTGCTGTTATGTTGGTGTGTCTTGTGCATCCAGCACTAGGCCTATTTGTATTGCTCTTATCACACGTTCCGGGCTGCCACAGTGCTCTATCCAGGTTTCTAAACTGTCCTTATTTTCATATAACAGTAATACTTTATTTTGAAATTTTCTTGTGGTAGTGCATACATGATGAGGACATGTAATAGTAGTACAAGAAAGTTGCTTGCTACGTGGAATGATTGTCCTGCAAGCTCTTTACTTCCATGTTAATACTTAATAGCCTAAGAGAAGCTCACATATCGAGACTCTTAACACGAGGTTTTGAGTGTTTAATGGGTAAAGTTTTTAGTGCTAGAGAAATCTGGACATACAACACATGTTTTTTTGGGTGTTTAGTGGCTAAATTAGTGCCCCAAATATTTTAGCCATTGATTATTATGTTTGGATATATCCTTGTTTTCTTCTTCTAGTGGTGTAATGGCAGCCGAGTTCACGTGTATTATTACATTTATCCATTACTAATACAATCTAAGTTTTGTTTTGTGTCTTTGTAAACAGTTTTTTGATGGCTTCATTTCGCAGCCATGTCCAGACCAAGGAATTTTACGAATCTGGGAGTGAAGGCGAAGGTACTGATATGGTACATAACTCCAGTTACGATAACAACAGCAAGCTGTTCCCGACAAATGAGACACTTAGAGGTAGCCCCAAATACACAAAAAGCTATGGTGATGCACAATTAGAGATCTTCCACCACCGGCATGGGTTGCTTGTTTTACATTTGCTTGCAGTATTGATGTTTGTCCCTTCACTTGTGGCCTGGCTTCAGGTATGATAATCAACACAAGATCTTCAGCTGAAAAATATATGTCGCTTGCTCATCTTTAAATCCTAGTTCCTCGTGTCATTGTGTGATTTGGACTTCAAGCTTAAGTTTTAGAACAATCACATTCTAGTCTCTACTGCTGACCCAGTGCTTTTACATATGCAGCGGATTGGTATTGGTCAAAATCTTCCGTGGTTCTGGGATTCTGTACTCAGCATTGGGGTCGTACTGCATGGTTTATGCAATTCCAAGCCCGAATTCAGTTTCTATCTATTTCCCATTGGATCCTGGGAAATTCGACTGAGCTTTGCTTATCTTGTTGCTGGATACTTTTCCTATCTTTCAGCCTTGGCATTGGCTCCCTACAGAGTTTTTTACGCAATGGCTGCAATTGGAGTCGTCTCCTTCGCTTTCAGAGTCATACAGAGGAAGAACGGCGAGGCATATCACCGCAACAGAAAACATTCCCACAGACATTGATTCAGTTCTTCTGCGGTTGAGGGATTAGTTCTTGCCTGTTGTACTCAACTGAGAACTTGAGTTTGTGATGTTGTAGAAATGTGTATTTGTTGGTACATGATTAAATTTTGATAGAAATTAACTCCTTAGCCATTCTTGTCTCTAGTTTCTGATTGGCAGAAAAGTTTTGAACTGATTTAGAAACTTTTTAGATGGTCACTAATTCTATAGTTTGATTTGTTTCCATTTGTCACTTATTTTCACATCCCCTGATATGGTTATTTGTACGTCTATAAAAATTACTGTAGTTAATTTTCATTACCTATACTATTCTACATCATTTTACTCTCAATATATCTACATAGGATCTAGAATGCTTTATTTGGGTTACAAATTGTACTGAAATAATTATACATAAAACTACAAGATTAAAATTAACTAAAAATGAAAACAAGTAGAAATAGCAAGATTTTTTTTTTAGTTGAGGATATTTGCATAAAACAATAAAAGGATAATATTAAAAATTAATTTTTTTTAAATAGTAAAACAACAATAAGAATACGATAATAAAAATGAAATCAATTTAAAATACCGAATATATTTTTATTTGAGGACATTACGTAGAGTATAATATTTAAAATCAAATAGTAACATAACTAAAAATAATAATTACATAACTAAAAAAGAAGATTACTTATTTAACTAAAAAGGAAACATGAAAAAAATATTAAAAATCAAAACAATATAAAATATGAAGGATTTTTTTATTTGAGGATAGTGCAAAAAACAATAAAATTATTAGTGTGTAGAATTAAAAATCAGAACTATCAAATAATTACATAACTAAAAAAGAAGAATAATTATATTATTAAAAAGAAAACATGGAAAAAAAAGATATTGTCCCCTAAAATCGTAAACTTTGGCCAAAGTTTGATATTTCGCACGAACTTTAAAAGTAAAATGTCATTTCCTATAGCAGGTTAATAACGACTAATTTACATGTATTTTTTTCATGTTACCTGACACTATTAAATCAACGTAGTTTTTTATGTGGCTTTGATCCTACTTGCCAAAAACTTAAAAAATAGTCTGAAATATCGTAAACATTTCGTAGTTGTCCGCGTATAATAAGTTTTAAGTGGAAGATATCTTATTTAAGTTGAAACAAAAAAAAAATTGTTAAATTTATGATATTTTTAGACCAATTTTTAAGTTAATTATATTTTGGACCGATATCCGAAAAAGAAAATTTGCTTGCTGGCTTGAATCCATAGCCTGCTTACCGAATCCTTTGCTTCGGCGGGATCCCCTTTCATCTTTTCCCCTTCCATAACCAAATCCAGCTCGTGCTACTAGATTCATCTTCTCACGCACAAAATACGGTAATTCAGGACTCGCACTGCTTTTTTTTCAATTTTTATTTGATGCAATCAAATCGCAACTTCATTCACAAGCAGAATTCAGCACTATACAGTTTGAAATTTGAAATTAATCACTTGATCGACTACCTGCAGAGTGGAAAATGTTGCTCGCCGTCCTGATCGCAAATTCGGAAGGCAATATTCTTGTCGAACGGTACGAAAACCTACAAACTAGATCGATCGGATGCCATCGAATTGTTGTTGCCCTTTGTCTTTTTGATTTGTTTATTTTGATTGCTGGATGTTGTAGTTTTAACGGTGTTCCAGCAGAGGAACGTTTGCATTGGAGATCTTTCTTAGTGAAATTGGGAGTGGATAATCTTAGAGGAGTCAAGAATGAGGAGCTCCTTGTTGCTAATCACAAGTATGTGAAACTTGATGTATCTTCTTATCATTTTTCTTGTCAAACTTAACCGTTAAATGCTAAAAATTTTGTTGTTGATTTTTGCACCTGAATTATCTAGCAGTGTATATCTGAACATTCATGCCTTGGCACAGTGTACAGTTTATTGTTTTAGTATGTCATTAACATCTAAAATACCTGAAGTTATGGTATTGTACTATTGTTGTTGTCTTTAGTTTTATTGCTCCATAATTATATTGTGCTTTATTTTCCCTCCAAATTTCAACTCAAGTTACTTTTTGTAGCTATGGTTATAGAAAAAATTCTCTGTTTGGACTTATCTTCGGTTAGGTATTACTATCGAATTGAAGATGAGAAGTTAGATAATGAAATTATTTTAGCAGGACTACTTTACTCAGCTGAATAAGTATCTGTTTAGTGACATCCTGTTGCTTTTGTAATTTAATTTAGAGACAATGTGCAATTTAGAATATATATTAGTACTTGGATATTCCAACTATTTTGCTATTTGTGTCATCTCTGAGTGTTCTGTTATACAGGTCGGTGTATATTGTATACACAGTGCTTGGTGATGTCAGTATATTCGTTGTTGGCAAGGATGAATATGACGAACTTGCCTGTAAGTAATTCATTCAGCTAGGCAACCACTCAGTCTGATACATCCCACCACAGAGTTTTCAGTGTGTCAGGCATATCCGTTTCTTTGTAATTCTATGTTGACATTGTATTTTTCTTAGTGTCAGAAGCTATCTTTGTTATAACCTCAGCCCTGAAGGATGTATGTGGAAAACCTCCAACTGAACGCCTTTTCCTTGACAAATATGGTAAAATATGCTTGTGCCTGGATGAGATTGTCTGGAAGGTGAGGCTCTTTGACCTTTTTTTCTGGTTTACAACCATTTGTTACTTTCTAGTGGAAATACTTTGAAATCTATATGCTGAATTATTGTCAGTTACCTGGTAGTAGTACTTTTTTAGCTTTTTTTCGGAGGAAAAAAAACTCTATTGAAGTGGTCTTGAATCTTGATATCTAGCTATGAGCATTGTTATGATCTTTTTTGAGGTTCCATCTTATTAAGATAGCTATTATAGATAACTATATGTGTACGAAGTTATGATCCAAAGATTATGAGTAACTGAATCTTCCTAAATTATTTGATCTGTGTTGCAAATTAAGAGTGACAGTCATGAATGGTGCAATTAACATATTTTTCCATTCTCGAAGGGTCTGCTGGAGAACACAGATAAAGACAGAATCAAGAGACTTATACGGTTGAAACCACCAACTGACTTCTAATCCCCTGGTGTACAAAGGAAAAGGGCCTCCCTTATTGCTACAGTTGCTGCGTGGATGCACACTTATGGGTTTATCTCGTAATGCTCTCTACAGATTGTTTCTGGCTATCGGACTGTATTCATGTGGTTGTAGCTGTTGTTGCATATTAGTTTTGTGTTCTAATATTAGTTTAATCTTGCCATACCTTTAGATTTTGTGGAAGCTTGCAAGTTTCTTCAAAGAATCTTATGGCATTTCAAGTGTTTGGCTTGCTTTTGATTGCCTTATCATGGTCACATTTATCTTTTCGCAGCTACATATATCTATGATTTAAGACCTGAATGATATAAACAGTTACTATATTATTTCAATTTAAATTTTTTAAAAATACGTTGTTTAGAAATTCAGGTAGATTAGTTTTGAAATTTATAATAATCTATTCTAAATAAAAGGAAGGGTGTGATATATTTATTCCTTCTAAGTTGGTTCCTTTCAAGAATTTAGATATGCATCACAGTTTTACTAAAATGTTACTACCTGATACTTTTATGCTTTGCGTCTTTGATAAATGACGTGCTATAGCTATTCATCGATTAGTATAGTACGTACAATTTGGATTAATACTGTTTTGATCCCAATTACTCCCTCCGTCCCGGCTAAGATGACACATTCCTTAGCCGACACGAGATTTTAGGAGAAATGGGTTAATGTGTTTAATTAGAGAGAGAAAAGGTGGGTGAAAATATTAAAATAGAGAGAGAAAGAAAGGTGAATATTTTAATAGTTGTGAGTAAAAGTTGTTGAGTGTATTAATTGTAGAGAGAAAGTTTCTAAAAAAGGAAATGTGTCATCTTGGTTGGGACAAACTAAAAAGGAAAACGTGTCATCTTAAGCGGGACGGAGGGAGTATATTTTAGTCTAACTCATCAAATTTATATGGGTTATTTATAGATGCGTGATCAAATACTAATTAAGTTACAGTAATAACTAATAACTAATATCAACTTTGTTTGTTAAAAATATCAACATAGAGACATAAATTTATCAATCTTCTTGTGCTAATAAACTTATGTCTTTGTGTTGATATTTAAATTTTATATGTTGTATTGATATAATTATGTCTTTGTATTGATATTTTTAATACACAATATTGAAAGTTATTATTACTGTAAATTAGTTAGCACACTAACACAGTCCGTTATTTATACGTGGATTGATATTTTTAATACACAATATTGAAAGTTATTATTACTGTAAATTAGTTAGCACACTTTGGATTTCGCTTATTTAATTTCCACAAAAACAAAATTACTCCAAAATCACATAGACCGTTTCAGACTTGAATTTGGATAATTTAATTATATGTGTTAAATCAAACAAACCCAACATTGCATTTTGTGATTCAAATTTTCAAGTTCAACATCGTCGGAATGGAAATTTCCAAGGCTCGGCCTCTTTTGGCTGAGTGTAGAATTTTAAGGAAAAAATAATTGTTTGAACCATAAATATAAAAGAAAAAAAAAGAGATGCTCCAATTTCGTTTCAATTTCATGTTAATAATATCATAGCATATGATCATTTACTCATAATCATTCTAAGTCTGTGGTATTTTCTGAATAAAATATGAGAAAATAATGTTTAGAGCTACAAATTGCAGGTAATAATCAGACAAAACGGCGTCGGTTCAATTAGTCAACGAAAATAATGCTCCCCTCTCTGCTTCACCACCAAAATTTGCATTTCTTCAAACTATTGATCACTGCAAATTTCGTCTGAATTTAATCTCCCACATTTATTATACACAGGGAAAAAAAAATGATGAGAGAGATAGCTGAGTTTTGCAAAAATTAACAATTTAGAAAAATCCCATTTTCGATTCTCGGCAATGCGACAATGTCAGTCGTTAGATTTCTGTATTATGCGTTGGTCGCGGCGGCGATCGGAGGCGGAGCGGCGGAGGCGGTGGTGGCTGGGAGCGCGCCGTACAGAATCCACACTCTGTTCTCGGTGGAGTGCCAGAATTACTTCGATTGGCAGACGGTGGGGCTCATGCACAGCTTCCGGAAGGCCGGGCAGCCCGGCCCGATTACCCGGCTGCTGAGCTGCACTGAGCAAGAGAGGGTGAATTACAAAGGCATGGACTTGGCTCCCACCTTTGAGGTCCCTTCCATGAGTTTGCACCCCAAGACTGGTGATTGGTCAGTTCCTTTTTTTTTCCATTTTGAGTCCATCAAAATGTCATCTTTTTTATGATCACCAGTTTAATTTCTCCATCTGCTTGCATGTTGTTGTTGATTTATAAGCATTCAATGCTTAGGTTAGGGTTGGATTCTTGATATTGACAAGTGGGATTTTTGTTTCTTTTATTGCTCATCTTTGTAGATTTTATTTAATAAGGTAGTGGATTTCATTTTTATGTTGATAGATTCAAGATCAGATTTTTAAGTGGAGGAATAGCTACACATACCTAGTAGAGAGGAAAGCACATAATGTAGCCATTGTTTAAGATTGATCTGTACTATTCGGTTCTTATGGCAGGTATCCGGCGATCAACAAACCAGTCGGTGTAGCCCACTGGCTTAAACATAGCAAAGAAGCGGAAAACGTTGATTGGGTGGTAGTATTAGATGCTGATATGATCGTTCGAGGTCCAATCTTGCCCTGGGAGCTTGGTGCTGAGAAAGGCAGACCAGTGGCTGCATATTATGGGTAATTGTAGTAACTCATATTAGTAACTGTTTCATGGTTATAGTCATTTAATCGTCGGTTATTTTGTTTTGAAATTCCATTATATATAGGTGAAATGATTAAACTTGCTCTTAAAATGGAATTTTCCCCCCTTCATTGCCATACTTATCTTCTCTATCTTTCGTCCTCTCTTGGACATCCCTCGTTAACCATTTTATATGTCTCGGAGAGCAGCTATTTGCTGTTGTACGCAACTTGTATATTCCTAATCTCACTCCTTTGGATTTTATCTGGTAGAAATATCTACGATGTAAGATCCCACAAATAAAAAATTACATGACTGATAAGTTTCCCACTCTTCCCATCAAGTTATGATCTAAGCTTCTATTTTGACTAGAAGACAGATGTTCTGTTCTATATATTTGTAGTTAAGTTTTCATAATTAGGATGTTCATTCATCAAGCTGGGTGTCAAATTGAAAGCTATTAGTCTATCATATTGCTAGAAGATTGAGAAAATATAGTTTAGTAACGGTATTTTCTCTGTTCTTTATCGTTGACAAAGCTTTCAGACTTGATCATAATCTGCAATCAATTTTATTTCTATTGTTACCTTTAAGATATTCATATGGTAATGATTTATTCATTTCAACTTAGTTACCGTAGATCGTGTTTCCCTAAGTACAACGTTGCCATGGCAGGTTACATATCTCATGGTGCAGCTAGTATTTGCAATCATTATTTAGTTTACATAGTTTGACGAATCATAAACAGATCAACAACACAAAAAATATGACATTTTGATTTGTTGTTCATTTACCACTTACAAAGATTTTCTTCCGAATAAACTTCTCCAGTTTTGTCATGTAACATACCTTGAGCAGGTACTTGATTGGATGTGACAATATTCTTGCTAAGTTACACACAAAGCATCCTGAACTCTGTGACAAGGTTGGTGGGCTTCTAGCCTTTCACATTGATGATCTTCGAGTTTTTGCCCCCATGTGGTTATCGAAAACTGAAGAAGTACGGGAAGATAAAGCTCATTGGTCTACCAATATCACTGGTGATATATATGGAACAGGGTGGATCAGTGAAATGTATGGATATTCATTCGGTGCCGCGGAGGTAACTTTTAATCCTATATATATCAATTACTGAAAGGCGATTCATTGATTTCGTCCTCACAGTTGCTAATATTACCCATCTTTACTTCATGCCTATAAATGTGTTATTATTATAAAATTTATACATAAATATGTATATAGATGACTTTGTGAATTGCTTCATCAGGTGGGACTTCGTCACAAGATAAATGATAACTTGATGATTTATCCAGGCTATGTTCCTAGAGAGGGTGTTGAGCCCATCCTCATGCACTATGGCTTACCTTTTAGTGTCGGGAATTGGTCGTTCAGTAAATTAGAACATCACGAAGACAGTATTGTGTACGACTGTGGGCGCCTCTTTCCTGAACCTCCTTATCCTAGAGAGGCATGCTCGCATTTCATAAACCAAGCTTCGTAACTTGATTTCTGCTCTGCGATGTCTAATTCGTAATATTTCTCTTGCAGGTGAAAGAAATGGAAAGGGATGCAAACAAACGACGGGCTCTATTTCTTAATTTAGAATGCATAAATACCATAAACGAGGGTCTATTGTTGAACCATGAAAAACATGGCTGTAAGAAGCCAAAGTGGTCGAAATATTTGAGTTTCTTGAAGAGCAAAACGTTCGCAGAACTAACACAACCAAAAAAACTGACTCGGGAAAGCCTTCAGATGATGGAGGATGTTCACGAACAGAAGCAAGACACTAGTGAACCGGAAAAGCCTCACCCAAAAATACATACTATATTCTCAACAGAATGCACTCCTTACTTCGATTGGCAAACTTTGGGTCTTGTCCATAGTTTCAACCAGAGCGGCCAGCCAGGGGAAATCACGAGGCTTCTAAGTTGTACAGACGAGGACTTGAAGCAATACAAAGGACGCAATCTAGCTCCCACTCATTATGTCCCGTCTATGAGCCGACATCCATTAACAGGAGACTGGTAATGCCTTCTTAAAAATAATATCGGTTCGAAAATATGTTGAGAGCTACTAATGAATGAAAAATTCGACAAATATTTGATGCGTAAAATGCTCATGCAGGTATCCAGCAATCAATAAACCAGCTGCGGTCGTGCATTGGATTAACCATGTAAAGACCGATGCAGAATACATTGTGATCCTGGATGCCGACATGATAATGAGAGGACCAATCACGCCGTGGGAGTTCAAAGCAGCGAAGGGCAGACCAGTTTCAACTCCCTATGAGTAAGACTTCGTCTGTTGCATATTAGCCATGAATTGCTCGATCAACCTTTAAAAAAAATTTCTATTAGAACGAAGGATTACTCAAAGTTTACTTGAATTTTGTTGGATGCAATAACAGCTACCTTATTGGCTGTGACAATGAGCTTGCCAAGGTCCACACTCGCAACCCTCAACTTTGTGACAAGGTCGGAGGTGTGATCATAATGCACATAGCGGATCTCAGAAAATTTGCGCTGCGTTGGTTGCACAAAACGGAGGAAGTCAGAGCTGATATGGGCCATTGGCCGAAAAAGTTCACCGGCGATATTTATGAAGCTGGTTGGATCAGTGAGATGTATGGTTACTCCTTTGCTGCGGCAGAGGTAATTCAAGCACTTGTTAAATTGTTAAAAGCAGATTTATGTTCCGATAACGTTTTAAGCGCGTGTGGTTAATTTCTCGGCGCAGTTCAATCTACGGCATGTCATAAGCAACGACATCCTGATATACCCGGGATACGTTCCAGAACGCGGTGTGAGCTACAGAGTATTTCACTACGGCCTGGAGTTTAGGGTTGGTAACTGGAGCTTCGACAAAGCTAAATGGCGACATATGGACGTTGCTGACAAATGTTGGGCTACGTTTCCAGACCCTCCGGATGCATCAACGCTCGACCAGTCTAACGAGGATTCGTTGCAGCGCGACTTGCTTAGCATAGAGTGTGCAAATTCCTTAAACCAGGCTCTACGTGCTTATTATAGAAAGAAATGCCCCGATCCCAATTCCTTGCCCCCTCCAACACGAGAAGCACGTCGTCCTCCTTCCTTTACAATTACGACTCAGAAGGCGCCAGATCCTCCTGCCATGCGCACTTCGGATCAAGAGACAACCGGGGAGAAGATTGGGAATGTCGAGAGAATTGATGCCTCGAGGAAGGATTCGGAGGTGAATACCAAAACAAATGAGTTGTCGCCGCCAGCAGAGACGAACCAGGCCCTCACTTCGGTGAGAGTCTGGATGATGTGCCTCTGGGCATTCTCCATCGCGGGTTTTGTAGTAGTGATGTATGTGATGGTATGGAGTCGAAGAGGGCAGAGGAAGCGCGGAAAACCATATAAGATCAAGAGACGAAGCTCGTACACGGGGCTGTGGGATCGGAACGCTGACATGGCATAGCGTCCCTTGGTATATTGTGATCGACGACTCATTGCTTGCTAACGCGCAGAGAAGCCGAGTGGAGCAACGCGCTTGTATCTGAAGCGTGGCAAAGGACGGGCGTCCATGGCGGGCTCGTCTCTCCGGTTGCTCGAAGGGTATGATTTGTGCTCCATTGTTACAATCCAAGTTTTAATGATCTTGGAACCACAGTATACCTGGAGTTTAATTCTTTGTAGGAAAAATATTTATACAGAATTAATAAAATGTGAATGTGAGAAACTTTCTTGCTTTCTTTCCTTCTGTCATTTATATCAAACTTTTTTGTTGAGGATTTTGGAAATAAAATGTGAATTGTGTGTTCAAACATATTTTTGAAAAAAAAGCTAAAAATTGTAGACATAAACTATGATTTTTTAATTAAAACCAGCAACAACTATCTTCATTGAGCTGTGAGCATTAGATAAACCCAGAGTCATATTCAATAGAACGGTATATTTAGTTTGATTGGTCTCATTTTGTGAGCCTACTGAAAATTATTGTTATTATAATATATGTATTGAATGTTTTTCATTTGAGAGTTTGATGATAAGTGAGATTTTTATAAGGTTAAAAAAGGGGTAATCATTTTACTATTGAGTAGAAATGAAAGATTCGTACCAATCTGATATACAAATTTTGTTTAGTTTATCTAACTTTTAAGAAATTAACCCTTGAAACTCCAAAACTAATGAAGTTTTCATTTATCTTTTACCAATGGTTTACATTTGGCCCATTTAATATAAATATTATAGCTTGAAATTTTGTCCAATCAGGTTTACAAGAATTGGGCGTTATACAACGTTTTTTATATTGAAATATTTCACGTTATACTTCACTTTCTTTATTTGAATTATCATAAAAATCTTATTTTACTAAATATTCTTGTTTGATAATTTGTGAGGTAAATATATACACAATAAATAAGAGCAATATGGAACAATGGCATACAATTACATTTTCCAAATAACATTAAATATATTTTCTTTACATACATTAGAATTAATCATGAACAATATATTACTCCTACTATATTAACCTATGTATCTTAAAACTCCTCTAGAATAATTTTTGTGCAAGGTGTGAAATTAATGAGGATCGCATAATAGAATTATTTCCTTTTATAACGTATCAAACTATATAATCAAATAATCAATATTAGTAGAACTGTCAAAAAAGGAAAAAGTATTAGGTTTTATAAATTCCAATTCTTCTGCAACATGGGATTCTCATCAAAAAAATGGGCACAAATCATATCTAATTTCGCCTCCCTTTTGTACTTTTTCATAATTATTGTCCAAGTCCCACTTTTCAGGTACGTTATTTATCTGTGTATTATTGAATGAAAATGTTTATGAATGTTATGATATGAAATGTAAAGGGGATTAAAAGATCTTCCAAGATTATAGATTAGGGTTCTGAATTTGGTAATGTGGCTCATTGATTATGATTCTAACCCTTTTACTAACGTTGAAATTTCTTAATTAATCCCTTGAAGCATATGTTTTCTATCATTATTCTGATTCATTTTTTATTACTAGTATAATTTTTTAGAATAATCTTCACCTTGGAAATAGCTGGGAATTAGGTTAGAATTGGTAGAATCTTGATTTTCAATTTTGTGGCATTTATCACTCTTGATGAAATGTAATGTTTAATATGTATTGAAAATTTTAAATGATGTTAAAATGTTTAATTGACCAAGGCTGGGAAGAAAATGATGCATTTTAGGTTACTATTGTGAAGATTTTATACATGATGTCTGAAATTCAAATGTATCAACATTCTTGATAAATTTGTGATTGAGTATGTATGATTGATAGTTGGCAGTTGTCTTTCATGGATGTTCAGAGTTCCATGTAGAATAGGCACTTGCCAAACACCGGTGGAGGTGATGGCCTGCGCGGGTGGATTCCTCCCTGAATTTGTGGTGAAGGCCCTTCTCTACCCCGGAGCAGTTAAACGATCTCTGATGAAGGGCGCAGCCGTTCCGAGCCCTGATCAACTGCTGCATCCTTACAAGTTTAAGAAGGGTAAACCAACTGATCTCAAACAGTTGGAGGTTTGTGTACATTATACTATCATATTTTGTCAAATCTTGGAAATTTGAGATTATGATTAACTGTTTTGTGATGTGTGGATTCATTTCACTTTCACCACAGGTTATTGCAGGTAGCTACCTCTCTGTCACGGGTGCCTTTCTCGGGCTGCTGAGGCATGGGAGGATGAGTTACTTCGGCCTAATCCTCGTCCTATGGGGCATTGCCAAGGATGTGTTTGGCGGTAAACATGCATCAGGTGCTTGCCTATTTCCGGAGATGGTTATGACTATGGTTATCGCGTTCTTGTCTATGAGACGGGACGTGAGGAAGCTTCTCAAATGCTGCAAGCCCGGCCGCGTGGCTAGACATCTCAAGAATCGGTCCAAACCCAAATATAGTTGAGTTGAGTCTTGTGTTTTGGTTAAAACTCCTCACTTTTTGTAGTGATGTACGTACTTCTCTGTTTTGAGCAAAATATGCATATTTTTTGATGTAGCAGTTTCTGTCTTTTCATAATGTGATAAAGCTCACACAGATTTTTGTCACTTTTACTGATACAGTGTTAGAACTTAGAGCATTCCAAGGGAGAAGGGGAAAATGAAGAGGTAAAGAGAATTATCTCTTCTATATAAAATTTTATTCTCCAAGGGAAAGGTATATGAGAAGGTATTATACCTTCTTTCATTTTGAGAATGTATTTTTACCTCTTTTTGGAAGAAAAGATAAAAAATTTTATTTTTATTTGCCTTTTTCATTTATCTTCTTCTTTTGGAGTTCATAACTTTTTGAGAAGGTATAATTACCTTCTTAAGAAGGTAAGGGAGAAATATACCTTTTCAATTTACCTTTTCTCCTTGGAGATGATAAGAGCATCTCTAAGGGAAGAGGTAAATGGAGAGTAAACTAATATAACTATCATATTTACCTTTTATTCAAGAAAAATCCTTCTCCAAGGGGAGAGGTATTTTTGAGAAGGTATTATACATTTTCTCATTTTGAAGAAACATCTTTACCTCTTCATGGATGGAGAGGTAAAATCTTATAATTACCATATTTGCCTTTTTTTCATTAAAAAACCCTTCTCCAAGGGGAAAGGTATTTAAAAAGGGCACTTTATATTTTTTAATGCATTTTGTACTGTTATTTTATTTTTAAAAAATCATTTACCTTTCTATATACCTTTTCCCTTTGGAATGTGTTACTTTTTAGAATGGTATATTTCGCTTTTTAAGAAGGTAAATACATAATATACCTTTTCTATATACCTTCTCCCCCTAGAGCATCTCCAAGGGGAGAAGGTAAATGAAAAATGTATATCATGTTTATACCTTCTCAAAAAGTGCAATATACCTTTCTAAAAATCAATCAACTCTAAGGATAAAAGGTATATAGAAAGGTATATCATTTAAAAAAAATAAAATATTACTTAGTATAAAAGCATTAAAAAAACATAAGGTGTAATACCTTTTCCCTTGGAGAATGATTTTTTATGAAAAGAAGGTAAATATGGTGGTTATATGATTTTACCTACCTCTCCGAGAGGTAAAGATACCTCTTCAAAATGGGAAAATATATAATACCTTTTCAACTACCTCTTCCCTTAGAGAATAATTTTTCATGAAGAAAAAGTAAATATGATAGTTATATTAGTTTACCTCTTCCCTTAAAGATGCCGTTAAAAACATACATTTTCAACTTCATAGTACTACAGTACTATATAAAACTCAATTGTCACGATGGGAGTAATTATTCTTGTAGGAATCGACAAAACCATAATGAAGATCGCTCATACAATAGTTGAGATTCTTTAAGTATTCTATTATCACCTTGATTATATCATTTTTAACGTTAGTATATCCTATTTTGATTCAAATTAAAATAAGTATATTGACAAAATAAATATGTTGTTAATAATAGAATAACTTGTAGCTCATCGATTTATCATATTTTTCTTGAATTCATTAAAAAAAAAATATGGAAATTGGAATACATAAATAAAGCCAATGCTTCAACAAGTTAACAGAAATGAAGGCAACAGGCAGCATGAGAAAATAAATATTCTACTATTCCATTTCCAAGTTCAAATAATCTGAGATTCTACCAAAATGATTCTCAACAATATCCACATCACAGAATAATCATTCACGCATAGAACAGAGAGAGAGAATGGAACGGAACAAGTACTGCTGCAAGGACCGTATGTCAACCTATTGAAGCTTTTTTATTCCGGGGAACGAAGGAAGGACAGCGATAAGGGCATCACCATACCCAACAGGTTCTGCGAATGACAAGATTTACACCCAGATTATTAGCATATGTTGTATGCAAAGTAGTAATAAAAATCCCCAACTCTTTCATCAACTAAAGCAAAAAGGAAGGAAGATGCATACCGCCGTCCCTTTTAAGTATCTTGACCACCTCTCCAGATATGTCCGACTGATCAAAAATAAAGAGAGAGAATCGAAACAGGTCAGCTCTTAACATCTTATCCTAACTGCATTATTTGTAACTAATGGTGTTGAAATAAAAAAATGAACATAATGGTGTTTGAACTCAACCATGTGGGTAAAGAAGAAAGGCGGACACAAACCTCAATGGGGATCTCTCCGCCTAGCTGTTCAATATAGCACAGCACCTGTCCCTCCTTTACCTCGTCTTTCTGTTATGCAACAACAGTGACAACTCAATCAAGTCAATACTCAATAGGGAATGCAAGTATATCCAACTACAGATTAGATCTTCTTTGTGACACTGATTCCATATCATCGAGTTAAAAAAACGACATATGTAAGCTACAAATGATTAAAATTGTCAGAATATTTTGAGAAAAGGAAAAAAAAACTACACACTTTCTAGAAGCAAGAGTCACAAAATCATTATAAAAGCCACACCGTTCCATAAACACATGAGATAAATACTACCAACCCCATAAAGGAAAACACACAAACACACACAGCTACCTCTTTGCAAGAAGGAGGAGCCTTCTTCCCTTTAATGGTCCTGGATCTTTTAAAATTCCCAACCTGCATCCAATATAAAGTTAGTGATGCAAACACCGAGGAAATTCCATCATTCTTCACAGAAAATAACCATTGGATATTTACCCTAGGAGATTGAAGTATCACCAAGCCCTCATCTGCTGCCTTATCAAGCAGAGATTGGCCTCCACCTTGGGCAGAAGCTGGTACGGAGAGTGCCAACGATGGTGATGACGCTGAGCCATTTGCAGCAGATGTCTCAACAACTGCATGAGCAGTAACAGGAGCAGGAATCTGTGGAGGTGCACTTTGTTTGGCCAGGTCTCTTAAGACGTGTAACCGGAATCCTCCAAGCTGATCATAAACATACAGGATAAATCAAAACAGTAAGGGTAAACTACAAGGCTAAAGGATTTTCCGAGCTAACCATAGACAACAACAAAATTAGCATATGAGAAATAGGACAAATAGCTTACTTTAAGCTCAAATTCCGCAATTGATGTTGTGTCACATAGTATCGCCAAAAGAGATTCCACCTGGAAAATGAGATTTCAATAAGATGGCTGCAACCAACCAGTGATGAGGACAAATGACCATACATTACAAATTTTCATGAGCAGCATAAAAAAACTGCCATTTATGCATAACAGTCATTTCATCCAGTATGTACTTTGGAAAGAACTAAAGATTAGTTGACCCTTTCAATGAGCCTTAACAATAGCATATGAAATTTAGACGATATAAATCCACCATTAGCTGTTAAAAGAAAAGTAAAATAAAAGACGCAGAAAAAAGTTGACAACATTCACCTTATTCTCCTTGCTGATGAGTTAGCAGCTGGTTTCCCTAGCTGATTCAATGTTCTTAGCTTACTACCAATTAGATATGGAATGAATCTTGAATCAGTTAGAAGCTGGTTTTCCTATTTTTCTTTATCTTACTCCTCCTAGGGGGCTGCTTCCATGTTAAAAATGTTTGAGAAAATACATAGCATCTGACTTCTTAGATATTTCTTCAGAAGACTACAAAATGCGGATGGCTGATTGTATTCACAGCAGATGATACAGACAAATTATTAAAATCTCTCTTTCAATGATGTCAGATCTTAGTAATCAATAAAGCCACAGCATGGAAAATACCTCAATATTCAGGAAAAGGCTAAATAAAGCTGATGTATATAATTATAAATCTTGAGCAACTTACCTCAAATGCATTCGGAATAAGAGGGCTGACTGCATCAGTTGCTACAGTTTCTTTAGAATCATCTTCCACACTGGCTTTTGCTGCTGTCAATGAAAGAGAAGCTGCATTAGAAAGAGAAAGTGAAGGGTGCAACATATATAGTGCTGTGAAACAAAATGTTTATTTGGACCAGCAGATGTCAAATGAATACAGAAGGATTTTACTTTATTTCTTCCAAACATATGCATTACTATTTCTGTTTATGCTTACAATCCACTGAACTTAAATCTGAGTTCTCTTACTTTAAATATGTCACTCCATTTGATCATGGTGTACTTGATAGGCTAAACTATCAAGTTGGCAATTGTGTTGGTGTAATATATAACTAGTCAATTCACAAGAAGAAAAGAACATAATTCACTAAATCCTTGTGATAAAAGCATGTCCAAGAAACAATCAATAGATATGAGATGATTGCCTGAGTTTATGGAGTATTCATCCATCAATGACAAGCCCTTTCCAATTCACCAAAAAACAACCTACTATTTAAACTGATTACACTACAATTAGTAAATTCTCCCACTAGTGTCAACATGAGGCCATTCATAACAAAGATGCATCAACAATGAAACTTAAATTCAAATCAGAGAGGCTAATGCCACCACAAATAGATCTTGAAACACCAAAATAAAATGTACTCACAACCATCCTCAATAGCTGAAGTTCGAAATGCAACGATCGACTTCTTCGGTCTATTCAACAACACTAAACCATCAAATTGAAGACTTCTGGGCGTTCTTAAGCCATGCAAGGGTTGCAGAGTTGTCAATTTTGGCCTTGCAGAACCAAAATCCAAGTTCTTTATTTTAACACCTGAAGGCCCAATACCACCTGCAACAATTAATCACCACAGAATTCAGCAAAAAATTAAATCTTTGTTCTCCCCAATGCACGATAATAATCAAAATTCAACAATTAACACGAAATCCACACACTAACTGCCGAAAAAATCGAAGTAATTAAATGCACGATAATAGAGAAAACCTAATTGCACAAATTCCACAATAACACGATTCGTTAACGAAGAATAGCATAGCTGGAAAGGAATCGGCACGGATCGCATTTTCATGAGATGTAAACAGCATTAAACATAAAGAAAGCGGTGGGAGTTGAGAGAGGGAGAGAAAGCTTACACGCGGCCATCGGAAAATTGAGAAAAGAGAGAGAATCGTGGTGGCGGAGAAACAGTATAGGAGCAGTGGACGACGTTAACGAAGAAGAGAGCCATAGCAATATATAGTGGGCCAATTTCTTGATTTGGTTCTCTCTTTTTAGAATGCTTTTTCTTTTGACTTCTTTCCCTTCCTGGCTCTTAATAATTGAAAACCCCTTTTTTCTTTTATTCACGTCAATAAGGAGTAGACTTCACATAGTACTAACATTTTTAATTAAAAAAACAGGGTAATTACATGATAAATACAAAATGTTTTATCAATATTTTAATTTAGTACAAAAAGTTTTTAGTTTATGTATCTCATACCAAAAAATTTACTTAGTGCTCCAAATTTATACATTTCATTAAATCCTTCTAACACCTTTAGTTCTCTTCTTTTGTCTTCTTGTTCACTCCCAAATCTACGTCCATTTTAATATCAGAATCAGAATTCTAAGATTATAAGCATAAAACTGTTCAGGATTCAATATCTTTTTTCTTTCTAAAAGAAGAAGATATAGTAGTATGAAACCTCCTTTTGTCGGGAAGAAAGGAAGTAGAGATTTGTGGGCTACTTTGTATGTGAGTGAGCAAGAGAGGAATAAGTGTTGTAGTGATATAGCAAATAATAGAATGTTATGATAGAGTGCTTTTATCACACCCAATTAAGTGTTTGCAAAACTTTTGTAAAATTCTATGGAATATTGGCATCTAATATCACGAAACTTTTAAATAGTTGGGTTTTTCCCACGAACTTTAAAATTGGCAAATGATATCACGAACTTTATCCCGTATTTGTTTTTTTTCCCACGAATGGAAAAATTCATGTTATTTTAATAGATTGAAGAACAATTTTAGAGGGTGTACTTCAAGAAAAACTATCTTCAAAAATTGAAAAACTTGAAACTTTTAAAATTGTTGTCGAGAAATTACGAAAAAAAATCGGTATCATAATATTATTTGTGGGAATTTTTTCATTTATGGGAAAAAACAAACACGGGGTAAAGTTCGTGATATTATTTGTCAATTTTAAAGTTCGTGGGAAAAACTCAACTTTTTGAAAGTTTCGTGATATTAGAGATGTCAATATCCCAATTTTTATTAACTATGCATAGGTGTGCACACGGTTCAAAAACCGCCAGTTCTGATTCAGAACCGGCAGTTCATGGTTCAACATTTTCATGAACCTGAACCAGCCCGGCTAGGTCCTAGGCGGTTCCGGTTCCAGTTCAAAAAACTGCCAGTTCCGGTGCTAGTTCAAAACCGCCGGTTTCCAGCGAAAACCGCTGGTTCCGGGCCAGTTCGGCGGTTTAATTTTTTTTTTTTTTTTGCTTATGAACTCTATGAAACCATTCTTGATTTTCTCATTTAAAGAGACATCCTTGAATGTTTTAAGTTAAACTTTCGATGTGGGACAAAATGTGTTGAGTATTTTCTTTTATAATTACATGTTTAGAGCATTCATTCATCTTTTTCCAATGTGCGATACAAAAATTTCTTTTGTCTTCTACTTTTCTTCATTTTTTGTATAATATATATAAACAAAATTATTATTTGAATATATTCTCGATAGATAAAAATAAATAAAAAATAATTATTGAGAAATATGATTTGTATAGAAAAATATTTATTTGTGTAATAGTTATCGTTAGTTTTATACAATTTGTATAAAAATTATTCTTTTAATGTATATAATAGTATTTATTAGTTAAAATATACATAAATTTATAAACATAAGCAATCGATAATGATAAACAACTAATGAATATACAAAAAAGATAGAAGATAGAGTAGTAGGAGTAATATAGACAAAAGAATGATGTGAGATCTATCATATAGTAGTTATAAATAATGACTTTTATCCCACATTGAAAGAAAGAGTAACACATCCAAGAATGTGCAATTATAAAAAAGAATAATCCAATACACTCTCTTTCAGTTGAAGTATTGATATTTTAAAAATCAAAAGGTTTAACTTTAAGTATGAGCAATTGAATATTTTTTTTTTATCTTTGTCTTTTTTTGTCTTTATTATGTATAAAATAAAATATGCATAAATAAAATTCAAACAATAAGGTGAAAATTACAATTTTATTGATAATAAATTTGAACAAGACTAAAAGTTACAACTTATAATGATTATAATTTACTTATAAAAATTAATAAACAATTAACAATACTTTAACAATACTTTAAGTTAGACCTTTGATTTATAAAATGTCAATATTAAAGTTGGATTTGAAATTTTGAGGCTTTAATTTGGAAGATAGTGTGTATTGGATTATTCTCTTTTATAGTTATACATTCTTAGATGTGTTACTCTTTCTTTCAATGTGGGATAAAAGTCATTATTTATAACTATATGATAGATGTCTCATCATTCTTTGTCTATATTAATACTCTATCTTTTATTATTATTATTTAACAACAAATATTATTACATGAACTATTATTCATTGGTTATTTATCGATATCAATTTGCTTATGTTTAAATTTATGTACATGTCAACAAATAAATACTATTATACACATAAAGATTAATTATAACACAAATTGTATAAATCTAATGATAACCATTATACAAATAATTATTTTTCTATATACAATCATATTTGTCAATAATTATTTTTTTTATCAATCAAGAATATATTCAAATAATAATTTCTTATATATATATATTATACAAAAAATAAAGAAAAGTAGAAGACCAAAGAAAGTTTTGTATCCCAGATTGGAAAAAGATGAATGAATACTCTAAACATGTAGTTATAAAAGAAAATACTTCAACACATTTTGTCTCATATCGAAAGTTTAACCTAAAACATTCAAGGATGTCTCTATAAAAGAGAAATAACCAAGAATGGTTTCACAGAATTCACAAGCCCATCAAATATATGGGTTTTTATGAATTTCTTATATTCTTATATTCATTTATCATTTATTTGTGAAAGTTGTTTTTTATATATAAAAATCAATTTTTATAAAAAATAAAAAAAAAGTTAATTGAACCGGCGGTTCTAGTTTCACATTTTGTTAAACCTAAACCGGCCCGCTAGAACCGCCGAATCGCCGCCGGTTCCGGTTTGTGAAGCGGCGGTTCCGAAACCCTAACTATGCAGATGGTGTAGAATAGCAAGAAATGGAAGAACCATGAATCTAGAGAGAGAAAAGAATGATCTTGAATTCTTCGGAGTTCTTCAGAGTGATTACTAGCTAATACACAATGATCATTTATGGTAAAATCCTAATTTATTAATTTGGGAGTGAACAGGAAGAAAAAAGAAGAGAGTTAACGGTGTTAGAAGGATTTAACGGAATATATATATTTGGAGCACTAAGTAAACTTTTGTATGAAACACGTAAACTTAAAACTTTTTGTACTAAATTGAAACATTGGTGAAACATTTTGTATGTATTATTTAATTACCTCTAAAAAACATTATTATGACTTTAATTAGGGGTGTGCATTCGGGTTTCGGTTTGGTTTTTTGCCCAAACCAAACGAACCCGAAAAATCGAATTTCCTTGAAAATCAAAATCGAACCGAACCGAACAGAAAAACCGAAAAACCGAACTAAAAGAGCCGAATTAAACCAAAAAACCGAAATTTTCAATAAAAACCGAAAAAATATGGAGTATATATTAATATATATATATATATAACTTATTTATTTTATATATACTAATATAATATAAATATACTCCCTTCGTCCCACTTTAGGAGTCTCGGTTGAGTTCGGCACGAGTTTTAAGAAATACAAAGGAAAGTTGATGAAAAAAGATAGTGGAATGTGGGTCCTACTTTTATATATTAGTTTTATAATAAAATGTGAGTGGAAAAAAGTGAGTGGAATGTGGGGCCTGTTACCAATTATGGAATATTCCAACCGGGACTCCTAAAGTGGGACACTCAAAAGTAGTAAACTGGGACTCCTAAAGTGGGATGGAGGGAGTATAATATAAAATTAGTAATACGGGGAGCATTAAACTCCTTTTAACCTTTAAGATACTATTTCCTTCTTAATCACTTCCATTAGATTAGAGTAGTGGACGGTCAAGATTAGATTTATGAATTTAATGCCGCATTGCATTATGAGTAGTATTCTGTGCATTATGAGGTTATAATAGTAAAAATGTAATGTCTGGAAACGTTTCAAAACGGAAGGTCCGATAATTAAGCGGGCTTTTCATAGACCTTCCAACTTCTTACTCTCTCTCATTCTATCACGTCAAACCACGATCAAAACAACTTCTTTCCCTTTTCAAACCCATTCAAACCCTAGCCGCCGTCGACAACTAGTCTCTCATTCGATTCTCACTGTGAAAATCGACCGTGGGTGGACGATTGCGAGTCTCAAAGTTCCGATTTTAGTTCGCGGGCGCCGTCGGACAACAATTCATCTCCGATTTTCATAAAGGGTAAGCTTATAAAGTCGCGATTTTTAGTTTGATTTCTTTGAAAAAATGTGGAACTGTGAGCATTAGAAGATGGGTTATGAATATTTGGATGTTTATTGTTGGTTTCTGAATTGTATTTGGTTTGATGTTAGTTTTTTGGGTTGAATTCGTCCTGAATTTGTCGATTTTGCTTTAGGTTTGGGTATAGGTTGTATGTTTGTTGGTTCCGTAGACGAATGAGCTATCGTTCTGTGTAAAATCTAAAATGGTTTCTGTTGTTGTTGTGTTTGTTAGCGTTGGGATGTCGAAAAGAGGTCGCCCATACAAAAGTCAGCCGACGCAATCCGAAGGTGAGAATGCTGCGCCATTTTAACACTCTGCAAGTTTCTTGTCTTCCATTTTGGTGCATTATTCAGTTTTTTTTTTTTTTTGCATTTGTATCATTATTATTAGCATTATAAGTTTATTATATCTCTTTTCAATTGTTGTTTGAAGTGTTGTCCTTTGTTGTCACAATATTATGCACATATGCTGCATTATTTGGTTGAAAATGAACATTATTTGTTCATTGTGTTTACGGATAATAATATGTACATTGGTTACATTGAAACAGTTTCAAATATGTACATTATTTGGTTAATAATATGCATTATTTAGTTGAAAATGTATATTATTAAGTAATGGTGTGTACGTTTTTAAGTATAAGCTAAATTGTACTATTTCTAAGTTTGAATCTTTGTATTAGTTACCCAATTTGTAATAGTAAATATTTGCATTATTAAGTTCATATTATGCATTATTATGCTGATATTATGCATTACATAGTAGACATTTTACATTATTGAGAAAAGGTGTCTATCTATGCATCGGATAAATTGATTTTTATGCATTATTTACTCATTAGTTAACATTAATGTGCAAAATTTTGTGCATTACAGAAAACTCATGGAATATATGTCTCTTTCTTTTTTTTGGTCAGCAAGTAAGCAGCGTCGCGTTGATTTTGATGAAGCAGTAGATGATGTAATTCTAATTGTATTAGCCCAGAAGCTTCGGCATAGATTATCGGAGGACAAAGCAAAGACCAGTACATCCCGTAAAGAGTGGATAGGATGTATGGGGTGGAGAAGTATGGGGAGTGATCGTATGGATACTTTATGGATATGATGTTTTTTTGGGATTGGAACACTGTTTTTTTTCCTTTTTTTTTTTTTGTTTTGATAGCTTAATGTTGGAAGTGATAATATCAGACTTGTTGGTTAGCTAGTTGTGAACAATTTCAAGTTTTATGAACTTGTGCAAATTAAGCTTCTATTGTGGAGAACATTCTGGTATAACGAACACTACACATAAAAACAAAACAACATGCATATCAGAATTTATAGTCATTATATGCCATAAATCATACATTACGGAAAAGAATGAATGCATTATACACTGATATTCATACATTACATAAATTGTGAAATACAATACAGCAGACCCTATTAGAAAATAAGACCCTATTAGAAAATAAAGTCTGAAATCTTTTGATGGAGAAAATCAAGCTACTTACCATAACTAAATTAAATGTGAAAGATAATAAGGCCCTTTTCGATTATTTTAATGAATATAATTTAATTAATCAGGACCTATTTTGGGCCATTAGATCTTGCAAATGGATGAACAAGATTAAAAAGGAAAAAGAACAAAATATGAGAAAAGTATATGAATACATCCCTATATAATACATATTATATAAAATATATTAAAAGAAAATATATTATATATATGATATAATATATTTAAATTAATAGAATAAGTATATAAAATATTATATTTAAATTATAATTTGGTTTTTCGGTTTTTCTTCTTTTTTTTTCGCCCAAACCGAACCGAACCGTACCGACAGATTTTTTTTTAAAATTTTTTAAAACCGAACCGAACCAAAAAATCGAAAAAACCGAACCGAATTTCAAAATTTCGGCTTGGTTCGGTTCGGATATTCGGTTTTCAATTTTTTTCCTCGCCCCTAACTTTAATAAACAACTTATACGAGGGCCTATTATTCAGCAAATTGTTTTTGTGATTAATTAAACAGTAAACACTGACAAAATAAGAGTAATAAATAGAGATGGGAAGACTAGAAAAGTTAGGTTGAGTTTTCCTTGAACAAAGGAACATAATAGACATATAGTCATTTAGACAAAAACAAACCAAATTAAATTTTTAAAACATAATTTGCAATCGTATTAGAATTTAGATATGTGACAAACAATCAAATCAAAATCAAGACTAACTAAGATGTCTACTTTGAGTTTAGTACACGTTAAATATCGACAAATAATTAAATCTAGAAAGAAAAAAAATGATGTCTCACTCATTGGAGATGAGATTATAAAAGTTACTGTTAAATCTAGAAAGGAAAATTTATATCTCACTTATTGGATGAGATGAGATGAGATGAGATGAGATTCTAGTAGAATGCATTTAAAATTTTAAATACAGAGAGAAACAATAAAACTTTAGTGATGGCTCTTTCACATAATGATGTGTGACATATCTTCATTGGGTGTACTAAAAATGAAAACGAGACATGTGGGAGGACTCGAGAAAGTAAAATATCGAACTCATTCTATAATTTTGGATTCGATTAAACGATTTTGTCTTCTTCTTTATGGGGTAGAGATGATCCGCGATTTTCAAGAAGGGAACTTCATATTAAAGAAGCAAATTTCACCAACCATGATGACAACGTTCAATATTTCAATTTCATACATTTTTAAAATTTCCTCCATATAAACAATAAATATTTAATCATTCATATTTATTTTTCGATTAATCACCTTCTATAGAATTAATTAATAGTAACACTCAAAAGGATATTTTCACAAAATCAATTTTTTATTTTTGTTGAAGATGTATCCATAAAAAAAATGATAACACGCATTGCAACATGCCAACATCTATGGAACATATGATCCTATTATCCCTATTGATTCAACTATCAAAATGACACACGCAATTTAATTAAAGTTCACATTAAAATTAAACGAGAACAAAAACAAAAGAGAAGTATCAAGTTTTATTGCAAACACACTTAAAATTAAACACCCCCTAAGAAAAGAGGGAGAGAGATTTCCAAAGTCGGTTTCTTACTAAAAAAAAAAGCAAGAAGAAAACCACATAAAAACAAACTTAATAATTAGTATCATCTCTCTTCTTAAGCACAACATCTTCATCATCCTCCTCCGCCATCCCGAAAGTGTGCTTCACCGCATCGGCAGCCCCCTGCGCCATCCCCTTCACCTGCTCCCCGGTCTTCTGCAGAAACCCTCCCGTCTTCTCCTTCCCAGCAGCGGCCGTCTCCCTGCCCGATTCCGCCATCTGCGACGCCTTCTCCTTAGTGGCCTCCGCCGCTGAGGCGGCCTTGTCCTTGGCCGCCTGCGCGTAGCTCCCCGTCTGCTCCTTGGTCTCGCGGCCGCGCTCCTTCGTTGCGTCTGCGGCCTCCGAGGCCTTGTCCCTCGCCGCCTCAGCCTTGTCCTTCACCGCATCCATCGCACGCCCGGTTTTCTCCTGCATTTATTTATCAACTAATTACTTAATAAGTCCAACGTCCCACAATAAAAATATTGAACAAAAGTCTTATTTCATTTCATATTCTATAACTTATTCCTCTCATATTTTGTTACTACCTCCGTCCCTGAAATTTGTCCCATTTTTTCCATTTTCGTCCCTCTCTAAAATTTATCTCATTTCACTTTTACCATTTTTAACAGTAGATCCCATATTCCACTAACTCATTCTTAATCACATTTTATTATAAAATTATTATATAAAAGTAGAACAACAATCCACTGACTTTTTCAATTAATTTTTCATTACATTTTTTAAAACCCGTGTCGGATCAAACTGGGGCAAAGTTTAGAAGATGGAGGTAGTATAAAACTCATATATATAATTAAAACTCATATTTCACTAACTTATTCAAGTTAGTCTCTTTGCCTTTCTTAAAATTCATGCAATAACTAAATAAGACTCCTATTCTGAAAAGAAGGAAATACTAAAATAGTGAATAACAGAGGGAATCATGAGAGAGAGGAGAGTTGCCTGAGCATGGCCCTTGGCTTCACCAGCTCTGTAGCTTTGCTCGTGAGAAGACATTTTTTTGGGATGATTTGAGTGAAAATATTGACTTTGATTTGAAGGTGTTTGTTGTTGGAAAGCAAAGAGTTGAATATATTGAGGTAAGAAGGAACGGAATTGCATTGGATATATATAGAGTTTCCTGGGAAACAAGGAGGTGCCACGTGTTTACTTGTGTGACGCGTGTACGTGTGATTCAGCACTCAGCTTTTACTTCGTTTCTACTTTATCATTAAAAATTCGAAGTAAAGAAATTATGCAGACTAACTTTAGAGTAATTAATTACTCTTAAATTTGAAACAAAATAATTACAAAATTCAAATTGAGAAAGATAGTACTGCTAGTAACTGTATTCTAGTTAGTTTACTTATCTCTCTATTATTACGGTGTATGTATTGTATCCATTTAAACCATTCTTCAGCATAATATGGAGATGTTATTAACATCAGATACAAGAAAAGATAAATTTGATGGACCCTATAACATGATAGACTACAGTAAAAATTTATGTCAAAAGTCAAAACCATATGAACCTACCTCACTTTTGATGAAATTATATAATTGAGTACTTCATTAGCTAGTGATCAAGAGACTATCAAAATGGCTAAATCAAATATATACATTTATAATAACTCAGCTTAGGGAACAAATTAATTTAAAAAAAATCACTAGACTCATATTACAAGTACAAAAGATAATGGCCAGTTTGGGGTGTAAATGGCTAAAAAAATTGCCTTTCAAACAAAATACATCAATCCATAAGTTGACAACACCACCTTGAATTCCTTGGAACTACATTAGTAGTTGAGCAATTCGCTTCCTGCTTCAAAATTTTGAAGCTTGCAGAACTGCAACTGTGCCTCCATCAAAATTTCTAAATATCTAACTCCATTTTTTTTTAGTAAACGAATTTAAATTTAAATGCTGCACCACGGAGGACTCGATTGTGAGGCCAAAGGTATTATCCTCTCTATCGCTTGGTCTACTCACACACAAAATATCTTACTCTATAATTCCTTGCTTAGTTGTCATCTATCTGAACTGTTAAAAGCATATAACTGCATAATCAAATGTAAACTAGTTCCACGTTGATAGAATATGTGAGAATTTAAAAGCATAATTAATCACAAGTACATCATGCATTGTCAAAGTAAAACATTATTGGTGAAAAACATAATTACTGTTACTCACACTTCAATTGATAAATTATTTATTCTATAATTAATAAATTAAAAATATTATTTTAATTAATGGATTATGAATAGAGTTGAGAAGTATAACATATTTCACATTAGTATAACATATTTCACATTTTACTACTATTAGAGATTTTGTAAAACATTCTTTTTTCGTTATTGGATCATGATTAATTAAGATTAACCTCAAAAAAATTTAAAAAATTAAGATGTTAGGGATGAATTCGAATACAATTGGAAAGTTAAATCTATTGCAAAATATGTTTCGTGCCTCTCTTAGAGATAGACTTGCTTATTCGACTGGTTCTGGTTCTAACCAAATTGGTTGACCGGTTTCAATTTTTCATAAACCATGGTAGTGGAACCGATTTGTAATATTAATCAGAATGTATTTGTAATTTTAAATACTTTAAATATGAAAAACATAATAATTCAACATATAAAAATATAACAAATACTAATACCTAAAAATTCAAATAAACACAAAAAATACAAACCAACAACCAACAATATTCATGTCGTTAGTTGATGGGTAAGAGTGATGTCAAGTGTACTATGTCGTAAAGAATCATCAAACGAATTAACAAATATTAGGTCAGACTAATTTATGTTGGCAATTTTTTTTAAAATAAAAATAGAAGTTCTAAAATTTGGCATTTTTCTTATGTAAAAAGAAGTTTTAAAACTGAAATTTCATTTTCCCTTTTTTGGCTAAACATTTATTCAATGAGATTTCCAATACTAAATAATCTTGTTGTGACTTTTTTGCTTAAAACAGAAAAATTAATAAATTATTCACAAACAAGTTAAATCGCATGTTAAATGAATTATTACATCAAATTTGTTAAAATATTAAATTTCTATTATTTCAAATGATCTTGTACTTATGGAAAAACAAACTCATGATATTCTACTCATAGTAGTTAGTTTATCAAATTGAATGGAAAATAATTGTAGATCATTCAAAGCATAAAAGTGTTAGCATTTTAAATACTTCAGAAAATAGAGTTCGTAAATTTAACATGGTTTAGACCTAAAATTCTGTCAATGATTCAAATTATTTCATTTCAATTCAATATTAATTATATTAAGTTAGATTTATTAGTATATTAAATTATATAAAAAAAATTGAATTGTAATCCAGTTCTCAGTTAAGAACCATAACCGTTTTTTTAAAATGGAACCGGTACCCACTGGCGGATCGAGCTTAGGATAAGGGGTACCCAAATATTTGTCAACATAATATTATATTCAGATTTCTCATTACCAAAAGTGTTAGTGGTGCAGTGGTTGGGGGCGTATTTTATCCATTCCGAGACCTGAGATCGATTTATGTTAATCTCAAGTCTATTTTCATTTATATTAGATAGTTATTTTAGGAAGTTTTTTTTTACTCCCTATGTCACACTTTCCTTTTAAGTTTGTCTCACAAAAGATGTCACATTTCTCTTTTTTAGAAAAAATTCTCTCTCACATGAATATAAAAATTATATTTTCTCTCTCTATTTAACACACAAAACAAAACCTCCTAAAATCTCCTATGTCCCACAAAAGATGTCACACTTTCCTTTTTAGTTTGTCCCACAAAAGATGTCACATTTCCCTTTTTAGAAAAAGTTCTCTCTCACATGAATATAAAAATTATATTTTCTCTCTCCATTTAACACACAAAACAAAACCTCCTAAAATCTCGTGTCGTCCCACAAGTGTGACATCTTTTGTGGGACGGAGGGAATACTATTTTGTGGTAGTAGTTTTATATGTATTTGTATAAAATTTACTTTTTTATTTATATTTTAATGAATCATTTTTAAAATATTGTATATTTATTTACCATAAAATTCGTACCCCCAATTTAAAAGGTCTAGATCTGCCACTGCCGGTACTATTTTGTGGTAGTAGTTTTATATGTATATGTATAAAATTTACTTTTTTGTTTATATTTTAATGAATAATTTTTAAAATATTGTATATTTATTTACCATAAAATTCGTACCCCCAATTCAAAAGTCTGGATCTGCCACTGCTGATACCAGTACTAGTACCAGAACCAGAACCAATTCTTCGATTCTCGGTTCCTCAATTAACCGGCTGGTTCCGGTTCCGGTTCCGATTAACCAAGAACTGGAGAACCGTTCAAGAACCAAGATGCTTGATCTCATTCCCAAAACACTCAAATAATTGCCACTTACTTTATATTTTTCCCATAACACCCTCCAAAAAAAATTGAATTCACCAAAATAAGCTAGCAACATATCAACATTTGGAGACGGTAACGTTAATATTCTTGGGAGAAATCTATAAATAGAGCACACAAGTTAGGAATCTACCCGGTGTAAGATGTCATGAGCATCTTTAGAGAAGTTTTTGCAATAATAACGCAATCTACCTACTACCCCAATAACATGCTTCTTGTTAGTTCTCGAGTCAGTATTCAATTCGAAACTAAATGGTTCCCAACATTCTTTTGGGACTGATATTAATTAAACAATCAATGAACTTTCATCTGACGCTATTCAACATTATCTTCTTGGAGCTCAACATTAATCTTCATAATCATGTCTCAGCAATTCATGTCAATGACAAACACAAACTAGTTTTACTCTTATTCAATGCACATTTATTAAATTCAGAAAACAAGGAGTAATTTATATTTTTATTATATAAATTATTACTATTGGCAATAAAGTAGTAATAATACATTAGATAAAAGCAGTCTGGTTAAACAAAGTTGAATTCATTTGATATCATTTTATAGGCTTACAAGGTGTTGAGTCAATGACTAAGCTTTCATCAACACAATTGATCCATTGATCATTACTACTTGGTTAAAATTTTGACTAAACTATTTCCAGATTTTTTATACTCCCTCCGTCCTAAGATAAGTGACCTGTATTCCTTTTTGAGGTGTCTCACTATAAGTGACTTATTTCCATTTTTAGCAAAAAGTCATCTCTCTTACTTTATTCTCCACCTACTTTATTCTCTCTTCTCTCATCTACTTTTCCTTCTCTCATACTTTACTCTCTCCACTTTAACTTATTTAAATATCATTCCTTAAATCCCGTGCCCAAAAGAAGTAGGTCACTTGACGGAGGGAGTATAAGATTTTTACTAAGCTAGAAATAATATCTAGATCTTTTTCCCTTTTGATTTATGTTCTACAACTCGAATTATCTTCAAAATATATTTTATCCAATGAGATGAGCATAATATCGATAATGAGATGCAAATAAATAGTATAACTGGAAAATAAATTCATGAAACATTAAAAGGTTCAGAAAGGTTTTTGAAATAATCGAACAAATTGAAAACAGATTAGTAATATCATTCCACATGTAAAGTTGAAATTAATAAGAAAAGTTATTTAATTCTAAACAAAAAAACATAGAGAAAATGGCACGAGCATGGTAGCTCTAAATGCATATCTTCACGTTTGAAGACGATATATTTGGCATAAATTATTTTGAGTGTTATTTGGAGTGGCGGAATGAGCCATCATGCTTTAAAGCCCCAAAACCAAGAGAAACAATTTCAATTGTTGCCAAAGCAACACCAAGACTAAAATATCCTTTAGAAAACCAAGCAAAATCAATAATATTGTCCTGAAGAATATTACAAGATCCATCATTCTCTCGCCTGAACAAGTCTTTCTTTTACCAGCAAAATCTATGACCGTATCGACTTTCAGTGGTGATGATCATCTTCGTCATCCCCGTGTCCATCGGGAGGTCCACCGGGGCCCACCACTTCAAGCTGTCAACAAATAAAGGGGTCATGACATTTTTGGGCAATAACTGTGAGGAGTTCCAAAAGCATACATAAGAATAAAATGGCTTATCTTTTAACACATTAATTTCTAATTTCTGTTTCAATATGCTCTTAAAAAGCATTCCAAATAACAATGACATTAACAAACGGTTTCCTTATAGAACTTCGAATGTCTAACAAGGCATCCTTTTCCACATGGCATAAAAAGACCAAGCTATTTACAATAAAATAATATCATAGAGACAAAAGCAGGGTATTAAATCTTTCATGCTTCCCAGCATTTAAATACCGGAAATCAAAAGTGATTCAGCATTTGCGACAAATCAGGTCTGAAAACGAACAAGAAAGGTAAACTGCACCTAGTTTGATATACTTAAGAACGGTAAAACATATTGTTGCTATGAAATCATAGTTACGTTCATTAGATTAAAAAATATAGCAAAACTGTAGATATGTCATGCAAAGACTAAGGATGAATGAATTATTAACAAGTCCACGAGGTTGGCATAGTCCCCACATATGCTAGTAAATTTAGTGTGACTTACCACAAAGTACTGTGAGCATACTGGGCATTCATGTGGCTTACCCTTCTCCAGCCAAAACCAAACTACGTCATGCTCATCCTCTGAAAAATTACAGGTGCAGATCATATGGTCAGAGACTCAAGGTGCATGCAGAAATAGAACAGTTGTATAGTAAAAAAAAAAAGATACAAAAGATAGACGCATATTGGCTTACCGCCTTCATCGCCAGGACATCCCACAATTCTTTTGTCGTAATAAGACTTGATCACAGCAGGTTCTTCCTGCCAGCAACCACAGGTTGAGATGAGCATAAAATTTAATATATACACACACAGACTTCATCCATAAGTTAATGTCTAGGTTATTCTTTGTTCCAAACTTCCAATATTTTTTTAATGCATCGGGATGGACTACTCAACACAAACTACCAAACGAGATGCTAAATACAATATTCTGGCTTTCTGCCCAGAGATCACCTGTCACTACTGCACTCGACTAGTTGCTAGTTCCACATGAGCAAACCACCAACAGTAAGGAATAAGCAGAACTAAAATAGAAGCACAGAAATTACAACTGGTTGGGTTTAAGGTTGGCTTAATAGGATAGGGAAGGGAACTGGCTCTCAATATAGATTTTAATGGACTTAGTTCATCACCTACTCAAGTTAAGGCCTTTTCGGAAAATATGTTAGACCTGCTTTATTTTTATGAATATCAAAGATGCATTTAATGAAACATATCACCATAATCTTCTAAATAAGAGACAATAGAGTTACTGACAAGGACCATTACTTCATTTAAAATGCAATAATTACAATAAATAACAGATAGAAATTTACAAAGTCATGTAAATCTTTTACCATGAAAAATTTCAAAATGCATATTTCTCTTATACACTAAACATATACTTATAATCTTTGTTAAAAATATTATTTCCATGCTAAAATATGTGAGAGCTAATGAAGTACACATTTTTATGACCATAGATATACACAATACGAACACATAATGAAGCACACAATTTTACGAGCTTAGATATTCATCATACAAATACATACAACAACATTTGAATGGTATTAGCAGGATTTCAACTAAGTCAATACTCAATAACTATCCCCAAAACGGTTACTTTCTCAACCACAACAAGGCAGCTCATTGTTTTGACGTGATTGTTTTGGATTTGCACTTTGCTGAGATAGACTTAGCCAACTAAAAGACAAAGGGTAGGTGTAGGAAGGATGAACATTGATTATTGCCTCTTTAATCAACACAACCAAGAAAACCTGGGTGAATGCAGCATGCCAAAAGTAGGACTGGGGATCAACATTGCATTTCACTTCGTCTACTGAACCAGCGCACTGGTGGTAAATTTGAGTAAAGAAGCACATTTGTTTTTAACATCCGGATATGGAACTTTCAAATTTCAATTCAATATTTAAGTATCATAATTCATTGTTACTCTTTTTGGTATGAGGGGTAACTGAAAGGGAGACACATATCTACTAACTACCATGAGACAAGGCCTAGAAACATTTGTTTTGCATCAGGTAAACATATCAACATTCACATGCATGTAGCACTAGTTTAATAAGAATGTGCAAATATGCAAGTCAATCCTTTGAAAATACCTTTGAAATGCACTAAAGTGATTATTCATCTCTCTCTCTCTCTCTCTCTCTCTCCTCCACACACACAGAGAGTTCTTGTGATCATTTACTAGAGTATTATATGAGACACATATTGATGTAAAAAGGCCACAAAGCAACTCAAGATGGTCCTTCAGATTTTTCTTGGTTATGCACCTATCTATTAAGATTAAACAGCAGATTTTCCAAACATAATACTCCTAGATAAACAATACTGCTACTTACTAACTTTTAAAGAGCCACAATAGCTATAAGCACAGCAATTATATAGTGGCTCCTGTGGCATGTCTCTATATTCATTATTCAAAACATAATCTTACAGCACAGTGTCCAATACTCATTAAGTCCGAGCTAAGATAGGGCGCCTTCCCATTAAACCCAATATTGATCTGCCACGTCACACTTTAAATATCCTTCTCATCAAAATTAATACAACACAGAACTTCTAATCACTAGTAGACTATTAAGAGCCTAAGAAAATCTCGTAGCAGATAAAACATGGACCGAAATTGTAGCTATAACAAAATGATTTATGGACTAACCTTTGTTCCAAATGGACCAGACGGATGGTTAATTTCCAGAATGTCCCTTCCCTGAACCAAACAAAACTCTGGTAAGATAAACAACACCAAACAAAAAACAGCAAAAATGACGCACTTCAATCTCGGCCTGAAGCTCTTCACGCTCATGACCAGTAGCAATCGGCACTATATCCTCTACTTTTTTAGGCACATTCCCTATCAATAAACAGCATTGACTTATAATCACCAAACAGCCAAAAGGAAAAACGCGCAAACACTTGAAATAACATTCACATTCACGCGAACCGAAATCGAAGAGAAAAGATCCTGAAAAGGGCAGAAATTAGACCGGATTCAGAAGAGAAGAGGCGAGAAAAAACGGGGGCCGAACGGACGACATTCTCCGATGGTCTGGAAGATCCGAGGGAGAATTGGGCGGTTTTGGAAGCGGATCGGGGCGGGGCGAGAGTGCGGAGGCGGACAGCGAGGCGTGTGAACATGATTCGGATCCGATTGTGGCCTCGGAAGATCACCCCCCTTTGATTGGTGACAGCTTGTTTCTCTCTCTAGAAAAGCAAATGTTGGTTGTAGAAAGGTAAAAGTTGGGAGACGAGTGAGCGGCGGCGGCAGCGGACAGAGGGGTAGGGTGCCTCAATTTTAGCGCTTGTGTGGAGATTGTCGCACGTGTCGGATCAAATATTTTGACTAAATTTGTTTTACAAAATAAAATAAAATTATAAGTGCCCGTTCGGTTGCCGCTACTCCACCGGACTCAATCTCAGTCACTGGATTATCCAGCGTTCGGTTACCATGACAGAGCCTATCACTCGGCCCGCCGGCCCGCGTCTCTTTTATCACGGCCCGCATTGACCGACTGTTTTTGACTCTAATCTCGTGACTATCCATCTGGGCCTAACCCCTGCGACTAAAATTGTCGCATCTCTCTTCTCTCCCACCTCTGCTTCACCCCGCTGTGCACCGCCAACTATACAACAAATTATTTTGATCTATTTATTCTGTGGTCGGGTGTGAATTGTTATCGGCAGCTGATGTGCACTATTTCCTAGTATGAAAAGAAGGGCTCTGCAAAATTTGGGAAAATGGGTAGTCATGTTAATTAAATTAAATTAAATATTTAAGTTTGGGGAATGGTGATGGAGGAGGTGGTGAAAATTAAATAATTAAATAAATACTAATGCTTGTGCTATAATTATGCTTTTATATTTTGTATAGGCAGTAATCCTTTTCCACTATATGCAAATCTTATTCAATTGTCTTAAATTTATCAAATCAACCGAACAGTAATCTAAAATCTAATATTAAAATAATCCTAGATAAAGCCCGTCCTCCTCTTGTCCTATATTGCATCCACTATTATTTTATACAATAAACCGAACAGGCACTAAGTAAACGCTTGTAGCATTAGAGTACCTGCATTTTTTGACGATCTATTGTTAAATCTTGTACCTTTTTATCGTGTAATTTTTTTACAACTAACTCTGTTCGTATATTATTTGGGAATGCTTTCAGGAGCCTAGTACACGACATCTATTTTTTGTTCGTTTAAGGACGAGCACAACACTCAACGATAAAGAGAGAGTCAAATTGAAAATTAAACAAACCCTTCAACCATATTGATTCAAGTTGTTGCTCTAGTTACAACTTTGTTTAGTTGATGATGTGATGAACATGTAGCGCGGCCTAATCATCTACCATTCTCGCACCGTCCTTTTGATGATGTGCAAGTACTCATCGAATTCATTGACAGTTCCGTCATACGTGAGTTCTACAAAAGTTACATACATATATTATCACCATATGGAACTACACATATATCTCTCTAGTCTCTAGTCTCTCCTCTGCTTCAAGATTACAGACATACAAGATATTCTAAAGTAAATACTCCAATTTAAGGACAGATTGAACCTCTTAGTCAATGGTGGTCTGTTTTAGCCTTTTGGATTTGGACGGCCTCTTGTCTTCCTCATGTTTATTCCTCAGATTCTTAAGATCTTCTCCACTCAAGTTCCCCTTAAGCCTTTTGTTTAACTCATATGCTTCATATAATATCTCTTTGCATTCTTTACTAGCAAGATTATGGTCTACCACTGCATACAGATTAACCAAGATTTTTTTCAAATAAAACCTAAAAACCAGTATGTATAAATTCCGTACTGAAATTTTGGTAATGACACAATATGAGAAGATTTCATTTTAGTATGGCAACAAACCTGGCTTTGGATAATCCTTTCCAATTATGCATTTTGCTTTCACTTGTATGCTCATAGGAGCTGTCCATGGCTCATAGATATACTCCTTAGGCATGTCTGCAACACCAACGCGAGCTTCAAAGTTCAAACCATCGTGCATGAAAAGTTGAAGAATCGTAAAGCAATGTATGAGGGTACCTTTTAGTATCGGGAGAAAATGCCTGATATAATTTCCATTAGGGTCATACTTTTTCCCGAAAGAAATAGGAGAATATATACGGTTATACTGGAAAATAAAAGACAAGAAAGATGATCAGAATCAGTTAATGACCTGAGTAGTTCATGGCTTCATGCATATAACGGCAGAGTATGAAGAAAATAGGCAAGAGTTTTTGAAGACCTGATAAAAGAATGATGAGCAGGATAACCACATCCAGTTGGCGTTATTGATTGCCCAGTCCGAATCAATAAGAAGCCTTTCGAAAACATCACGTCCTTTTTCCCAATGCACAAACTGTGAAGATAGCCACAACACTGTCAACCAAAGAGTATAAACGATGTATTTGTATGTTACAGATTCTTCTGAAGTAACGTACCAGATCTCCACGGGTAAGGAAACAAGCAACACAGTGTCGGGCAAGATGGTGCATCCAGCCCCACTTCCTAAGCTGCTAGACCAAAAAGTAAGCGTAGATGTGAAGGTTGTCCAAAGCAATCCATGACAGAACTAGCAGACAAGTTGAAAGACTTGACAAGTTTGGCCAAATTTCAAATCTGACCTGCATCATTATGGAATCAATCCAAGGAAATCCGGTCCTGGCATCTCTCCAAGCAGCCAGCAGTTCATCGTCATTTTTCCATGGTATCTGTACAAAATAATTTGACTTGAAATAACAAGATATATAGCTCATGGCCTACTCTGAGACAACTATGTGGTAGTTTTCTTTCGAAAACATGCTTATATCCTATACCACTCGGAACTTGTAACGATGGAAACAAAGCATGCAACATTATTTCATGAATGATAACAGGAACAAATGAGCCTCTAATATCAAAGAATGACCAGTATTTTGTAATTCAAGGCATAAAATACAGTCTTTATTAGTACCTGTTTGCAAATTTTATTGTCCTTCATTTGATCGAAATTAGGAGTACCAAAGGCAACCGTGTAGAAGAAATCTCGCCATAACAGCTACAACAACTCAGAATGTCAGTTTGACGAATTCATGAAATTGGCTGTATACAAATGTGTGCTTTTTGCAATTTCATAACCAACCTGTCCAAGAAGGGAAACTGGGGGAGATGTGTGCTTTTTGCAATTTCTCTGAACCTCTTGTATACATTGGTAAAAGTACCTGGAAGAAAGACAGCCAAACTTCCAACAATTTGGAAACAGAAAAGATTAGGGGGATTCAAGAAAATTAAAAAAAAAATGAGAAAACTATGCATAACCTACTTTCAAGTAGGGTGATAAAACAGTTGTTGCTGGTTTTATAAATGAAGATGGATCACCCTTGGGTTTCTCAAAATTAGCAACCCACTCCTGCAAAACGAGAATTAGGAATATCATGTACAATATTTTTAGACTAAAGGGAAGCCAGCAGAATCTCAACTATGGAGTACTAAAATTTATCAAATTCCGAGGTTAACCCTTTAAATACAGGCCTAGGAGCCCAGAGTCATAGCTCAAGAGTATTTCAGAATATATTATCACAGATAGACAGATATATGCACCATAAACACAGCAACTTTAAGAAGAGTTGGGAGAATGGAGATTGTACTCATGAATACCTTGTTTTCCATAGAAGCTTTCAACCTTCTCAATCCCTCTGATTCTCCACCCTTAAAGGGGGTATTTTCATCCTGATAATCAGTGTTTGTTTGTTACAAAGAGTTTGAATTCGGCACTCTTTTTAATGAAGAAGTCATTGCATACCTCTGGTGTGTCCTCATAGCCAAGCTCCTTGATTGATGGGACTTCAATGATGGGGCAATTCCCCACATTTCCAACTGATGGGAGCCGGTTTAGATCACTAACAAGTGTAGATGAGGTCCAAGAGGGCTCCCCAGCTAGCTTGACAAAAGACTGATAAGTCAAAGGTGGCTTTCCACCGTTCTAGGATCAAACGATGAAATGGAGTTGATGAAAATAATACGTTGAAGATGAGCAGTAGGGAACCACTAAATTTTAAACAAAGCATACTAACCTTCTCTATGATATCTGCAGGATTGAAGAGTGTATGACTCACAGGAGAGTAAATCTCTATACCAGCAGCAGTAGCATATTTCTGTACGAGCCAATGTTAAACCTCTTCTTATAGAATATTGATGAAAAGTCGAAAACTGCTAAATCCTCGTGCATTCAAAGAACACATTATGGCTATTTCCCAAGTAACATTATGACTAGCAGAGAATGCATTATGATTCCAAAAACACTTACTCTGACTTTGTCATCCAAACTCTGATAATACGGCTCAGTGTCAAACTCAAAACACAGCCTCTTTATGCTCCACTGGTGTTTCAGAATGAAATAAATGACATTAGGATATACACTTACAACATATAAAGTTAGAAATACACTGCAGTGCAGAATAATCATGTCGACTAGAGCTCGGTAAATTGTCCCAAATCCCAATTTGAATATCACATATAACTTCCCAGTGCAGAATTATGATCATAATCAACGAATAGCAGGCAGTAGTTACATATTCATCGAGTGACTCCAAATACACAAGTTCAAGTGTAGAATTCCTACATTAGGGATTAGAAAGCAGATTTACACTTTAGCTTAGATGAAACTTCTGATGAAGCTACTACTTAATCTTATCTGTTCACCAAATTTAGCATCGACTGTTTCAATTCAAAACTCAGATTCAATTTCTGGAAAAAAAATCTGAAAATTGCTAAATTGAGTACCTCACTCAAGCAGCGAAACAAGATGTCGGTGGGCTCACCCTTGAGCACCAGCAAGCGCGATCCTAGTTTCTTAAGATTAAGGTCGAGATCCGCCAGACTCTCGAGCAGGAACCTGATCCGGTTCAACCCGGCCCGATTCGACCCGGGGGAAAAGGCGCTGGGGTCGGGCTCCATGTAGCGCGGATCGATCACGAAAACTGGGTACAAAGCGGTCGATCCCTTGGCCGCGTATTCCAGCGCCGGGTTGTCGTGAATGCGGAGCCCCTTCCTGAACCAAATCAGAGAGTTCGATCCGGATGGTGCCATCGTCGTCGGGTGCGAGATAGCGGGGAAGCGCATTTAGTGAATTCGGAAAGTGAGCGGTTTTTAAACTGTTGACGTGTTTCCCGCCATAAACTGCACTATTATGCGCCTAGGTGAGGTGCTTCGATAGTAGCCGTTTAACGAGGTGTTTTCCGTGTCCGATGCGCACTTGGCGCAGGATAGTGTAGCGAGAGAGGTAAATTGTTGGATTGGCTGAGAAAATGCCACGTAGCGTCTGCGCAAAAGCCTACCGCTTTATTAATGGCTATTTCAGCATTTATTTATGACTAGATTTTGAAATGGAAGGTTTTTTTTTTTTCTTGAGTCATTTTCTTTTTTAATAAAAAAAAGAGTGAACTACGTGAATGGTATCTACACGTAAATGGTATCTGATCTTTCTTTTATATCATTTTCGGTACCTATAAATCACATTTTTGGTATCTGATATAATTTTCTCCCCAAAATGCCCCTTAAAAAAATATATTTTCTCATTTATATCATAGAGGGCATTTTGGGCATACAAAAAATTCGTATCAAAAGTGATATTATAATATCTTCTCTCATTCACCTCACTCTTTATACTATTATTTTTAATCAATATTAATATTATTATTTTAGTGTTATAAATTAATAATTAATTCATTATTATTATCATTCAAATATACATAAATATATTTATAGTTATAATTATATTTGATTATTTAAACCCTAATAATAATATTATTATAATATTAAAAGCTGATAGTAATTAATAAATAATTATAGTATAATTATATAAATTATGAATCACAAATAATAATAATTATTATTATTATTATTGTTATTGTTATTATTATTATCATTATAAATTAAATTAGTAACTAATTAATATAACCTAATAAAAACTTAACATTGTGAATTGTATTCATAATGATATTAAAAGTTGATATTTTTAGTTAGGTGTTTCAACTTTAAAATGAATATACAATAATTTAATAAAAGATATTCAATTAATTTAATTATTTTAAATAATTAATTTAATTAGGTATTTTGTTTTTTATTTATATTGTGAATGCAATTAGATGTATGTAAAAAACCCTAAAAAGAAAGAAGAAAAAGAAAAGAAAAGAAAAAAGAAGGAAGAAGAAACATAAACTAAGGAGAAAATAGAAAAAAAGAAAGGAAGATAAAATACTAAAAAAGAAAGAAGAAAAGGAAGAAAAAAGAAAGAAGAAAAAGAGAAATAAGAAAGGAAGAAAAAATAATCACATATTTGGTACTACTATTTAGTTGAAATTTCCAAAAATATCCTCCATGAAAAAAAAATCACATGTTTAGTACCTAGGGTTATTTTTGTCACTGAGTACCAAAAACGATATAAAATAAAGATCAGGTACCATTTATGTGCGAAAGTGAAAGATCAGGTACCATTTACGTAATTCACTCTAAAAAAAATATCCAACCAATCTTCCTTTATTGCATCATTTATTTTATTTTCTCTTCATCTTCCTATTTTCTTCCATTTCCTATTTATTTTACATTCATTTAATTTATTCAATACAATTCCTTAATCTTCGTGCCCAAAAGTTTTATATTAACTTAATTAGAGGGAGTATATCGAGTCAAAGTATATTCCCTTCGTTCCATGTTAATAGAGTCATTTTTATATTTTGAGAAATTCCAAGTTAATTAAGTCATCATTTATATATTTGATAAAAAATAATTCTCTCTTTTACTTTATTCTCTCTTCTGTCTCTTTTATTTATTCTCTTTTATTTATTCTACTTTGTTCATTATTAATTTAACCCACTATTCTTAGGTATCGAAAATAAATGCCTCTGTTAACGAGGATTGGAGGGAGTAATATTTGTTCACGAGTGTCCGTAAAAGTTTGATTGTGCAACACTAATTATTGGGCCGTATGTATGATTTACAAGTTACTAATCACTAGGCCCACGGTCGAATTATTGGACCATAATACAGTTATTGTGTCTAAATGAAAAAGAAAATAACCACCTGCTAAGCTCATTAAATAAAATTATTAGTAGAAGTTTTTTTTTTACTTTAGGGTAAAACTAAGAGGGATGCCTTATAAAACTTTTCTGTTCATACAAAAACATTGTTGAGATAAAATTAAATAAGGAACTCGACTTTCCAAGAAATTGCTTAGTAACTTATAACTACAATGACATATTAATATTAACATTGTTGAGACAAGATCAAAACTGAGAGAGTGGGTGTGTAGCAATGCGATAACAATAAATATTAATATTAATAACAATAATAGCAGAATCCGATTAGGAAAATAATTAGAATGATGATTTTTACCCTCTTTATTTAGAAATTGATTGACTTCGATCGGATTGTGCTACATTTGGCCGACCTCGATCGCACTATAACTGGGATTTGTCTCTTGATATTTTTATGCACAAATAAATAAGTCTTCACTTATTAAATAATATTTGTGTGTAAATGATTGCATATTAAATTATGCTTTGTGTGAATTATAATTTTGGGAGAACACAGAACAAATAAATAAATGCATGGATGATTCTGAAAGGGAAATTTCAAGAAAGTAAATTTCATGGAGTATTAAATACAAAAAGAATTTCGTAGAAAAATTCGAGGAATGTAAAATCACTAGTAATATTTTCTTTTGGTTGGCAGTAAATGTGACTTGGTAAAGTATTCAAGATTCCTATTCTCAGATTCTGTATGTGGTTCAATTTCTTTAAAGCAAAAAGATTCTACAAAGAAATTTATTCAAATCCAAATTAAATCCTCTAATCCAAAATGAATATTCCGAATTTGGCATATAAAAGACCGTTATTATTGGTAAGATGTATTCCCTCCAAGTCCACCCTATAAATTACCTCAAATATAAATAGTGAAGAAAATTAGTAGTATAATTTGAATAATGTCGACGGACTAAATAAGATATCATCATTGTCCTTTTAAAATAATAATAATAATATGTAATTAAGCAAAATATATGTAGCGTTGGAGGAGAATAGTTAAAGTATTCATGAAAGAAGCATAATTTCTTCTGCAAGACAAGATCAAAACTAATCAAAAGAAGTAATATAATTGTTCCTATGAGGGAAACCGAATTTAATTTATAATTTCAGAACCTCATTTAATAGTATTTATTCCATGATATAACAATTAATAACTCAGCATACAGTTGAAATAAATTAATTAGAGTCAACTACCCATGTTTTTCACTCTAATGAGTAATGCATTATTGGCGATAAATTCCTTGCAACAAATTATTGATCAATTATTGCTTAATTAATGCCACGATATTTATGTAAATACCAATTATAAATTGTATATATTCTTTAGACAGGCTGTCTGTGCATCTATTTTTCCGGTAAATAAGATAATCGTTGCATATCAAAATTTGCAAAATTCGGCACATACACATACTATATTGGTATATTTGTATGTGTTTTTTAATCATTTATGGAAATGATAAAATCTTTATAAAATACTTACATTGTGTGCCAGGATTCTTCTGAACAAAATAATGTAAAATCGAATAAAACAAAAAACTGAGCTCTGAAGTAAAATTTTTAATTATTGAACCATTGGTTTGTATTATTGCATGTTGGTAGTATGCCACAGGATATGACAACAATACATCTAATCCGATCATGATAAGTCAATGCGTGTTGTATAGACACAATATTGCAAAATACCTAATTTAGTTGGATTTTCAACTTTGAGTATATTATTGTGTTTCATTATTATAAGGTGCATGTGTATAACACATGATCACTCATTTTTATCATATTAGTGCCACATAATATTCTACTAATATATTATATCGAATATCATTATCACCTTATGGTGATTCTTCATTCTATGTGAAATTAGAGGAGAATTTATTCCATAAATATCTAAAATTCTCTACCAGACCTCTTGTTGTATTTTTATGATGAAGTAAAATTCCTCTAATGGTGAATAGAAAGCTCAAAATAAAGAAATAAACAAACAACCACAAAAAATACTTTTAAAATAAAAAAATTGATGAATGTAGAGACAAAATTAAAGCATTGAAACTAGAACATGACCCCCTAGAAGAAGGTAAGCATGAAGGAAAAAAAATCACAACATAGCACTATCGGATTCAGCTAAGAAACATCACATTATGCATGCCAAAATATCCACCAATCAAGCGAACTAAAGATATAGCTATCTAAAGATAGAAAATCTTAACATAACATACAAAGCAAAGGTGATTTAGCTAATTTACTACAGTAGTAGCAATATATATTATAGATTGTGACATCATCATACTAAAGGGTGTGACGAAGAGAAAAATATTGAAACCAAGACAAGACTCCATAAAAGAAGTTGAATTTCTATTCCAAAATTGAGATCTCATTAGATCATAAATTCCTTATTTAATTGTCTATACATCAACTGACTTTTACACCAGCAAAATTATTTGAAAGACCTTGTGATTGCTCCGACAAGCAAGCCTAATGTAATTTAAATTGCACAATTTTAAGCAAACTCTGGAAGAAAAAAATGAAATGTAATTAAAATAAACTGCAATGGAAGCAAAGATTAGTACAAAAGGGACACTTCAACAGCTATTCATAAATACTAGTACAAAACTGTGATTCTAAGTTATATTTATAGGCATTATAGCTGTATTCGTATTCTTTATTCATGCTATACAATATAGGCAGATCCAAGAATATGATTTCTAGACTTCAAGAAATAGTCTTGACAGCAAGGACACTTCATAGAGGAAAAGAAATAGAGACACCAGTCATTATTTTGAACTATTTATGTAGTACTAATTTGATTTCATTTCCTTTTTTTTTGTTTGAATTGTCAATAACCTCAAAGGGTATGAAGTGTAATACACTACATACTATTTTTAAACACAACTAGTTTAGTAGTACATGTTAGCATTTTATATTTCATTTTCATTTTATTTAAATCTCATTCTTCGTGAGGAATAGAAATCATAAATTAGGCTCACTTTTTTTTTTTTTTTTTATAAGTTTTAAATTCCAACATTCTTTTAATAGTTTATGACTCATGGCAAAATGACGAACCTAGAAGGATGGTAGTGGGGCCACTGGGCCCACAATAAAAAAAATCAAGAATATGAAGTTATTAGTCTTTTTTTTAATTAAAAAGATTAAATTCTAGTAACATCATAACTATATGGACTACTATGTACTCCTTCAAAGGTATGATTACGGGAATAAAAATTTAGTAAGTTGAACTTATTATGATAGTAGTACTTAGTTTGATCAATCACAAACTCATAATAGCAAACATATATTACGTGTTAATATATTATATATTCGCATCATTTAATTTTTACTAGTGATTATTGGATTATTTTTTAATAAAATCCTCCAATATCCCATTGAAATGATAACTAGCTAGAGCGTCCAAATATCTGTACCTAAAAGAAATGAAAATGCAGACATCTCAAATGCCAATATAATAACCAAAAATCAAGATGTGTACAACCAAGAATTTACATATTCGAAATACAAAAGATAGAGAAGATACATATATATAGATTTTCTTGATCACTCCATCAATCCTTGACAAAATGACCTAATTAACACCAACTTAATTAGCCGATCACCCTAGTAAATTAGAGGGCTGATGAGCTAATTAACACGTGAAAAAGGGTTAGATGAAATCCTACCAAACACTCCCCATCCCAAGTTAGAAGAAATTAAAACCCCCCTAATTGGCGGAAAATTCTTTTTTTTTTCTTCATAATAATAACAATACTTTTTTACTAATAAATAAAAAAATTGCTAGTATTATTATAATTTAGTGAAGACGACGGGCGCGCCGTGCTGCGGGTGCAAAAGCATGAGCACGGAGGGCGCGTGCTGGTAGGTGGGCGCGAGGTGGAAGGAGAAGCGCTGGAGGATCATGGCGACGGCGAGCTTGGCTTGGAAGATGGCGAGGTTCTGGCCGACGCAGCGGCGGGCGCCGAGGCCGAAGGGCATGTAGGCCATGGGGTGGGTGGTGGCGTGCGCGACGCCCTTGGAGAAGCGGGCCGGGTTGAACTCGTGCGGGTCGTGGCGCCACAGGGTCGGGTCGTGATGGACGGCTAGGATTGGGATCAGGAGCTCCGTGGAGCGGGGGATGTGGAGCCCACCCAGCTGCATATCCCGCTTCGCGCGTCTGATTATTGCCACTGCTGGCGGGTACAACCGCAGTGATTCGTTTAGGATCATTCCCAGCTGCACCATCAACCACCAGATTAGATCCATTTATTTTACATTTTATCAAAATGCATTTGATTTTGATCATTAGTACTACTTGGATATGAATCAAATAAAATAGTTTCAATTATATACATTATTAGGAACTATGACTTGAATTATTATGTTACTCCCTTCATTCACTACACAAATTTGTGCAATACGAATTTAAATAAAAAGTGATTGAGATATGTGAGTGGAGAATGTCTTATCTTAACATCAAAGGGGCTAATTGGTTAAGCACCTATAAATCATATTTTCTTTTATAAAGACTTTAAATTTAACTAAATTTTATGTAAACTGGAGTATCATACAAAACTCCCTATCCTTTATCTAACACTCATCTAAAAATATTAAATACTAGACAACTTAAAGGAATATAGTTCCTACAATATTTTTTTCTAGTGTGTGTCCGCTCTTAATGCCAATGGTGGATGCAGAGAAAAAAAAAATGTTGATGTACCTCAACTATTTTTAAATTTTTCAAGAGATCAGATTAATAATTTCTTTCTGATAATTTTCGCAAATTTAAAAATATCAAAATAATAAAAAAGAAATTGTTGTGGGCTTAATCTCGTATTCCATTCTTAGTGTGTCCATTAACGGCAATGTCAGCAATTACTACTATAAGTTACTAATTATTATAGAATTTAGATTTGGTGGATATAAGTAAAATGGTAATTTTGTGATTATATCTGTGAAACTAAAGTAATGTTGAATAATGAAGGGCGAATTAAGTAATGTAATAGCAGTAGGTGCGCTTTATAGGTAGGCGTGAAGAGGCGTGGTTGGAGGTGGGAATTTTTGTGAAATGTGTGTGTTGTGTAGGACAGTAAAGAAATGGAAAGTTTAAACCCAAGATTTGGTGTTGGACATTCTAATTAATCAACTACGTAATTTTTTGTGAACTCAAAAAGACACAATAATCAAGGCAGATATTTGACAGTAATGAGAGGAATTGAAGAGGGGACCAAGAAAGAAAAGGGAATTAATAATAAATAATAATACCGTTTTGAGCTTGGGGAGATCATCCTTGGTAGGGCAATCACGTGATCCGCACACCCTGAGGACCTCCTCACGTGCCTGTTCCTGCCACTGGGGATGCATGGCCAGCAGCAGCGTGGTCCACGTCAGCAGATTGGCCGTGGTGTGCTTTCCGGCGAAGAATATCGTCTTGCACTCCTCCACCACGTCGCTCGCCGTCATCGCCACCGCCGATTCCTCTCCGTCGCCGTCCCTCTCGCTCGCCTTTATCATCACCTGCAATAAATCGTTCGGACATTCGTCTGACTCTGACACCCCCTCACACCTCCTCCTTCCTTCGATCAGCTTCACCAGCGATTTCCTTATTTCCTTTTCCAGTCTCCAAGATATTCTGTTCTTTTTCGTCGGCAAGAATCTGATCAAAATAGAACGAGATTTTCACTTACTATCCCATTTGATTTATCGATCTTGGCAATTTACCTGTACCCAGGGATGAAGACTTTCTGATAGGCCTCAGTGGCATGTTCCATCTGCTGAGATTGCAGCTCAAAAATGGCCTTTCCTTCCTCATAGCTTCTCCCAAAAGTGGCTCTTGTGATCACATCCTCAACCACTTTCTCAAACCAATCTGATACATCCACTTCCACTTTCCCACCATTGCTCATTTCCTCATTCCATTGCATCATGGCTGCTTCCATGCTCTTCCCCATCATTGGCATCATCAGCTGCCAAACATTTCATTTTACCAAATTAATTCATTATTTTTTAAATCCAAATTTAATTGCTATCTATACCTTGAGATTTTCAGTGTGGAAAGCTGGCTGGATGATCTTCCTGTGGTGAGACCATTTCTCCCCCTTGAGGCTGAGCAAGCCATCACCTTCAATTTTCCTAACCAGTGGTGGTGACTCATTCTTCTCAAACACCTCTGATTTCAAGATGAAGATCTCTCTAATTAGGGCTGGATCAGACACTGTCAGCCTTGCTGTTGGCCCAAACCACACTAGGAACATGGAGCCTGCATGGAGGAGGTGAACTAAAGGTGAAAATTTAAATCACATTACTCCAAGGCAATGGATAGTGTAGACCCTACACAAACACACAAACAATGTTCCTCACAGCTCACACCAACTTATTTGTGTGTATGCATTTTGAAAAAAAGGTGTATGTATATGTATATGTAACATGTGAATTTGAGAAGCATAAGCATACCATATATCTTCTTCCAATGATGGTAGAAAGAGAGGACTCTAGGGAGAATATTGTGTGAGAGAGGGGGCATGGATTGAGCAGAAGCCATCATATTCAAGCTGGCTAATTCCTTCAAATTCCCCAAGAAGAGCTGGTATTTGGGGCCTTTGATTCCTTGTTTCATGAAGAAATTCTCAACTCTCCTTGGTGCCCACCACAGATGAACCACAGCTTTGAGCACCACCACAATCAGAATGTATGAGATGAGAAGAAGCCATAGCATATGGAAGTGGCTATCTTCCATTTTTCTCAAGTGTTGGTTGAGAGAGAATATTGTTTTGGTGGCTGGATGGATTGTGTTTGTTTTTATACAGAGAAGAGAAAGTAGAGGTTTCTTGTCTGTTGTGTAGGACAACAGGATGAAGATGGGCTTAAACAGGCAGAGGGGAGAAGCAACCTAAAAGAATTTAAGGTCAACTAGTTGAGAGAGCAAATGAAATTAATGAAAGTGAGGTGTCCTCATTCTATATTAATTCTTTCCAATGACAACACTGCCCCTGCCTTGCCTTGGCCGGGGAGAACTTTCTAGTAGGGATGTCAATCGAGTCAGTCCTACTCAATGGGAATGGAAAGACGAGATTGGCCTTACCAGACTTTTCTTGATTTCTAATTTACTGATTTAACGAGAGGAGTTTGGGAATTGTGGAGAAGAGAGGGTTGAGAAAACAGTGATCATAAATGAGAATTTCATTTATGAGACATACATTAATATTAGGCTGTGGCCATTGCTCTGATCATGTCATGTGTCCAGAAACAACACTTTGGCCAACCTGAAAAGCCTTTAATTTTCCCACCAAATAGATACCATGCCTTGCTATGAATGTACTCCATATGTTACACTCAAATTATTTGGAAATTGAAATTTCATGCTTAATTTTGGCCTCCTTTTTTTCTGCTGTGTTCTTCTTTCATATTTTAAAATGAAAAAAAGATGATGCAATCTTTTTATATTATTCTATACAAAATTATCTTGTGACATATTTTGGGGAGGAAATAATGGAAGAGGCACATGCATGTTTGACCCTAGTTTATATTAGGGGGTCTCCACGACGTTTTAGGTAATATAATGACAGGAAATTTAGATTATTACTACAAATTATCCATTTCAATTGATTTGATATATTCCTATTTATTTATGTGTTTCACAAAATTATGATTTCAAACCTAATCAATATCAATCCCCTCCCCACTTTTTTTCTATTATATATGTCACGCAAATCTGCCCCCATTTCTTCAATAATGTTTACGCGTGAAGCCTACAAATAAATTAGTACTATATTTTTTTCAAAAAAAATCCGCATATGTATGGTGTTTGATTTGAAAAATTTTTCAACGGGGTGATTGAATAGTTGGATTGGAAAGACGAGGAGGAGGAAGAGGAAGATGAGGAGGTCGGGGTGTTTGGAGGAGAGTGGTTAGTTTGATGAAATAAGGAGGCAAGGGAGGAGTTGTGTTTTGGAAGGATGCTCTTAAATTGATGCACATGGGAACAAGGGTGTCTATTTTATTGCTCCCTTTTTGCTGTGTTAGCGGGGGGATGTGCCTTGCTTGTCCCAAACCATCACTACCCCACTTCTCTTAATCTTGTCTTAATACTCCCAAAACATCATGGGGCCACTCTCCTCCCTCTCTCTCCTATTCACTACTCTATTTTCCAGCTCAAAACCCAGCACAACAATGTATCGGATTAATATGAGGTTCAAAAAGTTTACGTAATGCAACTCAACTGTTAATATACTTCTTTCCGTCCCATACAAATTGGCTATATTTCTTTATTCGTCTATCTCATACAAATAGTTCATATTCATTTATAGTAACATTTTTCTCACTCTCTTTTACTACTTCATTATTTATAGACCGCACTATTCACTACACAATTTCAATTACTTTTTTCTCTTTTTCTCTTACTTTACTAATTATGCATTAAAATTCGTGTTCATACCAAATAACCTATTTCTATAAGACGGAAGGAGTATTTTATAACAAAATATAATTGAGACGAGTTACTGAAATATAGAGTCTGTTTACCAAAATGAGACTCTAACTGCAGATAAATTGAATTGACAAAAAAAATTGCTTACCGCATACGCTACTTGGAGAATAACACATTACAAAACTTGAGAATGTGATTATGTTATGTTTTTCATTTTATATTTATTTTATGCTTTCAAAATTTTGTATATATATTTTTATTATGATAAAATAGTAAGTTAACTTTTTAATTTTCTTAATATTATTGAGGATTAGGATAATTAATCAAAAAACTGAGGGTATACGTTTTTTTTTGCTTGGTTGGGGGCGTTTGATGGGCCTGGAGGCAACAGCCCGGGGCCCACAACTTTTTAGAACATTGGGCACCTATTTTTTGCTACTTTTTGTATTTTTTATATTCGGATACGTTTTCTATAAGTTCTATTTTGTTATTTCATTTATAATTACTTTTACCAAAATATAAAAGATTGGCACTACGCTACATGCCACCCTTATTTCTTTTTTTCTTTTTTTGTGCTAAAGCTATAATTCACTAATATAGATGTTCATGTATTAAATATTTAATTTTTGATAGAATAAGATATGAGATCAAATTATATAAACACCATTATTCTCCAAAACAGTTGCAGAGTTGATGTCTCCTTTTCCAAGAAATAGAGAGCAGTGTTAGAAAACTGGTTAGCATATGTTTTTCCCTTTTCCTATAAAAATGAGAATATATTAATACTATGTCTCTTGTCTCTACTACATGTATTTAACAAATTAATTATATGTAGGTAAAATCCTTGTGCTACCTTTTTTTCTAACCTTGCAACCTCATAATTAATTAATAATAAATGTTATTACGTACGTAATATAAGGTAGAGTGGAGTATATATTTTCAGAATAAGTAATTTTAAAAATAATTTATAGTATTAAATATTGAAAGTTCTTTTCGACTTTAGAGTTCTCAACAACAAACCCCCTTCACTTACGTACTCTTTTATTCTGGAGTGATAAACGTTTTTAGTAAGCTCACCCTTGCAATATGTGATAAATAAATTTTAGCCCGCAGGGGTGTAGCGCAGTTGACAACAGAGGGACAGATCTTGCTGCAATAAATAAATTTCAAATGCGATTGATAATAAATGAGTTAAGCGTGAATTTAGGATTAATTATAAATCAATAAATATTTCGAACGTGGGCTTTAATGGATATATGCTCAGTTATTTCAGTTTCATATTACTCTTTCAAAAGGTGCCTTTGCTATTTAACATGAGCCACATTGACTACTATATATTCTAAGTTAGCTGTCAAATACTCATCGGCCATTGCCGGCTCATTTCATAAGTCGGCCCTCAAGTTGTTGGATCTCTCAATAAAAGCCTCAATATTATAAGCCAAACAAGCTAACTCGTTTAAAAGTTTGGATGTAGCGATCCGACTTTCAGGCTGGCAGTTGTCCTTATAGACCAATACAAATCTTTTCATCGTGCTTTGGCTTATTTCATAGGCCACCAGCCCACCACTCCAAGTCGTTGGGCCTATTAATGAAAGCATCAACTCATTAGCCAACCACGACAGGTCATCCAAACGACAGGCATTAACAACCCGACTTCCAAATTGACGGTTATCCTCATATACCAATTCAAGTCTTTGCAATGTAATTTGTTCTCAATCGCGTATGAAAAACATATCACTGGGTCACCTATCTTAGAAGTGTCCGATGTCATAACTTCCTTCATTTTTTTTAAGTACGATTCGCTCACAGTTTGTGCTATGTATCGACGATTACACTGGCCTATCAAGTGAGATAGCTCATTTGCTCTATAAACTTCACAATTTCGACGTGGGACAAGTCCGTAACTAAACATTGAATACTTGGTAGAATGATAAATTGAAAAGAAACTACCTAACCAAAAACAAAGTGGACCAAGCTATTTAAACAGAGGGCAGGTTGCCTAGTAGGTAGTGAATATATAGTTACTCAAATGAATAAGTGAAGACAAAGCAAAGAGACATGCATAGATAGAATGTAAATTCAATAAGTAACAAGAATTAAGCATGGATGGGTGGAGGGCCTCCCATGAGGTAGTAGTGTAGGTGACTGATCCCTATTCTTAGCTCATTTTTTTTGTACTCCTAATTATTTTGGAAAAATAAATAGAAATGCAACAATAAGTACAGCACTGTGAAGAGTTTGTCTGGTAGATGTGTGAATGGCATGTGCTTTTTATAAAAGAGAGCACAGAATTGCTTGATTGTACTCTTTGCCAGTCCACTACCTGTTGGTTGTGCAATTAAACTGACCAATCCGTTACATTTGTCCATCTGTTTCATTTATTTTTTGATTGAGTTTGGTACCAAAAATACTCAATTTAAAATTACACTCTATATCTATTTTCTTTTCCTTTTTAAATATTTTGTACTACTACACTAAAATTGACTTGTGTTATACATAATAACTTTGATTTTGTACTTAGATTATTTTGTACTTAGATTTTATTTGTACTTAGATTATATCTGTCCACACACTTTAACAATAAATCACCACTAAGTTGGCGGTGGTGAATTTAATGTGTTAGTGGGTGTGGTGTTGGGAAATTTATGGCAAATTGGTAGGTTAGATAATCTTATATTTTGTCAATTATATTAATCCTTCTGAAAGAGTACTACTAATACTTTTTTAATAGTAATAGTATCTTTGAAAGATGGATAGTGTTGATAGCAACTTTGACACAATTTTGTGAATTTATATAATTCCACAAAGAAGTTACTATTACTCCTTCCGTCTCTGAAAATTTGTCACCTATTTCCTTTTCATCCGTCCTAAAAATTTGTTACCTTTCGCTTTTACCATTTTTGGTAGTGGACCTCGTATTCCACTAACTCATTCTCACCCACATTTTATTATAAAACTAATATATAAAAGTAGGACTCACACGTCACCAACTTTTTCAACTCACTTTCTTTAACATTTTTTAAAACTCGTGTCGAGTTAAATGGTGACAAATTATGGGGGACGGAGGAAGTATCTTATAAGGAATTAGCATATTTCATTGATTTCAACTAAATGCTAAATCGACATGTCCTTCGACAAGATTTTGAACGCCAAAAAGGGGAAGGAAAAGTTGATTGTGTATGGGAGATCCTTATTTTTACAAATATTTCAATACTCCTTTCTTCCTAATGATGATGGCCCTCTTTAGGAAGATATGAGATTCTATGTTCCTTTGTATATTAAGAGTAGAAAAAAATAAATCATTATCGTTGCAATAAATTAAAAAAATTTTGTGTGGTATCTTAATCGGGATAAATCCACAAAAGTGGGTTATCTCTAATATGACATGGAAAATATGTATCCGTTAGTGATCATATTTTTTTTTGGTTGTTATTCTATACACAATTATTTATTTATGTTTAATTGATTCTTTAAGAAATGACGTTGATTGTATATAGTAGCTAGTGTTCAAACACCACAGAAGGTTCGTGCGTAAAATTGTAATTTCACAACGTATATCTAGATTGATGCATACAATTGTAATTTCACAACGTAAATCTAAAAGAATCTCAAAAGATGTTTTTATGTGTTCTTGAGTACATCCTTAATATTAGTTCCTCGATAAAAGTTGAGAAATCTAGCTTATATCGTTAGAAGGCTACGAATGTCTAGGGTAAGCTCACACAAATGACGGATGAATCCAATTCTCGAAATAGAAATACTTTCAGTTTAATTAAAGCGATAACTATTCGTCCGTGTCATTTAATTTTAGTTGGGAAACCAAAATTGAGTTAAGACGATTTTTAAAATGTAGGTGGTGTACCAATTAACCTTAATAAACGTAAATTACAAATCATATTGAAATGAGATTATTAAACATGGAAATACTCATTATATTCCTTTCATTCCACCACATCAATAACCTATGGTAATACTACTACTATTCGACGAATCGACGATATTAACTTATAGACGTATAGTTCGGCAGGTAAATTTCCTTATTATTTTATACTCCGTCTATATTATTAGCGAGGTTTGTTGTAATTATTTTAACACTACTTCTTTTACTATTTATTAATATGAGAAGATTGTAGTTATAGTCTTATAGACTTATAGTCCCTTTATTTTAAATGGTTAAATTTTAATTCACATTAAAAAGTGAATCTCTATTTTTTGGTTAGCTAGCTAGGCCGTGTCTCTATTATGCATACGGCCAAACTAGGTAATTTTTTAAAAAAAATTTAAGACGTTCACTATAATTATACTACTATTATGCATGTTTGTCGCATCATCATGGAATCATTAGGCTGGGAACTCATATTACAATATTATTATACTACTTTCTTTTATAAATATAATACGGAGTACTTTTTTAGAATATCGACTCATTGAACGCCAAACATGATTTTCAAAAACAGCAATATTCCTTCAATAATTTCCATTCGAGTATATTTGAACATTAAATTAGATATTAATAGCTAGTAGTCAATTTTTTAATTTCTTACGCATATCTAAATTTTTACTCACTATTAATCATCGTATTCGTTTATTAAATTAATTACTCATGTTTTAATTAATTAAATTAAAGGGAAATGTGAGAAGGTCTAATTCAAGTGGCAAAAGCGAGCAATTGTTTTTATTTTATTAAATATGATATGGTTATCATTTGTAATGTATTGTAGTATTTCAAAATGGATAAATAAGGGGGATGAAAATCCTATTACGTTATTTTATGGTTTTCCAAAAACAAACAAGGATCAATCATGCATCATTATCTTCTGCAGTGCAATCATCTACATATTGCCAAGCTGCAACTGAAATTCAGTTCCTTTCCAACATTAAAGAATCTATCAACATTTTCCAAAAAAAATTAAAATATGAAGATATAATTAAACTTCCCAAAAGCTGACCACTATGGGCTGTTTGTTGTCTTTGTATTCTTATCATCATCTTATGCTAGCTGCATCATCCAATCATGTAGATTTGGCCTCTTTTGTCACTCTCTTTCTCTCTCTCCACAGCTCTTGTTATATCAATTTTCTGCACCATGAAAACCAATTTGGTGATGGAGTTTTAAATTGATTATTCAACAGGCATCTTCACCATCAAGTTAGCAACTGTTTTGATATAACAATTGCTAGTATTTTTCTAACTACTAAGATTCTGGACTTGTCTCATCATAGGCATCCATCAAAGTATGTTCGTAGACCATTATACCCTTGAAGAGATTAGTCTATGGGAATTAGTTATAGGATTAATTAGCTTGTAGTAATTAAGTAATAAAATGCGCATCTTGCGAAAATAACTTCAATTACTAAACAAGTTGATTTATTAAGAAATAAGGGGCGAAAAGAAGTTTATATTAAGTTAGAATATTCTGAAAAACAGATTTAATTACAAGTACTATATATACATTTTAATGTTTACGGAAAGCAATTTTGTAATTTTGTTGGATTGTTTTATTTTAATGTTTTCTTCTGAGAATCGTTTGCAACTCTTTAATGTGCTTAAAAAATCTCGAGAAAAAAAAAAACAAATAATATGCTCACTCGTGAGTCGTGACATGATCATATCACATGAAACATTAGAAAAAGTAATAAGTATATATATTTTGAATGAAAGTGAAATCTTAGACCTTAGTCACTAGACATACGATGATATGATAAAATATAGTACACCTAGTATATAGTAATTAATATGATAAAAACAAAAAACACTTGTATTTTACTGGGATTATGGGGACCCTTGGCTCACTAAAAGGCAAAATAGCAGTGCACTATTGATGTTGTGTGTGAATAATGATTATCACTCTAATTTACCTAGGTTTTCTCAATTTCATAAATTTAAGCATGTGTTGCTTGCATCTTCTGTCACTCACGTGAGGCCATCCGCATTCTTGTCTCTTATCAGTCTCTTAACCGTCTCATCTTTTAACTGTTCATGGACCCCACTGTACTTTTCAGCTCATCTCTTAACTAAGAGACAACACCTGCATCCCTCCATCTCTTAACCATCTCTTAACTATTCATTCAATTTCATTTTTTATTTTTAATTCCAACAAATTCAATTAATAAAAAACACACTTCATTAAATAAAATAAAATTACAATTTAAATACCTAAAAAAATATAAAAGACATAAATAAAAAACTAGAAAGCGCGTGACATATGGAAACGGCGACGGAAGTAGATATCTCCCCATACCGGGTTCGGACTGAAGTAATCACGTTCCAACCTTGCGGCGGCTTCCTCCTCCCTACGTCGATCTTCTTCTAGCGATTCTTCCATTATTCGACGCATTTGCTCAAAATGGGTCCATAATGGATTATATTTGGGAGAAGAAAAAAATAAAGGAATGATTTTATAGAAGTGATTGGAGAGGAAAGAAAGAGAGATGGGATAATAGATGTGTGTTTGTGTGTAAAATGGAGAATGAAGAAGAGTATATATAGAATAAAAAAAAATTAAAATATGACCGTTGAACGGTCATATTACCGTTTTTTTTTTGTTTTTTTTTTTTTTGAATTTTTTGAAAAATTGATTTTTTTTTTTAAATATGAATTATGACGTCATAATTCCGACGCCCACTCGCGGGTCGGCGAGTGGGCGTCACGCCAGCCGCCCGCGCGCGCCATGTGGCGCCGGGCGCGTGTCTCGCGAGCTCGAAGCCGGCCTCGCCGAGACGCGTCACGCGTCGAGACAGCTCGTTTCGTCGAGACGAGACGGAGCCCGCATCGCTGTCTCGATGCCGTCTCCTCTCGTCGAGACGAGATCGAGACCGCATCTCGCAGCGATGCGGATGCCCTAATATGACAAGCCACAATTTTTTAGATTTATTTTTCAATTAAATATTTTCACTAAACCACTTATACATGAAGCAATATTTATTTCAACTTAGCTGTTTATCAAATCTGAGGAAATTCATAACTAATAGTACTAATACTAGTATAGTATTTCCACTATTGGAAATTAGTAGTACTATGCAAAAAAATTTCTTAAGAACAAAAAAATAATGTATAGCAATTGGATGATTCGTAGTTCATGTTTTACTCTTTCATAGTCTCTTATTGAAAGTAAGGTTCACTTCAAATGGATATTCAAGTAGTTTTATGATATTCTTGCAATTAGATAGCCTACAAATTAAAAGTTCATGAGATGATTTAGAAAAGCACTAATCCTCCTTACGCAACATAGCTTACTTTCAAGCTATATCTCTCAGATTGTCGTACCATCTCCAAAGTTAAAATGACTTTCTCCTCTAATGTACAAGCACTTTAAATTAAATCCATTAGGTTATTGAACTTGAAAAAGTATCAAATTGTATTTGTGATTGACATTATTGTCTTCATACCATTTTAACTGAAGCCTATTTATATGGCAAAGGGAAGTAATTAAAGAACTTTACATAACACATAAAATAAGAAAATTTACATCTAATCTCACCAGCCTAAAATCTTTGGCCTAGGAGACCTCTCATTTTCAATACATACTTACTATATACTCTTGATAAAGAGTTTGATCTCTTTATCATTTTATTTCATTTATCAAGAATGTAGAATTTATATTGTACGTAGAACATAATTCCTGTTTTGGACCTTTTTAATATTTAATTTTTTTTCTAAAAATTTATCACTTATTTTTACTTTCTAACTTATGCGCCCCACCTCCGCCCACACTTTTCATGGAGATTGTGAGTTTACATCATAAGTATTTATGTAGATATAAATTGGAATATGTGCAAGTAAGAGTCCAAGAAACTGAATGATGGATATATGCATTAATTGGCCACAAAAGCTCTGCCAATTCTATGTCACAATAATAAAAATAAAGAAAATGAAACTAACATATGAATATATGATCTCCATCTCACTGCTATACTTCAAAATTAAAGTCCCCACTAACTATAAATTTTAACTCAAAATAAAAATAAATAAATCATTGCTCACAGCAGCATAAAATCACAGTAGATGCCCCACAATTTGTCATAGCTATAGCTGCAAAAACTCTGACAATCAGTTATTCCATTGCCACACCTTTTATTTTTTATTAATTGTCTTTTCAGCCCAAAAAATGATAAAAATTGTGAAAAGAAAATTTTACAAGGGCCTGTGTTTGTTTTTTTCATGTCAACGACGACATAGATATTTTTATTTTTATTTTTTTTTTTTATATTTTTTAAAATTTTGTGAATTGTGATTTGTATGAGTAGCCATGTGCGATTAATTAAGTGAAATGACAAGGGTTGGATTCAAGCAAAAGTTGTTAGAATTGCATATCACGATTTTGTTTGTTTTCCCTAAATGACTCCACGAAGAAATATAATTAATCACTGATCCGACATATATGTATTAATAAATATATATTCAAAATTATTAGTATCTTATAATAATGGGAAAGTGGTGGCTATGCATTTTCCTCCTTTATGTCCACAAAAGGTTTGGTCCAGTTTTGTTACGTATCCTTTAATTTGATGTGAAAGTGGTGGCTATGCATTTCATGAAATTAATTGGTTACAAAGCTCATCTACAGACTACAATAATCATGTTAGTTGGAGGCCATAAAATTAATTACAAATTATATCATGTTTGGCTATATTAATATATGTCGTCCCATGTCTTAGCACAATATTTTTATAACTAACTTTGCTAGTATTTTGAAGTATAACAAACATGCAAACATATGAGAGTCCATCTATAACTTACTCATAAGAGATTACCTCAATTAAATATTTTCTTGGGTAGTTATTTACTAATATTTGGAAGTGAAATCAGATAATTGCAAATTGAAGATAAGTATTAGTCAAAGAGATAACGAACTAGCTAGTAATCTAGTCAGGAACGGATCTAGGAATTCTTAGTAAGATGGGCAAAAATATACATGGAGAAATTTTTAAAATTAAAGAAGGGGTAATTAGTGGAAGATTAATACAAAAATCTCTATAATTGGTTATTCATACATATAAAGAATAAAATATGAGCAAGGGCATTTGCCCCATCTAGCTTAATGCTAGATCCGTCCCTGAATCTAGTATAAAATATAAACAATAAAAAATAGTATACTAATAATGTAAGCGATTTATCTAAGACTAATAGAGAAATAAGAAATTTTTATCAGGATATTGTCTGTCAATTCTCATCCACCAAAGAGTGGTGATCTCATCACAATTTTATTACTCCTGCTGCATAATGAGAAGTTCCAATATTGAACACCAAACAATTCTTGGGTCGATTACTAAGAGTAAAAGGCATACTTTTGCAAACATAAACGTACAATATAAAGCGATTTCTAACTATCATAAAAAAAGACTTAAAATAAAAAACAAAAAAGAAAAAACTCATGAAAAACAAAATAAAATTAATCCACAACTTTGAGATCTCATTAAATATCAGAATTAATGTAACTGAATTATAAAATTCACAATCAAAACTCTGGCACACCAACCAGTTTTGAGAATCTTAACCTATTTAAATATGTGACTATATTTAGCCATCTACGCTATTAATTTGATGAGATAGGTAGTTAGGAATTCATTAATAAGTTTATAACTGAGGTTAGCTCAATCATTGTATTGAACTAATTAACTAATTAATTAATTCAATTATTATATGTCATCAAATGTGAATTTATCTCGAGCCCTAAAAATAATATTCCTTTTATGAGTAATAGTAATATATAAATATAAAGCATAAAGCAGCCTACAAATGTTTCGTAGGAGCCAACGAGAAGATAACAGCAAAAAGCAAAACAGTGGCGATTATATATTTGGATAAAAATTATAAAATGCAATCTTAAAAAGATTTAAATCAAATGAAAAAGGCAGGAACAGCAGCCTTGGATTTGTCTGTTATGAAAACAACTTTTGCGGCATGTTGTCACATGTAGATATTAAGTACTTTATATAAAATAAAATAAAATGTTGGTAGTATTAATCATGATTATTTATTATTATTTTATGAGCAGAAAAGATGTGAAAGGGAAATTGAATAAATAGGGGTAACCCCCTGAACTAAACCAATGTTTTGTCTCTTTAAAACCATGCTTTGTTTTGCTTTTTCACATCTCTGCTTTTCAGGCTATGTCTTTTTCTCCTTGCATCATATTTTATGTCCTCATTTTATTCAATATTATCTATAATGTGTCTTGGGATGGAAACGTTATACTTATTGAACTTCAAATATATGTAATTACCAATGTATTGGTTTAAGACAACTTGAGTGCAATTTGAAATATTTTACTTGGTCGAATGAATTTTAATAATAAGAAAAATTAAATATGCATTCATATTATTACATGAATACCCTATAATAATATATTGTCATGAATTTAAGTAAAAAGATGAGAAAATTGGGATCTAAATTGCACAAAACAAAACATTACGAATATTAAAAGAGAATTACTTTCTTAAAAAGTTACCTCTAAACATGAAATCCAATAGGATACATTCCCACCAAGTCAAAAAATTTCTCTCACTTCTTTTCTTTTTCCCATTCTGTAAATGGGCTTTTTAATGTATCGATGGCTAATCCTTTTCAGGCCCACATTAATCTGTTCATAATAATTCAACTTCCCCCTATAATATCTACGGATATGTGACTTAAATATAGTTCGAAATATATTTATTGAAATTTGCATCTAATTTTAATTTTTAAGAGTTTAAACAATTTCTTCACATTTTTCTATTTGAAGTAATTACAAACTCCTCCTTATGATATTTGGACGAACTCAAACATTCACCGAACATCGAAACTCAAAATTGATCGAGAGCTTTTAAAGAATTCGTTGTCAATTGTCTCACTTATTTTTCAATTCTATCGTCGGAAAATGTCTAAATTTCAGCTTCAAATATTCAATATCCGTGCAAAATTTTGAAGTGACAAATTTACCACAAGTCCAAAAATTGGGAATTTTGAGATATTATTAAATACTAAAAGTTTTGTTCTTATTTGACAAAATGTCCACAATCTAGAGTTTGGATTACACATACACGTACACGTACACGTACATGTATATAATGAATAGTATTATCTTGCATATTCTTCACAAACATTAACATTCGGTGCAATATAATTTTATTTTATGATGATAATTTCAGTGTAATTTCAGTATCAGGATGTCATATAATTTTAATAGTAGATGATTAAATAATCGAACCAAGTTTTGAATAATCAATAACCATTGATCTATATTGTATGTGAGTTGGTCAAACAGTAGAGAGATAATGTCTGAAGTGAAATACTATATATCAGATTCCAAGCATTTGCAACGCGATCTTTAAATTTACTTTCATATACTTATAAAAAAATCATCAATCCATTGCAGGCCAAATCAAACACTAGATTAATCTGAATTATTTCGATCAAACCCAACTATTCTTAGATATTAACGATCTGAAGTTGACATGCAATCAATTTGAAAATTGACATAATGAATCTCCATACTGTTGATAGTGCCAGGTCTTTCTTATCCTAAAAATTGGTTCAACATAACATTTGTGTAGGTTGGGGCCAAGAGTTAGGGAGGATTATTTCTATTCAATATCACATGTCTCCGTTTTCCCACAATGTGACTTCATTATTTCATTTGGATGCATTTAATTCAATAAAGGAAGGGAATGAGACCTTATTCTTCGTCTATGTTCCATGTATTTTAATTTCGGATTAATTAATATTATCCATCACTTTAATATCTTCAACTCATATTGCACCGACGACAATAATCTCAAATATATCAGTTTTCATTCTACAAATCTAATTTTTAGTTTATGTATGCAGTATGCCTCATAAATATATACTCCATTTATACAACCACGTGGCATGAATTGGTTTAGTTTTGCCCACTTAATAATGATAGATATTTTATATTTGCATTGCCTCAAGAATTACATCTATATATTGTGATTATCATTTAAACGATTTCCAGACGTTAATGGAATTATAATCAATATTTGTTTGGCAAATTTAGTTGGAAAATGCCATTACACTTGGGTGAAATTAAAAAAAAAAAGTTGTCCTGAACAATTAAATGATGTTTGTTCTTAAAAACGTGTTTGCTTCTCAATTTTATGCCATTGTTATCTTTACAAGGCCATATTTTAATATTTTAATTACTCCCTCCGTCCCATTTTAGGAGTTCCGGTTGAGTTTCGTCACGAGTTTTAGAAAATGTAAAGGAAAGTTTGTGAAAAAAAGTAGTGGAATATGGGTCCTACTTTTTTATATTTTAGTTTTATAATAAAATGTGAGTGGGAAAAGGTTAGTGGAATGTGGAGCCTAACACTATTTATGGAATATTCCAACCGGGACTCCTAGAGTGGGACACCTAAAAATGGTAAACCGGGACTCCTAAAGTGGGACGGAGGGAGTAGTTTTCATTGTATAATTTTGATGGAATACGAACAATGTACTCCCTCCGTTTCATAGTAGTAGAGTTATATTGTCATTTTGGTACGTTCCATAGTCGTGGAGTCATTTCCATTTTTAGTAAAGTCAATACATTTCTTCCACTTACTTTATTCTCTCTTCATCTCTCTTCCTCTCTTAATCTCCGTACCAAAAAAAAATTGTCTCAACTACTATGGAATGAAGGGAGTACAATAATGGAAAAACATTACATATTATAAATAAAAAAATGAAACTATAGTTTCATGCACTGATATAAGTAGCAGTTGTAGAAGTCATCAGTTCCTTTCTCTAATTATTCAAAGCATCTCAATTTAATTTTTTAAAATTTCGATGGTATACAACCCTATTCTATTTCTACCATTGGTTTATTGATTATCAAAATTTTTAAAGTCAAGGGTTCATTTCAAGAGTCGGCCAAAAAGCAAATAAGATGACATTAATACTAATCATTTTTGCAATTTTAGTTCGGCAGGTGTTTTTATTATGTTTTATTTATTTATCTTCCTACTAAATTACCCTTTTCATATGGAGAGTGAATGCGTTGACACAAGAAAATTATATTCCCTCCGTTCTATATAAATGTCATTTAGGATTGAAACGAGTTTGAGTTTTAATGTGTAATTGATGAAATAAGAGAGAAGGAATTAAAAAAAAGTAATTGGAATTGTGTAGTGAACGGGAGGCCCATGAATGATAAAGTAAAAGAGAATGAGAAAATACCATAAATTGATATGGATTGTTTCTATGAGACGGACGAAAAAAGGAAATATGACATATTTCAATGAGACAGACAAAAAAGAAAATATGATATATTTTTATGAGATAAAGATAGTTTTAAATGATAAAAAATAAATATATATATAAAGCTACATAAAATAAAGTGAAGTTGAAATGTGCTAGAAGTGTAATATAGAGATAGAAATAGATGAAGAAAGGGATCGACCTGGAAGAAAAAAATGAAATGAGAGGCATCGACCTTGAATGAATGGAAATAGTGTGTTTTCTATTGGTTTATTTTGTGGAGCAAATGAAGTGTTTCAAAAGTATGTACTACTATAAGAAATACTACTAATATAGTATTTTCTTTGTAAAATTCTTTAAGAGTAATATCTTTTCATCGCCCAGACAATATATAATTTTATGGACTTTTACTGTACATTTTCCTCAATATAATTTTATATGATTCTCTCAAAATAATCGTAAGTAAATGCTGTATATGTATGAATATAAAATTGAGATGGTTTCTGTATAACTTTTGGGCCTACGCAATCAAACTAATGTGGTGTCCAAGTCAATGGGTTGGGCCTTTTGTAGTCAGAAATTCACTATCTTAATTGGATTCTATTTGATTTCCGTAGCCATAAACCAACTTAAGGGCCCAAACTATATTAGTATGTATGTTTAGGAGAGATTAATTATCTCGTCGTTAGATGGTTTAAAATTTGGATCAAAATCCATATTGAATGAATAGCATATCATAGAATTCGGATATAAAATTGATAAATACTATATTGGGAAAAATGTAAGTAGGAGATAATAAGACTTTATTCGAGGAAAGATAACCAAATTACCCAAAGACCAATTTAATTAAGAATTCGAGAAACTATAGTCAAGTATATACTCCGGTGGAAGAAGTTTCTTACTTGTTTGTTTTATGAACGGAATCATAAATTAAGACGTAGAGTTGTGATCAATGTCGAACCCTTCTTAATCGAACTAGAGATCAAATTAGGGCCCTTCATTTTTTTAATCTTGCGGTTAGGATTAATTTGCAATTAATTTAATATTTTATTCAATAAAAACTTGCTGAGGGGTATTTTAGGAAATCAATTCTCAACATACATAACGTGATTCTCTTTGTCTCAACCTCTTTGAATTTTCACACAGTCTTCTTCAATTCTCTCGCAATTCACGATCTGCTCTGCATCGATCTTCTTCAATCTGCCATCCACGATCTGCGTCGATCTTCTTCATTCCACGTTCAATTCAATTTCGCAATATTCACATTCAATTCACGTTGTAGCTGGTGTTTCATTCTTTCCGGGCTCATTAGAAGCCGCTGGAGGTGCTGGAGGGGATCGGCCGGCGGCGGCGCGCTTGACGAATTGGGTGGCACTGAGCATTGTGGTTTTGATGATGATATTGAAACATTTATTGTTGTGGATTATATGAAGCAGGAATACAGTGGATATGCATGGAGATTTTTATGATATTGCACGGCTTATTGAAGGATATGGTGATAAAATTCGTGCATTTAGACATATTATGGCTAAAGGGAGAAAAGAAGTACTTGGTGAGGGAAATGTATTGAATGAAGGTTGCTGTGAAATTTTTATCCTAAATGTATTTTGACAAAAGTACTCCTGGATTGAAGTAATTAAATTGTCTACCTAATGAAGGAGCGAAATTAATAAAGCATGGTCTGATCTCATCCATTAAAAACTAGATCTAAGGGTTCAAATTTAGTCTCTAGTTCGATCATTAATAGAGGATTTGTGGATAATGGGACTCGTAACTTTAGAAAATTCTCGATAGACATAGTAGTACACATTTTAATACTCCCATCTAGTTTCAACCAGTTAACTTCATCTTATTTTGTAATTTTTGACTTAGACAAAATTTCGTATTATTTTAGCGGATATTGTTGATATAGCTAGGTAAAAGTAAGATCAATTTTATTAATTGATAAGTTGAATATAAAATTTTCAACTTTTTTTTTGAAGGACTTCTAAAATTTCGAACATGAGAGAAAAATATGAAATCACGTGAGTTACTTTTTATGTAATTTTTTTCAAGCAAACATGTGAATTAGGACTGCGATTGAATCCTCACAAAAGCAATTTTATTTAATACTCCCTATCTAAAAATACAATTTAAAATGGAGAGATTATATAAATCTTAAAGTTTTAATAGTAGTATATGTTTATAGAGAGAGTCAATGCCATTTAGAATTGGCGCAATTCCATAACTGTAATCCCGGTTTAAGACTGGTATTCAGTCTCAATTATTTATACGCATTGATTCGTAAGTAAATACAAGTATAGAAAAAAAAAACATGAATAAAACATAAGCCCCACTCCCAAAATATATTTACCACTTAAAACTTGAAAAAACAAAATAAAAGTGTAAATGATGCAAGGAGAAGAAGAAGTAGGTAATTAATATCTATGAGCAGCAATGTTATGAACCTTCTTGCTGTTTTTGGTAAAAGTATGCAACCATCCAATCCCCTTAATGGCCTTAGAAATGTTGACAAGCTTAGGCCTCCCCACTCCCAAACTCATCTTCCCCGCCGACATCTTCAGCGCCTGCAAGCAGCACACCTCCCCGCCTGCAAACTCATCTTCCTCCTCCTCCTCCTTCTTCCCCCTCCTCGTACTAGCCTTGTCGGCCTCCATCTCATACGCCTCCCACAGCGAATCCATCCCTTCCCCTCCTCCGCCACTGCTGTTGTGCCTCTCCTCAAACAGCTTCCCCGCCAGCGTCCTCTTCCACTCCCTCTCCCTCCTCATCGACCCGTAGCTAGAGAATGAGTCTCCTCCGCCGATTATGCGCTGAGAGTTTGATTGCTTTGTATTTTTATTACATATGGCTGATCCATTGATGAGTACTGATGGGTTCTGTTTTGGTTTGAGCTTCTTCTCTTCGGCATTGGAGGCCAGCCGCTCGAAATTGTCTAGAATTTTCAGGAAATTCTCCAGCCTCTTCTCCTGATCCATCGTTTTGGAGACCTCGCCGGAGTTTTCGCTTTTTCCGGCGGGGCCCGCCTCCAAAATTGGATCTTTTTGGGGGGTCTGGTCCAAGATTTGAGATAAGGTTTCTTCTTTCATTGATGGAGGGCCGAATACTATTTCGTAGATGCCGAGTTCGTCTGAACTTTGGGGGTCTTGATCATCTTTGTTGAATAATTGCAAAGTGAAGTGCGATTGGGTGAGGAAGAGGAAGGCGAGGGAGAGGAGGGAAGTGGTGATGAAGAGAGGGGAGAGAAAGGAGAGGAGCTTGAGGAGGTAAGGGGAGAAGAAGATCAAGTAGGAGAAGTAGAGAGGGTGGGAGCGAATGAAGGAGCAGAGGAGAATCAAGTCAGAGATAATAAGACTAGAAAAATTGCACAGCTCAGACATTTCTGGAAATCAGGGAATACAAAAATGGGAGATGGTGAAGAAATGGGGATGAAGAGGAAGAAGAATATGGAATCTTGTTGATTGGGAGAATGCGGCGTGAATAAAGGGAAGTGAAATTGCTCATGCAAATGAGCAATAGAGAGGGATAAATTAAGATTTTACCTTTATTTATGGATTATGCTATTCAACAACCAATATTATAGCCTTTTTTCTTTTAGTCTATATGAAAAGGATTGGTGTTATCCAAACACAAATTTGATTAATTGTGTTTAAGCTCTATTTAAGAAATGTACTCATAAACTTATGTCGGGTTAAATATATGATAAACATCTGCAATAGGAGAAACTGGTGATCTACTAATTATATACTACTAGATAATTATTGACATAGTTACTAATAGGAGAAACTGGTGATGATTATGTGAATCTTACGTTGATTAGTAAATAGTAGTGGTAAATAATATATGTACTTATAGTACACCATTTAATGACATGCTAAGTGCTTCTTTCATCCCTAACTAACGAAATTAATACTCCATAGTACACCATTTAATGGTATGTTAAGTATTTCTTTCATCACATAACTAACAAATTAATACAACCATTTTGGAGGCCGAATTCTACCCAAGTCAAATTTAATGGATATCTTCACCATATTAGAATTTAGAACTATAGAAGAGATAATAGACACATGTCAATAATTATTTTTTGGGATGGTTGAATTATTAAGGTTTATTATATCTTACTCTTCTTATTATTTCTGTTTTGCACTCGAGTCCACGAACAATTGTACCAGCAGTATTATGCACTGGCTATCATTTTGCAGTATTGTAAGTTAGGCTTTAAGAAAATCGATGATTCAATATAATTAGTTATTCTACATATGACATCCTCACTTGAACATTATATATAGAGCACGAAAGTTATACTAAATGATGCATATAGATCATGCACACTAATGGGAATTAAAATAATAATTCAGTTAATTTTATCTAATTAATGCAGTTAATTAGTAGTCGGCAAAAAGCCTAACGATTGACATACATCACATGGGATATGGCCAACGAAGAAGAATTCAATTTAGAGTTTAGGCAAAGTCAAGGACTTTTTAATTTGAGTTAAGATTAAAATTGGTCCTAAACATATGATCATTTTACGATTTCGGTTATAAACTTTATCTTTTGGAATTTTTGGTCTTGCACATTTCAAATCGGATCACAATTGGCCCTCCGTTAAAAATTCCGTTAAAAACTAACGGTCAACGGGTTTAATCTCGATTTTGACCAAATCAGACTTTTAATTCTGATTTTTTACTCCCTAATTAATTCCCTAATTATTTTAGTAAATATTCATTTAAAATCAAAAATAAAGAATATGAAAAAATAAAATGAAATAGAATTGCAAAAACGATGAGCAGATCCGTCGCGATTGATGCACACGACCTTATATTGAAGCGTGATTAGCTGCGATGCCTACCATTGATTCCGGTATCGATTTTCCGAGGGGGATATCGAAACGTGTGAGCTGATTGTAGTGAAGCTCATGGAAATTCGATTTTCAAATTGGCCATCTTCGTCTTCGTCTTCGTTTTGAATTTGATTTTGATTTCGATCTTCTTCTTCATCTTCATGTTTCTCTTCATCTTCAATTTGGACTTCCTCCTCTCCGTCTTCGTGGAGATTTTGATCTTCTTCTTCTTCTTCAAGGTCTTCGATTAGGACTTCCTCTTCGATTTCGAAAATTGTGCAACGAGTTGAGCCAATCGTATCGTCCACCCTCGCCGGCGTCAAGCAAGCTTGGAAATGAGGGGTTTCGGAATCGGAAAGAAGGGATTTGGCGAAATCGAGAGAGCCAAGGAGATTGCGCCATGGTTTGTAGACGCATTTGCTGATTGCAAGGCTTCGGAGAGGGAGATGGGAGAGGATGTTGGTGGTGAGCTCTGATGGTAGATTTGTGCGGTAATCACACCCCATTGATGGATTGAATCGAATCACTGCTTGAAGAAGAAATATGTTCATCGTTTTTGCAATTCTATTTCATTTTATTTTTTCATATTCTTTATTTCTGATTTTAAATGAATATTTACTAAAATAATTAGGGAATTAATTAGGGAGTAAAAAATCAGAATTAAAAGTCTAATTTGGTCAAAATCAGGATTAAGCCCATTGACCGTTAGTTTTTAATGGAATTGCTAACGGAGGACCAATTGTGATCCGATTTGAAATGTGCAAGGCCAAAAAATCCAAAAGATAAAGTTTAAGACCAAAATCGTAAAATGACCATATGTTCAGTATTGGCCCACTTTAGCATTATACCTTCTTCACGTACAAAAAGGAAAAAATTGTAATATAGACAAATTTGACCAACATGGCAAAGAATATGTAGAAAAGGATCTTACAAACAATGTGTATAAAGGCATCAATCGATCATTTATATGTGTAAAGTAACCTAGTCGTTGGTTGTAATAGATCATGACAGTCCTCTAAAGTTAGTCGGTTAGATTACTACCCACACTTTCTAACTTCAACCAAGCAAGAATAAATGTTGGTATCTCAAAGATCAGGATCAACCATAACCGTTGATATTAAATTATCAATGTTGGTAGTGATTGAAGTCAAGCGTCAATAATGGGGGAAGTACATGAGATAGGGAGGTTAATTGATGGTGAATAATTCTAAAGGGTCTTTGGGTTTGGAAAAAGGAAGTTCCAAGTCTTCAATTTCACATGGGAAGCCACTCAATTACTACTCCATTGCACACACCACCTTTATTCACAACCACCACCTATCCTTTTCTGATTGGGGGTCCCCTAATTGTCTGCTGTGACAATTTCCATAATTTTTTTCTAGTATAAATCTTGTGAGAGCATTCACTGTGTCTAGATCCCACACAACAAACTTTATCAGGCAAGTCAAAGCTCTCACAAGGGGAAAAGCATAAAGTAGTAATTCTTCTAACATCTAAAGACAGCAACAATGCAAGATATTCATGATTATAAAGCAGACAAAGTAAAGAGGGGAATAATGCAGAATCCTTCTAGTAGACATGCAATGTTTTTACTTCCTCAGTGAATCTGATCAAGAATCCGAGTCATGTGAATCTAAGTTCTATATTGAGATTATGTGGCACATTCATTAATCCCTAAACCTGAACCAGCCAAACTGGCTCCTAACTAAATGCACATAACATAAGATCAGTGAAGAGCTCGAAACAAGTGGATTTTAATCAGACAAAAGCTTTACTTCTCAAAAGCAATATCTAGTTACATGTAGTCTAGAGAAATAAACTCGATGTTCTAGTTAAAGGAGTTACAATATTAGGTGGCAATTTAGACATTTGGAGGCTCCATCCAAGGTAGTGATTGCATCATGCACACTGTTACTCTGACATAACAGGTTTGTTCTCATTTGCCTTTGGCCTATGTTCCTTCGGCTTCTGCTCTTCGGTTTTCCTTTTGAAAAGAATTAGCATCAATGTCAGTGAAACTCAAGTAGGCATCACCAATCTCATTCCTGTTCTACTAAAATACTAACACATATAGAGAATTCTATAACTACATGTGTGACTGTTTGAGGCAGAAGGCAAAGCACATCGCAAAAGACAATACATGTGTGCATATTGGAAAGGCATAAATCTGTAGCTAGATCCCTTACAACAAGCACTGGACATATATTATCTCCAGATATGAATATAAGGACTCTAATAAAAACAAAGCAATGCCTTACAATGATAAGTACGGAGAAACAAAAAAAAATGCAGAAAAATTACAATTTGCACTTATAGTTACTCATTTCAAGGAAGAACAAAACAATAATTGGCAGAAATTGCATCCCTATAGCTTCAAATTGGGGGAAATGCTATTATTATGCAAAATATGCCAGGTTAGGACTGTTACATAATTAATTAACACACTAGCCTATATGATTTCTCCTCCATATAAACGGTGACCTACAGTAATCGATTAAACAAGAATATACAAAACAAAAAAAAAGTTCGCATATGGACATTCAATTACATTTCTAACTCATTAAATCAGGGGGAAATCATTAAAGATGCAAAATAATCACAAGGAGCTCGAGTTTGCAGTATCTAGTGCATAATTAATTAACCAAGTAAAATGCGATTACTCCAAATAAGCTAGCGCAACAATCAATGAACATAGAAAAATCAAACATCGGTTTTTCTGGGAAACAATTTTTAGCAACGTAAATGAACAAAAACAGCACCTAGAAAACTTCAAATTCGGAGGAGAGATATACCTCTTGTCGGAGACACCCCCCTTCTGGCTGAGGAAAGAACGGAAAAGTGGGGAATTCACGTCGTAAATCATTTTGGTAGATCAATTCAACGGCACAAGATAAAAACCCTAATTTCTTCAAATTCGAACCTTAATCGCTTTATTTTAAGAAATTTCAATTAGGTGAATCGGAACGTTATTTGTTTGTGAACAAATTGGGCTGAATTTTCTAAGCCCATTATACTTGATACTGGGCCTTCACCGAAATGTTATTTTAACATTGGACTAAATTCTCATCATTTAACATAACCGGCAATAGCAATAATTTTGATGATTATAACGCAATGTATGTATAATATTGGGCTAAACTACCCTTAATTTATTAAAGTTACTGCTACTAAATACTAACACGGGCTGTAGCAATATCGCAATGAATGTATATTTATTGGGCTAAACTACCTCTAATTAATTAAAATTACTCAACACTGACAGTATGTAGTAATAAAGCAATGGATGTATAATTTAGAGGTGGATAAAAGTACCAAAATATTAAAATATAGTCTTTTTTGTATCAAAAAAGTTTTAAAAATATCAATTTTTCGAATGGCATAATGCGATATCTTATCAATTGATTTCGGTACGATTAAGGTATACATTTTCAAGTACCATGGTATACATCAAACATGTGGTATCAAATCGGTATAAATATATACCGAACGCTCGATATATGAATCCGATATATATTGCTCATATTTATTTATATCTTACTGTATTACTCCCTTCGTCCCATTCGAGATGGTCACATTCTTGAGTGGCACGAGATTTTAGGAAGTGTTGTTAGGTGGAAGTAGGGCTGACAATTTTTGGCACGACACGAACCCGCACGAAATTAATGGGTATGTGTCAAAGCTTATTGGGTTTGTGTCCTTATCGTGTCGACACGATAAGGACACGAAAATTTCGTGTCGTGTTCGTGCTACACGTTAAGTATACTATAATATTATTTCGTGCCGTGTTCGTGTTACACCTTAAGTATATATAATATTATTTTTATTTTTATTTATTTTAAAATTTTAAAATTTTAAAAATTTAAAACTAAAATTAAAATTTTCGTATTAGAAATAATATTAATATATTATAATATTATTATTATAGTGTTGTTATCGTGTTGTGTCGTATATGTGTTGTTATCGTGTCGTGTTGACCCGAAGTGGTTCGTGTCGTTAATGGGTTCGTATCGTGTTCGTGTCTGAGGGTAGCGGGTCGTGTTCGTGTTTGGAGTTTTCTTAACGGGTCGTGTTCGTGTTTGTTGTTATCGTGTCGACACGATAACGACACAACACGCACGATTTGCCACCCCTAGGTGGAAGAAAGTAGAGAGGAAAAAAGAAGTTGAATATTTTAATGAAGGAAGAGGAGAGAGGAGGTTATTTCCAAAATTTGAAAGCGACCATCTTGATTGGGATAAATAAAAAAAAGAAAGGTGATCATCTTGAATGGGACGGAAGGAGTAATATCGACATGAACAGAGGTATTATGGTATGGCATACCGTGTTTTAGTATACCATACGATATACTGCAATAACGATATCAAAAGTTTATCATACTATACTAAATTTTGGTGTTACCAAAAATTTCGATACGATATAGATATTTATTTTCCCGCACAACAAGTTTCGATATAATATGCTGTATAACATTTTCGGTGTAATATACTATACCGACCCACCCTAATCCTACTTCTAAAAGAACCGATAAAACGAATCGACAGTGTAAAACAATTTGTAGCACTACTGATATTTTTAGATTATAAAATCTAAATTATATTTTAAAAATTAAAATATTCAATTTTCATTGATGTTGAATGTCAATTGTATCACAAAAGTAAGGTATACCGAAAATGAGGTACAATTTCGGCATTGAAATTCATCATATTGAAAATTTGGTATACTGTACTTCGGTGTGACGAAAATTTTAGTAAGATAAAGCTATGATTTTATTTTCACACCGAATTTTCGGTAAGTTGTACAATATGGTGATTACAGTAAGGTAATGCATCTATATGTTATTTACATTAAATTAAACCATCCATCCCTCACTTACGAGCGCATACGTGACAAAAAGAATGCACTCCAATAGACTATTTCAATTTATACTGCAATAAAGAAGAAAATAAAATCAAAATCAATTAATATTGGTCAAATAAATTCCATCTACTTATTCTAATTAACTAAAAAATACTAATAAATATTAAAATAACTGAAGAAATTTATAAAATTCTAACGTGTGGAAAAAATAAAATCAGAGCTAGTTAACCTCAATCATCAATACATTAAACATGACTAGACATTATGTTGACACTATAACGTGCTTAAGACTCATATGTTTTCGCAAACATTACACCTCAAAAGTAATCACACACTCACAAAATACATCTCAAATTCTAAATTAATCATGACAAATAATTCCAAAAATAATGATCATAAATATAAACAAATTTGAAATTGTGTCATGAAGAACATATAACGTTTTCAATGGAATCCTCAAGAACATGCATTACCTTTATAAAGTTTGCATATTGGAATGTTTGTACTACTTCATGGAACTTTTGTTGAATTTCCATTGAGATTTCTTCACAAATAAATAATAAAAAAATCTTAATGTGATGAAGGTCAATTGTTGAATTTGTAGAAAGATGAGGTCCTCTGATGAAAAATGAGGTGACACGAAAAACAAGAAAGAAAGAGGAGAGCGAAAAACGGTGAATTTGGGGAAATTGCGTATAAATAAACTAGGGCATATCTATCATTCTTGCGCCTAGCCCTATAGCCCAGTTTTGCTCCCATGGAATTGTTTCCATTTCCTTACTAGTAATTATTTCTGTAGTTTTTCTAATTTTTACCAAAATTAACCAATAAATTTTATCCATCTAGGGTTAGGAGGTGTGGATCCGGCGCACAAATTGAACCGATCACAGATTAGGGTTTCGCACCTGTGTTCTTCATTGCCGCCACTGCATATACATACAGCGATACATACTAGTTTTGTCTTTACATATGTTTCCGGTTTGAGGAGTTTTGCTTCGAATCGAGATATAAAAGGAAGTCACTTAGGCAATTGGGCGTATTTTTTTGGTGTCAATTGTCGCAAATTTACGATTGAATGTGGTGCCTGGAACTGTGATCGGGGGAGTATTGTTCATTTGCTGTTCGTATTTTTTATCGTACATTGTGGAAAAAACAAAAAAGTTATTGAAGGGATTTTGAAGAATGGATAAGAAGAAGGTTGTAGCTCCATTGGTCTGCCATGGCCATTCACGACCTGTTGTTGATTTGTTCTACAGTCCAGTAACGCCTGATGGATTCTTTCTTGTTAGTGCAAGCAAGGGTAACTACGCATACCGTTCGATCATATATGTTGTTTGATTATGGTGCTTCTTTATTTGCTAGGTCATACTGATTAATTATGTGTGAATTTATCAGTTTGTATGATCAGAATATTCAATAATGCTAGTTTTCCTTGTCGAAATTGATCCTAATGTCTTTATGTGGAAAATGCTTTTAGCAAGTAGCAATCTGAAAGATGAGAATAAGATCACATCTGGACTGAATCCTTTTGTTTCTTCCCTTTGTCGGATCGAACTTTTGTTGAAATTACTTATTTCTTGACTCTTGACCCACTAGGTTCTTAAAATTACTTATTTCTTGAATCTTGACCCACTAGGTTGTTGCATGAATCACGATATGTATATTGAAAGTATATCTCTTAAAGTTTAAGGGGACTCATTCACTTGAAGTGTATCAATGAGACATGTATACGAGTCTCTGATGTAGTACTAGTAGAAATTTGTAGAATTGGGAATGTAGGGTCTATAATTTCTGTTTTGGAATTTTTCTCTGTTCAAATGTACTAAACTTCATGAAGCATATGTTTGTTGATTTGATTAGTTGTTGCAGAAATGGTATTTTGATCTGTTATGGTGTTATCCATTTATTTTCATCCGTCAGGGCCTGTTAAATTTATGTGGAATTCTTGCATCATCTAAAAGAAAATTATATACTTGAGATTTATTTGAGGCCAAGACTTCTAATGAATTAAAATATGTTCAATGATGGTCTCATGAAAAAATAACCCACATTCCACACACTTTTCAGACTCTACACCAATGTTGAGAAATGGAGAAACAGGAGACTGGATTGGGACCTTTCAAGGGCATAAAGGTGCAGTATGGAGTTGTTGCCTGGATAAACAAGCCATGCGCGCTGCCTCTGCATCTGCTGATTTTTCAGCGTAAGAATCGATGCTTTTGTTGTTTCCTTTCTGATAATTCAATTGGAATTTGTACTATATGTTAATACACGATGTCAAAGTTTCAACAATGAGAAAATAGAGAATTTTGCACCTGATTCTGTTATTGATTGCAGGAAATTATGGGATGCATTAACTGGTGATGAACTGCATTCGTTTGAGCATAAACACATTGCCCGTGCTTGTGCTTTCTCAGAGGTGCTCCTTAATTGGCCCTTTTCTTCTAATGATACTGTTTTTCTTATATCATTTGTGAAAATAATATTGAATTGTCATGTGTCTCACAACAGAGAAGTTTTTAAGTTGGTAGATATCTCAGTTTTTTTAATCTTTAAATCAATAGGTTGAAGAGATGAGAATTAAACTCATCTGAAACACTAATCCAATCCATAATGATGTAATCCATTTGCATGTTCCAAATGCTGGAACAGTTCTCTTGCTTCTGTTTTCTCTGGATAGATATTTGGCTGGTTTACAATTTACTAATAGGACCATACTGTTGTGAATTCCCCGAGTAACAATTGTGGAATCACGGAGCTTATATGTTTCATGTGTGCATAAGTCAAAATATATCCAGAACCAGGATATGGATACAGGGGTACATAACTACTTATACATATAAACAATGTGTATTGTGTAATATGCTTATTAAAAATCACGTGACATAACCTCTAAACTTTAGCAAAATATCATTATGTGGAAAACCTCCCATGTTGGTGAGTTGGCCCAAGTTTGTTACATTACTTTTTCACCATGATAATCCATTCCGGAGCATCAAATTTAGGCATTGTTTCTCGGACCCGTACCCGTACCCATAATTAACAATTAACATTCTGAGGGTTTCAATGTGACATTCTGAGGGTTTCAATGCCACAACTGGATCCAGACCTCTGTCACAGCTGTCCGTATGACATAATGGCTGAAACATATGTTAGAAGATACTTACGTTATCTAATACTATTCTGCAGTGTGGGCTGAAATTGTTTTATCAATTTGCAGGATACCCACTTACTTTTAACTGGGGGAATGGAAAAAGTTCTCCGCATATTTGATCTAAATAGGCCCGATGCTTCTCCTAGGGAGATTGAAAAGTCTCCAGGTTCTGTCAGGACTCTTTCTTGGCTTCATAGCGACCAAACTATCTTAGGTTCCTGTACTGATATGGGTGGCGTGAGGTATGTGATGGTGTCCAAGTAATTTTTTGCTGTTTCTGGCTTTTTCATGTTGTTGAGCTATCCTGTGTGTATTTTTTATCTTGGATGATATCTGGTCTCACTACTTATAGTATCTAACATGTGAAAGCTATTGCTCACAGGTTATGGGATGTGAGAACTGGCACAATTGTTCGGACTCTCGACACCAAGGCTTCTGTAACCAGTGCTGAAGTGAGTCAAGATGGCCGCTATATAACAACTGCTGATGGAACAAGTGTAAAGTTTTGGGATGCAAATCAGTACGTTTTGTTTGTTTGTGTAATTTTATTTATTGACAGCATTTGCCTGGTTGTCATGGTAGTTATATTTTATTGATTCAATAATGCTGGACACTTCTTTTAACAGCTTTGGATTGGTAAAGAGTTATGAAATGCCTTGCATCGTAGAATCAGCTTCAATGGAGCCAAAGTATGGCAACAAGTTCATTGCTGGTGGAGAAGACATGTGGGTTCACATGTTTGATTTCCACACAGGCGTTGAAATTGGTAAGTTCAGTGCAATTTGTGCATATCTCAGCAGATACTTTTTGCTTTTGATTCTTTTCTTATTTTGGCAATTATGATCCCCTCCCTGTGCTTGGTGGTTGAGGGTAGCAAGATACATTTCCATCTATTTGTTCTGATGATAATATTCTTGATTGCAATATCCAGGGTGCAACAAAGGGCACCATGGTCCAGTGCACTGTGTGCGTTTCTCACCGGGTGGCGAATCTTACGCCTCTGGATCTGAAGATGGAACTATTAGGATATGGCAGACTGCTCCCCTGAACAACTCCGAGGAGGAAACATCTGGTGCTGCCGCTACACACAGGCCAAGTTTCAAAGACGTGGATCAAGTCACTCACCAAATCGAAAACGTCCAGATTGCTGACCACGACACAAATGATGTGAACTATAAGCCAAGTAGTACCCAGAAGGAATCGGAGGCTGACTAGGTTGAGATTACATGTTTTCCTTGTGTGTGTGTTGTAGTTTTTGGCCTGACCCGCAGCAAAGGGGCGTAAAAAGTTCGATGCTTGATCTTTTGCAATAAACAAAGCTTTTTTATCCTTTTTGTCTTGAGAGTAAATTGTGATTGAATTCTCATTTTACTCTCTTTGAATCATCTGCTTACTATACAAGTCCACTTTTTGTCTTCATCTTTTAGTTTCTGCTTTTCTTTGTAGTATTTAAAGACCCAGCCCTTTTATTAGTCCCTTTCCTCTACAAAATAATGTCTCATTTTTCCATTTTGGGCTATTCATAATTTAAAGTCACATTTATTATTTTTGTTTTAGGTAAATGGGTTTCTCACACTGTTCTGAATTGTTACTCACATTTCATTATACAAAAAAAGGAGCAATTGAAGTACTCTCATTGAAGGAACGGCATCAAAAAAGTCACTCAAAAGAAGAGATCAAATTGATCTAATATCTCCTCTTGAGGGAATAATTTACAAGGGAAATAATATACTGCTAGCTAATGCAATCAACCTTATTTGCTGCTATCCGACTCTACTCTGACTAGAAGCCTAGAAACGAAGGGTGAGATTGCCGCAAGCAGCGCCTTGGGGCATTCCTCGTGTGGAAGGTGGCCACAACCAGATATTGCAACCAGTCTCTGCCACATTAGATATGCTAATTAAGTTATAAATCTCATTTTAGGTGGAAAATATTAATCTGTGCATGGAAAAATGAGAAGAAGATAACTTACAGAATCTACAAGTTTGGAAGCCATAGTTTGAGCAGATTTTAGTGGGACAAGTGCGTTTTCTGCCCCAGCTATAACTAAGACTGGAATATTCGCAACAGCTTTCAGCAACAAAGTGGTGTCATTTGGGGATAAGACTGTTTCATTTGATAATTTCCCGATTTCATGAAGTGCCTCGTCCCAACCTTCTACGTGCAATGGAGCCTGATATAGTTGCGAACAACGAATTGTTGGACTTTGGTAGTGAAGTTTACTAGGCCAGCATATATAATGAAACACAAATTTGAGTCAAGGCAGGTAGATAGCATCTTTGGGACGATGGAGGAAGCTTACCTTGTAAAGACTCAAAACGTCAGATGTTAACTTGGCTTCATCATACCAAGCACGTCGATTCACCACTTGGGTAATTTCTGTCCGAAGAAGAGGCCGCACCAAGTGTTTTTTTCCAAGTGAAGTGCGTAGAAGTATTCTGGCAAAGGCTGGAACCAATTCTCTCGACAGGCTTACATTTACTAGCACAACCCCCTTTATATCAAGCTGTGAAGCATGGCATAGAAAAATAAATTTGATGTTAGAAATCAGTTGGACCAAAATCAAACATCCTCCCTCCATATTGGTATATTGTTAGATTACATGCACTCTAGTAATCATCTCTTAAGATAACCAACAGACTATATCTACTTAATTGAAACTTTTCTGATGCTAAAACAAAAGGTCTTTTGCTTACACTTAGCATGCAAAAGCAGGCCTGAAACTACTCTCTTTTTTCCTAAACAGAATCCCTTTATAACATTAATATGTAGGAGTAAACAATTAGTACAACACATTTAATAAGGTTTGTAGAAGCAGCCAACTCACCTTCAAGGTATTATCCGACTGAACCTTTTGTGCAGCCTTCAATGCAAGAAGTCCTCCATCATCGTGTCCGACAATCACAACTGAGGAGAACCCCATTTCCAAGCAAAAAGAGATAAGCAGGTCAGCCTGAAAAACAAAACTGAACTGCTGAAATAATGCTAACAGTACGATATAAACATCCTGTTTGAAGACATAAAAGATGCACCATTTATGTAAAAGATGCTAAAAGTCAATATAGGCAGATGAAAGTTTCACAATACATGTCTTCGTTATCCACTATGTATGTTTAGATGATTCGTGTAACAATGTTAGAATAATACCCATCTCTTTAGTAACACAAGATATGACAGTAAAAATTGGAGACATCAGGCTACACAATATTAGAATAATACCCATCTCTTTAGTAACACAAGATATGACAGTAAAAATAGGAGACATCAGGCCTGACAAAATATTTTAAGTGGTAACAGACTAGAGTATCTGATATAGACATTAAAGCGTAATACATAAGCATAACAGCAATCACCAACCTGATTGTCAATCTTGAAAGGATTGGTTAATGGATTTTCCACCCAGTCCTTTTTCTGTGGCCTTGATGTCAAGCCCCATCCAGGTCTGTCAAAAGCAGCTACTGTACATCCAATATTCCTGGCAAGAGGGCCTATTACCTTTCTCCATGAGAAAACTCCTCCTCCAAACCCATGAACCAAAACAATGCCAAATTGGTCATTTGTTGTTATTTCTTGTTCCATTTGTGGAGAATCCTGTATGCTCAGGTCCTCTGCACAATTTTCATTTAAGCACAAAATAGGCACATTTTCAGATGTTGGGGAAGGTGGAGAGCTGGCCAGTAGTGGTGTATAGAGAGCGGAGTTACTGGTATGAAATGTATTGCTGGCGCTCTTTTGAAAATTAAGATGGCTTTTTGGTGGTGTACTATGCGGAGAAAAATGAAAAGAGGTTGCTGAGGACAAGGATCGGGAAGGAGATGCTGGCAGGCTTAGCTTGTAATGAACAATCAACCCTTGACAAGTAATGAATAGGCTGTCTACGTCAGCAAGTACACTCACTGGAAGTTGCCCCTTATCACGGACCAATGCTGGTGCTTTTCTTTTTGTTTCAACATCACCTCTGAAAGATTTCCCTGCCGATGGTATGGGAGAGCGCGGGACCTTCTGATATGTGGAGAAAACCATTTTGCAAGAAAGGACCTGATGATCAGGATTTAGGTGATGGATTAGATGAAGTCAAGTAAAGCAAATGCAACTTTCATAGAAACCATAATTTACGAATTTTAGTGTATTGGACAATATAAGCTATTATTTTCCAGCTCAAGCTTTCAACAGAACGGGTTGAAACATAGATCAACCAGAGACTAGGTCACTTAGAATATACCTTGGACAGTAGAATAACACAATAAGAAGGTTACAAAGTAAACATAAATTTATTGATGTACTTACTGCTTCTAAATCACCACGGTGGAACATAAGCTTCCTCCTAGCTTTGCAGCTTGTATGATAGGCAACAACAATGTGCCCCAGAGCAAAGACTACAGAAGAGAGAAATAAGACAGGCATTCCCCAGGACTTCTTCAAATGGAGCCTCTTTCTTGAAAGATAGGTTGAAGATTCTTGCTCAAATTGAGAATTGATAGTGAAAACACAGGCCTTGAAGGAAAGAAGCAGTATCGAAATTAACGAAGTGAACGTTACAGTGCCTAGATAGGACCCGTGCGACAATGCCTGTAAATCGCAAATAGAATATGCACCTGTCGTCACACAACAAATCCAAAAACCATATTAAAGTTAAGAAGTCCAGTCTTCAAAACAGCAAATGTATAGCTCACTTTAATATTATACAAAAATTCGGTTGTAGATTCAGTTTACAGTATTTGTAGAATATCACTTGCCTATAGCATACAACCAATCAATTCAATTCAATCCAGGTAAAAGGTCCATCCAATAACAAACAAGTGAAAAAAAAGTTAACCTCTTGCTTTCATGACAAGAAAGGAAATACAATAACTGAAACTATTCCCCACAAAATGTGATATTAGTGCAAAACTAAATACAATAACTACCGAGCAACAATGGAAAAGCAATCAGATCTAATACTGAAATTCTATTAACAATAATCACATCATTTACTAATTCTTCGCTTGCGAATGAGGTTTAGGGAAAATCGAAGTCCGTTTGGAATGCAATTTCACGTATCCTCAATAATCCATGCTTCACTCAACCAATAACCAGTCAACACAATAATTGAAAAGCAGAAAGAGCAAACTTACATAGGATGATGAGAGATCTGACGATGGAAACAACAGGAATATCCACAAGCGAGCTCCGAAACGCATATCTCCGCAAATGCTCCTTCAAACCAACACATCCGATGCACGTGAAGCTCGGAATCAGCAAACAAGGCAGAACGGCATCGCAAACGGACACCACCAGCGGCAGAGACACCGCCAGAAGAGACGCCACCATCACCACCACGAAATACGCCGTCCGAACCGCCCTCCTTAATTTCTCCAGCCACCAACCGCCCTTCATCGCCATTTCCGACTAAAAAAATTGAAGAATCCTCAATCGAATCGGGGAGGATCCTCGCAGGCAATGCGATTGCGGAAGTAAATCAGGAATCGAGGAGGAGCGAATGTGTCCGGAAGCGAAGTGGCCATCTCCCGGCGTCGAATCGACGGCCGGTGATTTCGCGTAAACGCCGTGGAAGACTATGGCAGGTGCAATCGATTGATTGATCCTGAGATTTTTGAGAGATTTTCTCGTTTTTAGAGAGCTGAAGAGAAATGAGAGAAGATGGAGATTTAATCTTCTCTGCGTTTTCTTCTGCATTCAAATATTCTGTCGTCGGATTCTTGTGATTGTCTCTGTGCGTGAGAGAGAAGGTGCACTACTGTGTGTTTCATTTTTAAAAATCGATGCTGTTTTAAGTGTGTGTGTGTGTGTGTATGTGTGTGTGTGTGAGAGAGAGAGAGAGAGAGACACAGTACACACAGCTGACAGCTGAGTGTAACGGTACGAATTTTAAACAACACATTATTAACTGCTAACTTTATAACATCATGATTATATAGATAATATAATTATGTGCTATTAAAACCAATTTTACATCGAAGAAATACTCACTCCATTCCTGATTAATTGTCACTCTTTGATCGGACACGAGTTTTAGAAAATATGAAGAAAAGTTGGTTGAAAAAATTAATGGAATGTATGACTCACTTTTTTATATTAGTTTATAATAAAATGTGAGTAAAGTGAGTTAGTGGAATGCGATACTTACTTACCATTTATGGTAAAAATAAAGTGTGACAATTATTAAGGGATGGACTGAAATGGAAAAAAGTGACAATTAATCGTGATGGAGGGTAATTTTTGAAATTTGATTATTTATTTTGTTAATGAGTTCCATGCCAGCTTTTTAATTGGATGCATACATATTAGAGTGAACTGCATGAAATACCCCTAACATTTGCAGTTGTTGCACCAGTGACCCATAACAAAAAAAAATAGCACCATACAGGTTTAACATTTCATACAATTACAAACCACCAGGTAATTTTAGCCACTTTTCGGACCAAAATGCCCAAATGGCTGGAAGGGCAAATTAGTCTCATAACCCTCCCAAACCTGTCCCCTACTCTGTCACTTCTACACTACATGGAAGTGACTTGTCAAATTATGCAGATTTTGTTTCCACTTTCGAATGATTAGTAGGCTAGAATATATTTTCTCTCTCTCTTTTGATTTCACTTAATCTCACTTCTTCTCTTCCATTTCTTTTTCTTCTTCTTTCATCGTCTTCTCAGCCCCACGCATCCCATCCCTAACTGGAGTAAGTGTGATGTGCTTCTTTTGAGTTTTTGTATCATGTAACGTATGAGATTTCCCCTTTAGGCATTTCGACTGGCAACGCGAATTAGGGGTTTAGGGTTACCGTGTTATGAGAATTTTTGGGGATTTCATTTGAGAGATAAATAAGAATTTTTTACCTACACATAAGTCATATTAATTTTGGCAAATTTGGTTTGACTTTTGGCAAGTTGGGCAACTCGATTTATTATGGTTTTAAGGTTACCGCCGTATGCAAAATTTTGGGGATTTGAGTTGAGAGAGAAATACGAATTTGATATTTTTTGTAAGCTTATGATTTATATGAATTTTGCACTTGCGGTTCTAAATTGTATTCATTCCTGATTTAAATTGTGTATTTTTGAATTCAATTCAGGTCCGGTTGCAATGTCTTCTTCTTCTTCTTCTTCTTCTTCTTCTTCTTCTTCTCTTCTCTCAATCTTTCTGTTCAAGCTTCAATTAGAATTGGCCTCGTCCCGAAATTGTGAACTGTAATCATGACCTTGAGGCTGAGCTTGTGATATCTAGGACGGCTACTAACCCGGGTAGACGTTACTGTCGATGCCCAATATGGAAGGTTAAAATCATGTATTATGTTATATTTTTATATGAATTTTTTTGGCTGGAAGTCTAATGACAAAGTATTTAGCAGGAAGATGATTGCAAGTTTTTTCGATGGGTTGATGCAGGTCTTTCCCCTAACCAAGACAACTATTTTCAAAGAGTGAAACTTGAACGAGACCAATTCGAATCTTAGCTTAAAGCCAAATCGTTGATTGAAGGTGTTCTTGAAGAGAAATTGCGCATGAAAACTGAGGAGTGTGAAGCATTGAAGTTACAATTGTCCATGAAAACTGACGAGTGTGAAGTGTTGTCGTTCAAGATTGCAAAAATAATATCATTGTCCCGAAAGTTTAAATTCGCAATCTTGTTGTTATGCATTGTCATTTTTAAACTATTGTAACAAATGAAAATGTTGATTACATTTGATTAAATTTTCAATTTTCAGATGAAAATCAATTGAATATCAGTTATCAGACTATCAACTAACAGAACATTAGTCACAAATGAGTCCCTAAACCCAGAACTATGCGTAGTTCCAATATTGTACCTTTCCAAACTGTACACATAAATCACGAATGAAGTATTACTTATTATATGAAATAACACACAATGCAACCACACAAATGTGTTAGCAACTACAGTGCATGTTGTAGTGTCATGCAGAGGATGTAAGATATGACATTTTGTGTCATATCATGACTAATGTGTCAGCAGCTACAGTGCATGTTGCAGTGCCATGCAGAGGCGGAGTCAGAGCAGTATGAGTAAGTGACGAGAATGCCCTTGAAGGGCCTAATGGCATTTTGGTCCGAAAAAACTTGATTTGTGATTAGACTCATGTGATACTATTTTTTTTTGTTATGGATCACTGATGCAACAACCGCAATTATTAGGGGTATTTCATGCAGTTTACTCTACATATTATACATAAAAAAAAAGGGAAAAATTGACGCCCATGACTTTGGGCGTCACGGGAATATGTAGTTCGTTGCAGCTGAATAAAATAGGGAATATCAAATGATGATATTTTCGATAATTTATATTCCCGAAGAGGAAAATAGAAAATTTAGGAAAGGGGTAAAAAATAGAATCCCAAGCTGAATAAAAATGCAATACTGGAGTAATAATTTATTAAAGTATCCAGATCATAAAAATGTAGTATAATTCAAACATTATACAGTACATAATATAATAATTAGCTGACTAACTTGTATGCTAACCTCGAAATGTATAAACCACAATGTAGTCAACTGCATATATCTGACCTTTATTTGTTTTATAACTTTATTTATTGAATAGCACTTTTTCTAGGGAGGCCACAAGTCCAATGGATTCCAAATTTTAAGTGGCAATGAGCTAGTGTTATTTTTTTTTATGATACCTCATTTATCTCAATTTTGTCTTAATTACACATTTAGCAAAGAGGTATATTGTATTAGGGACGAATTTAGGTGGGGTCGAGTGGGATTGATCAATTCGTTGTCGGGCTGTGATTAATGTCGAGAAAACTCTATAAATTGGTCTTCGGCCTTACAGTAGTTCCACTTCCCAGCTTAATCATTCTCTTTATACAGTGTTTCAAGATCTCGTTATGATAATGTATGATCGGAACATATATTAGGTAAAAAGAGATTTTACGATTCAAAATAGCTTTAAAAACACTTCCTCAATCCAAATGGTGACTGAATAAACTTCGTATGTTGTGATGAAGTATAGTTTTAATTGAATCTCCGTCAATTGATTATTTTGACAAGTTGATGAGTTTTGAAGGAAATAATGGAAAATTACTGAGTTTCAATCACTCTTTTAAGGTCACCATCCTTTTATTCTGAAAAAACTTTCATATGTGTATCTTAATTCTTGAACGCCTCAATCAGAGCTTTGTAAAGAAAGTTATGTCCGTTTAACAAAAACCGCTAAAAAGGAGTATTATCAACTTAGCGGACCGTTGGGCACTGGATTGGTTTTGCGGGTAAAAAACTAAGGAATGGTAAGAGATGAAGTAAAAAGTAATGTGAGATCTAACTAGTCAACGAATTAAATACTCTTTCAGTCCGTCCATAGAAATAATCTATTTCCGTTTATGAAAACTTTTTCCCCATCTCTTTTACTAGCATTTATGGGTTTCACCATCCACTTTACTATTTCAACTATTTTTTCTTCTTTTCTTTTACTTTTAAATTACGCATTAAATCTCATGTCATATTCAATTAGCCTATTTCAATGAGAGGAAATATTGATTATTGTCAAGAATTCGCACCGAAAACTATAGGTTAACCAATTATCTAACGGTGCATGAGTCATGTCTGTGGGAGTAGGACCACTTGAGTCGAACCCATGCCGTTTCACGCTAACGGTCATGTGTTTTTATTTTGTAGTTGGCATATTAAATGATTTGTATATTTGTAGTATTATATTATGTGACATTTGTCGCCACTGATTAAGGATCTAGTTTGTTTCAAATTAGTACTACATTTCATGCATGTGTGCAATAAAAAACTATTATTGTCAAAGTAGCATGATATGCATCTCCTTCGCAGGAAGATAAAATAAAATGTGATAAATTATAATGAAGGCAATAAAATGGTGGGATGAAAATATTGATTAAAAGTGATCGCTACTTATTTAGATTATTGAAGATAATCATATTTTCTTGAATCAAATACTTGGATAAAAATAGTCAATTAAACGACGTTGTTTTGATTAATTTCTTGCAGATTTTTGGTTGCCAATATGCCTATCTTGTAGTAATAAAAAAGTGTGTTGGCTTTTAAAATAAAAATCAAAATATTGTTATATAATATCTCTGAATATTCCCATTAAGTATTACCTCATTAATACAGTGGTATGATAGTATCCGTTTGTAGTTACCGTCTTATATAGAAACGTCTCTCTTGCAAGAAGAGGGAGAATATTTACTTTACTTTCAATCTTTCATCAATTGGTATCAATTATTAAAGTGTTATTGTTTGTGTTATTCAAACGGGTCCTCAAGTTTTTTTAGGTAATCTTTACATCTTTTTCTAATTTTTAGATGAAAGAAGTCACATCTTGATTTCGAAAAGCTAGCTACTATAGTTCCATTTATAATCCTAAATAGCTAGGGTGTATCTTCATTCTTGATGTTACTCTTTCTTTTTTCTGAAATGAAATATGAATCAAATGAATGCAATTCCTAAAATAAGAGAGGAAAACTTATATGAGGCATATGGTGACCAACCAATATAAAAAACAAAACATTTGATAATAAGTTGTCTTGGAAAAGAATCAGAGAAATTAAAACTTTGTGAATTGTCATTCAAATTAAAAAAAATATGTGAGTAGTATAAGTTATATTCGACGAAATGTTAGTGATTTTACCTTAGTGACCATTGACGCAATATTGTAAGATAGTTTTACTAAAGGTGGCATACCCTAGTTGAAGCTTTCCATTATTTTCCATCTTATATAGATTTTGGTTTGCTATTTGGTCATGAGATAACAACGTTAATACTTCCTCCGTCCCATAAAAATTGAGACAAAACTTTTAGGCACGGAGGTTAAGAATTTATATTAAATAAATAGGAGAGATGAAAAAGTTGGGAAAGATAAGAGAGAGTAAAGTAAATGATGGAGAAAAAAAAGAGTGATAAAAAAGGAAATGACTCAACTTTATTGAGACGGACTAAAAAGGAATACGACTCAACTTTTTTGGAACAGAGTGAGTACCATTTTCCTATGGTTATTCATGATTTATACTGCACATAGCAGGACGACTTTATTGATGACATGGGCTCTTGGAATAATAATAACAATAATAATACTCCCTCCGTCCCGCTTTAGCAGTCTCATTCACTTTTCTGCCCTCATTTTGTAAAAATGATAAAAAATAGTTAAAGTGGAGAAATGATAAATTAAGAAAGACAATAATGTAGATAAGACTCTTCTCTATATTATTCTCTCTCAATTTACCATTTCTCCTCTTTAACTATTTTTTATCATTTTTACAAAAAGAGGGCAGAAAAGTCAATGAGACTGCTAAAGCAGGACGGGAGTAGATGAATTTGAAAATTTACCTCGAGAAGGAACTTCTTTGTCTTGGAGGAAAAAATTTTGGAGAGTCTTTACTTGTTGTAGATAACACTTTTAGAGTGAGAATAATGTGAGAATTTGGCATTTTGATAAATCAAGTACATTCTCTGTTACTGGTTTCTTTTAGCAGGTTAATCATATCATGAGAGAAGGATGATAACCAATCTCTAAATGGAAGACTGAAGTGGAGAAATGTTACCCCACTGTGTACCCAATTTTTTATTTGTATTTTCTCACAAGTCACAAGGCAGACTCAACACTAAGGACGGACATTTTAGATTTGGATTCCCTTGAATTACAAATTATCTTTGTCATTTGCAAGGAGCAAGAAAGTGTCGACCATATCATTTTCAGGCGTATGTTCTAAAGTAGCTTGTGGTATTTTTGATGTAAACAATAGAATCTCGCTTTCTAAAGTAGCTTGTGGTATTTTTGATGTAAACAATAGAATCTCGCTTACTTGCCTAAACACCCGCCTTCTGTTTTCTCACTTGGATGGACACACTTTTCTACAAATTTGATATAAGATGTGATATCCATGTTCTATTGTGATTCATGGTCCATATGGTGATTTAGAAATAAAGGATTCTTCCAAAATTGGGATGTGGAAAGAAGACTCATTTTTTAGAGACTTGGTGGTGCACATAATTTCCTTTTCTACCAGGAGAACTATGTGATGAGTTGATCAAAATTAGAAGCTGGCCAAGAAGTAGCCGGATAACCAATACCACTTGTCGAAGGATTCAAATTTGACCTTCATTTTGCTTCTATTGTCATCATTTGTGTGGTAATTAATTGGGGATTGTTCTCTACCTTTGGTGATTGTGTTCTAGTTGTGTTTGGTAGTTGGCTAGTACTCCATCTTGTTTTGTACATGAGGACAAAGCATAGTTAAGAGGCTTGTAGATTTAGCTAATACCATATATTTTTGTAATAAAACAAGAGGGAATCTCTATCAATATATATAGTATAGGTTCACATGTGAATTGCCTTTTATTAGGAATATAAGAAAGACCTACGTACAATTCAAGAGTGAAATAGTCCTGTTTGTTGTTAGTTACGTAAATAGCAATCCTCTTTTTCTTCATATTTGTACAACTTTTTAAGTGGTAACTCATTAATTCTTCTATCAATAGATTGAAATAGTTTGGACGTAGCAACATTTTGTTGAAATTCAATCACCATTAATATCAAACGAAATGACTTTGTTAGGGTCTCAATGCATGCATCAATTGATTGTGTGAAAATTACGGTGATATTACTCCACAAAAAATTATCAATATTAGGTGGCCCACATAAAAGACTTTGTGATGTTTCTCAACAATCATTGATGATAAATGATAATAACATTTTCTGAATCCTACAGTTCATAAATGCAATTGATTTTTGAAGTTTCAATAACTCTCTTTCTAGACAAGAAGTCTAAAGTTTTAATTTTAAAATATGTAGTAGGAGTATAAAAAATGTAGAAGGAAACTTGCATATTTCCAATCCAACGAGTGTTTCAAATTTCAACATTTGAATTATCCTCGATTTCACATATTGTACAAACTTATTTTACAGAATAAAATATTAAACAAGTTAGTAATTGTTCTAATTTAAATGATCGGCATTTTATCAACAGCAATTATCTTAACATCACTTCATTTACATCTACGTTACACTTACTCATTGAGATAGATTAATTTACATGATTAATTATTATTTTTCAAGTTCTTTAATTAAGGTATGCAAATTATACTCTCTCCGTCCATGAAATTTACTCCTATCATTTTGGACTGCCCACCATAATTAGATTAATTCTAAATATTAAAAGTTTTAAGCCAATGCTAACCATACACATCAATCTAAATATGGACTCTATAATCACTAACACCACTTTCATCACTTTTTTTTCCATCTCTCATACTTTACTAATTTTGCATTAAAATTCATGTCATTTACGACCTTCTCTGTTTTTTTGGATGAAGTGATTATCATTTAAGATATTTTATTTCTGCATTAATTTGTTTCTTTAAATGAGGTCTAATTTTAATAGGGTTTCATTAGCTAGCCTAGCGTTTAACTTCCATCTCATTGATTTAATTCAAACAGCGATACAAAGTGCATTTTTAATTCATCAAAATTGAGAGTTTAGAGAAACCACTTTAAGTATATCAAGATATCTACAAATTATGTTATGTACTCCTTATCAAGGTCACTTAAAACATTTCTTTGTCAGTAATTAATCTCTTAACAAGAAAGGTATCAAGATAAATTAATTTATACGTATATTTTTTAAACAAAATTCTATTTTCCAAGAGCAACGGCTGCTAAACCAACTGGTAGTAGAAAAGGCTAATTTACAATAATGATTTACCGTTAGGTCATCAAAAAAAATTATTGAGAGAGAATTTCCTTTCAAATTTTTGTAAGTGGAAACTTTCAATTGAATCGAAAGGTAGAGTTGACACTAAAAGTTTGAAATATCTTTGCTTCTAGATTAGTGAGTGAGTTTTATATAGTTATATTCTCTTTATCTACGAAAAATAGTCTTATTTTACTATTTTCTTTCATACTTTTTCCACTTTTTATCTACTCTCTCATATTTTACCTACTTTTTTTTACCTATTTATTTTATTTTACCCACTTTTGTTCTCACTCTCTCTTACTTTACCATTTTTTTTTATTAAAACTCATATCATCCATAAATGAAACTATTTTTTATGAACGGATGGAGCATTATTGATGTAAGATGAGATATTATGCAAACTCAAACATGAACTCGAGTTCGAGCTGCATAATTTAAACAACATAATTGATGACAAGATTTTTAAAATAAAAGACATATATATATATATATAATGAGAGAGAGAGAGAGAAAATGGCAGAGTTGTTGCTAGTGGAAAATATGACTAAATCATTTGAGAGAGAAACCTATCAAAAATACAGTAGATAAACTCCATCTGTCCCACTCTATGAGTCCAGTCACTTTTCTGCACCTATTTTATAAAAATGATAATAAATAGTTAAAGTGAAAAAATGGTAAAGTAAGAAAGAAAATAGCGTTGAGACTCCTCTTATAACTTTACCATTTCTTTTCAACATTATTCTATCTCTTACTTTACCATTTTTCAACTTTAACTATATTACTCCTCATTTTATAAAACGGGTGCAGAAAAGTGAATGACACTCCTAAACTGGGACGAATGGAGTATTAATATTTATGGACAGTGCTAATTAAAAAAATTTACTTTTCGTGGAGTGAGGTAGTGTTAAAAATCTCAAACTGCTTCAATCAATAATGCTCAAACATTAATTTTAAAGTTTGATACATAAAAATATAAATTCGAATCACATTGACATTTGGCTTGAGTTTTCTTTAAGACATATCTCCCAAAACTACCAAGAAAAAGAGCTCGGAAATAATAGTAATTGAGTGAAAACAGCTTCGCAAACATAATCTAACACAACTATTTATTTAGGTGCGCAATCAAATCTATTGAGGCTTTTCAAATGTTGTTAATTGTTAATGCTACAACCACCTATTAGACAAATAATGATGCCATGGAACTCAAATGGGATTTTATTTATTAATGGGAAGCAAAATCCATACACAGCCCAACTGGTATATTTTTGGAATTTTGGGTTGTGTTGTTTCTTTTCACCGACTTTCGTTACATTTGTGTCACATAATAAGATCAACAGAAATAAAGAAATAGAGAATATAAACCACAGGAAGAAAGAAACATCATGAACAAATGTCTAATGATTATTAATCCCAACAACCGAAAAATCATACTCCATAATAGTATATTAAGCTAGGATTAAGCAATAAACTCGATTGCTGAAATCTTAATATTTCAGCATTTACAAATATTTATAATATGGATATAAGACAAAAAAAATGGGTCCAGTATGTATGTTTTATAATGTGGGCTTATGGGCCTCAATTTCCGTTTTCTCTTTGGGCTTATATATTTCTAATTTATGATTCGACACAGATTGAAAAATACTTAAGCGTGCACATTTTTTAATTCTTTTCAATTTTATATTATAAAATGTAGCAGTATAATAGATTACTGTTTACGTTTGTTATTTTTAAACTTCAGATAATGATTTAGATATTGATTTTCATTTCATTGAATTGATTGATAATTTGATTTGAGGGTGCATTGTAACACTAATTTTTCTTAACTTACTCCCTCGTCTAAGCAGTGTATTAAAAATGTCAACACAAATTTGTGCTGATATTTTAAATATCAATACCAATACAGTGTATTAAAATATCAATTAAGTTTATGTTGACATTTCAATATGATGTTGACATTTCAATATGATCATATTGATATTTTTAATACAATGCATTGATGTGTTAGCAGAGTTAATAACAGATCACACCTCATTTGAAATGAAGGAGGAGCTTTGACGTTAGTTTATTAGTGAATAGATTATATTTTATTTATAAATATATTAAAGCCGAAAGGAAAGTGCAAGCATGAAGGCAGACATTCCTGAAAGAGTGAACTACATAAATGGTACCTAATCTTTCAATTTCGCACGTAAATGGTACCTGATCTTTATTTTATATCATTTTTGGTACCTATAAATCACATTTTTGGTACCTGATGCAATTTTCTTCCCAAAATGCCCTTTAAACAAATATATTTTCTCATTTATGTCATAGAGGGTATTTTGAGCATACATAAAATTAGTACTAAAAGTGATATTATAATATATTCTTTCATTCTCCTCCTTCTTTATATTATTATTATTATTAATCAATATTATTATTTTGATGTTATAAATTAATAATTAATTCATTTTTAATATCATTCAAATATACTTAAATATAATTATAGTTATAATTATTATAATATTATTATTGTTATAATACTAAAAAGTGATAGTAATTAATAAATAATTGTAGTATAATTATATAAATTATGACTCACATAATATTATGTAATAATAATAAGAATAATAATAATAATAATATTATTATTATTATTATTATTATTATTATTATTTTACATTAAATTAGTAACTAATCAATATAGCCTTAATAAAAATTTAACATTGTGAATTATATTGATATAAATAGTTGAATATTTTCAGTTAGGTGTTTCAATCTTAAAATGAGTATTTTTAGTTAGGTGTTTCAGCCTTAAAATGAGTATAAAATAATTTAATAAAAAAAAATCAATTAATTTAATTACTTTAAATAATTAATTTAATTATTATTATTTATTTATATTATGAATGCAATTAGATGTATGTATAAAACACTAAAAAGAAAGAAGAAAAAAGAAGGAAGAAGAAACATAAATTAAGGAGAAAAAGGAAAAAAGAAAGGAAAATAAAATACTAAAAAGAAAGAAGAAAATGAAAAAAAAGAAAGAAGAGGCAACTAAATAGAAAAAGAGAAATAAGAAAGGAAGAAAAAATAATCACATATTTGGTACTACTATTTAATTGAAATTTTCAAAAATATCCTCCATGAAAAAAAAAATCACATATTTGGTACCTAGAGTTATTTTTGTCACTGGATACCAAAAACGATATAAAATAAAGATCAGGTACTATTTATGTGCGAAAGTGAAAGATCATGTACCATTTATGTAGTCCACTCTTCCTGAAAAAATGGGGATAGATGAACTAATAGTAATCACAAATACGTCTAATACGTCTTCAATTTCTTAAAACTAAAAGAAGAAGAAAATAAAATTTATAGGCATAGATGAACTGTTATAAATTTATACTAGTATCATTCTCTCTTTTGAGAGATTTCCGGCAAATAAATTGAGTGATGTAGAAGTAGATACAGTCATACAACTCTCATTTTTGTTTGTATTTACTATTTAGCATTACATTTTTAATGTTAGATGTCATATGTGAATTGGTGGCAATTTGCTTGATTTTTTTGGGATATTTACGAAAACAAGTGGGGTTTGGTGTTATTAGATTAAAGTTGTATGTTTGGTCTCCAAGAAAAATTGCACGTTCACCTCAGCAAATTTTGGTCTAATTTCCACTTAACTTTTACTAATTGCCTTCAATTTCCAATTCTCTACAATTAAAACTTCTCCAATTTTTTCAATGCCTCAAACTGCCAAATTCATATCGTTCAAACTCTTAATTCGATAGTCAAAATTTGAACTTTGTCGGACTCGAAAATATTTATAGGGGTCGATATATCTACTCAATCAAAATTTTAATTTTTGTGGAATAAATTCAGGGAATCCATTTTTTTTTATAAAATCAGGGAATCCATATATAGGAGCTGTTTATGTTTTAGCTAACCATAATATTTCTGAATCATAATTTAAAAACAAATTAGTTCAATTTACTATAATTAAAGTTTGGTTTGGATACTAGCACGTCTTAAAATTCTGAATACTAGAGGCCAAGTAATAGATGAGATCATGAGAACAAATTTACTCTAAAATCACTGCAAACAAAATCGCACACTAGCAATTAGTACCAAGTTCAAATAGAGACAATACAACATTTTATTTTGTATGCATTTAATCAATTCAAAATTAGACAAACGTTGGTATTTAATTGGAACCATTATTTATTAAATGCATAAATTTAGTTTTATAGTAGTACTCCATATTTCTATATATATATATATATATATGTGTGTGTGTGTGTGTGTGTGTGTAGCAATCTGCCTAACCCCCTCGTAAGTAATGCTTCCAAACCTATTTAGATAAATGTCTATTTTCCCTAGCCCACCACAACTCCACAACAGTACATTTTAGTTTAGTTCTTAAAATTTAAATTAATCAGTGGTCATTTTAAATTTTAATGAGACTCATTTTCGTCTTGCTTTTGTAATTAGCATTGTATTGAAGATTTCAACTTTGTAGAATTTCAAACGAAGTTTCAATTTTGATGTGATAAAATGACCTTTTTAGGTACATGGTTCACTTTCTAGCTTATATTCCAAGATTTGTGAGGTTGAAGTTTATAGAATAAGGAGGATAGGCCATTTCATATAAAATGTAATTTCGTTGTGGAATACTAATATACTTCTACATTTCTAGAAGAAGGAGTAATAAATGGGTGTTGTAAATTTTATAGAAAAGGGGTGAGTTTGGAATCAACAATGGTCAGCTTAGTGAAATTAAGAATGTGAATCACGTGTTTCATTGCTAAGGCTCTCCAGAATATTAATAATACTTTCAAGAATTTTAAATTTATTTTCTTTAGCACTTTTAAATTTATTTTCATATTCGAGTGATGAAGTGAACGGATAAGGTGAAACAAAATAATGGACTTTGGTTTCAAACAAAATACTTAGATAAGTAGTACTCATTTCAATTTTACAAATAAGGAGTATTGACTAGTGTATCCTACCTGGATGGACTCGTTTCAATTTTACAAATAATAAAATTAAATTCACATAACTACGAAAATGATTCCATTGAGCTTTAACCGATTTTTTCTAGAGCCTTCCAAATTCAATTAGGATTACAAAGAATCTTGGTGCTGAGCTGCATTTTTGCATTTCTAATTATCATTATTTAATTTTATCAAGGGCATCCGCATCGCTGCACGATGCAGTCTCGATCTCGTGTTGACGAGAGTCTCGTCTCGATGAGACGAGCTGTCTCGACGCGTGACGCGTCCCGGTGAGGCCGACCTCGAGCTCGCGAGACACGCGCCTGGCGCCACGTGGCGCGCGCGGGCGGCTGGCGTGACGCCCACTCGCCGACCCGCGAGTGGTCGTCGGAATTATGACGTCATAATTCATATATTTTTTTAAAAAATTATAAAAAAACGGTAATATGACCTTTCAACGGTCATATTTTTTTTTTATTCTATAAATACTCTTCTCCATTCTCCATTTTATACACAAACACACATCTATTCTCTCATCTCTCTTTCTTTCCTCTCCAATCACTTCTATAAAATCATTCCTTTATTTTTTTCTTCTCCCAAATTTAATCCATTATGGCTCCATTTGAGCAAATGCGTCGAATAATGGAAGAATCGCTAGAAGAAGATCGACGTAGGGAGGAGGAAGCCGCCGCAAGGTTGGAACGTGATTACTTCAGTCCGAACCCGGTATGGGAGATATCTACTTCCGTCGTCGTTTCCGTATGTCACGCGCGCTATTTTTGCATATCGCGAATACATTGGCGGGACGGGAAGATTACTTCAGAGAAGGGTTCGACGCTGTTGGCCGTCCTAGCCACACGATGCTCCAGAAATGTACTACGGCGATCCGCCAGCTTGCTACTGGACAAACGGCGGATTCGTTCGACGAATACCTGCACGTCGGAGAATTCACTGGGAGACTTTGTTTGTTGAACTTCTGCAAAGGCGTCCGGACAGCCTTCACCGACGAATTTCTGAAGAAGCCAACCACCGCAGATTGTCAGTTTCTGCTCCGACTTCACGAACAAGTGCACGGATTCCCCGGGATGCTCGGGAGTGTCGATTGCATGCATTGACAATGGAAGAATTGCTCTGTGGCGTTGAGGGGGTCATACACGAGCGGCCACAAAGGCACCCACCCCCACCGTTATACTCGAGGCCGTCGCCGACTACCGGCTATGGATTTGGCATGCGTATTTCGGGGTCCCCGGCTCGAACAACGACGTCAACGTGCTCAACAACTCCGACCTCTTCGCTGAAGTTCTGAATGGTAAAGCGTCGGCCATCAACTTCATCGCTAACAATCGCCAGTATAAAATGGGGTACTATCTTGCCGACGGCATCTATCCGAAGTGGCCAACCTTCGTAAAGACGTTCAACAGGCCTGCGGACGAAAATCAGTCTCTTTTTGCACAGAAGCAAGAGTCTGCTCGCAAGGATGTGGAGAGAGCATTCGGGGTTCTCCAAGCTCGATTCAACATTATCAAAGCCCCGGCTCGACAGTGGTTTATGGAGAATATGGTCGACATCATGTATACGTGCATAACCTTGCACAACATGATTGTCGCCGACGAAGGACCTGAGGCGGGAAACCCTGAAACCCCGGGAAGCTCAACCGCAAGTAGTCCGCCTCGAACGGGAGTGCATCCATCTTTGCAAGAGCGGTTGTCTATTCGGGCAAGGAAACGTGATTCTACCGCCCACGCCCAACTCCAGGAGGATCTAATGGAGCACATTTGGGCAAAATTTGGCAACCGTTAGATGATCGTCACTAGAGAACTCCTTCTTCTGCTTCTTTGCCTCCATTTTTTTTATTTGAGTTTAAGTGTGCAATTTGTAATTTCTAGTTTTTTAATTATGTCTTTTTTATTTTTTTAGGTATTTAAATTGCAATTTTATTTTATTTAATGAAGTGTGTTTTTTATTAATTGAATTTGTTGAAATTAAAAATAAAAAATGAAATTGAATGAATAGTTAAGAGATGGAGGGATGCATGTGATGTCTCTTAGTTAAGAGATGAGCTGAAAAGTACAGTGGGGCCCATGAATAGTTAAGAGATGAGACGGTTAAGAGACGGATAAGAGACATGGATGCGGATGGCCTGAGGCACGCTTGAATCCTTGTTTAATCAGATTATGATAGTGTTGTCGTAACTCGTATTCCCTCCATCCCAAATAATTTGGGACACTTTTATCCGGCACGGGTTTTAAGAAATTTAATTGAAAATGAGTTGAAAAAGTTAGTATGATGTGAGCTCTACTTTTAATGAATTAGTTTTATAATAAAATATAAGTAGGAATGAGTTAGTGGAATATGAAGTCCACTACCAAAAATGATAAACGTGAAATGAGACAAATTATATGGAACGATCCAAAAAAGAATACTGGTCAAATTATGTGGGACGGACGAGTATTTTTTATAAAGTGAAAATATCTAACATTCATTTTTGAAGAGTGCGACATATAAAAATATCTACTTATGGAAACGTAGGTGGTTTATCTACCTTAAAAAAATGATGGGCACCAATAAAGTTTCCCGTTCACGTGATCTCCTTTGCACTTTTGGTTTGTTGCTGCAAATAGAATTAGTTACTTTCATACCCTTATTATTTTTTCTCAAATTAATCGAGACTTTTTATTAATATAATAAGTTAATAAAAAATATTTAAAGAAATACTAATAAAGTATTAAAAATAAAAATAAAAATAAAAATAAAAATAAAGTAAATAATTGATTTTTATTTAACGAAAAACAACTCATTTAACTTAAGACATAGTATCAAAATTAGTACCACTACCATTTAACTAATTTGTTACTCCTATTTGATTTAACTAATTTAAAAGTAAGACATATAATTTGATATTTATAAAAAAGTTAGTAAACTAACTCATTTAAGACTAAAAAATAATTTATTTTTTTTTATAAAAAAAATAGTACTCCTTAATACACTCTTTTTCTGCAAATTCATGATATACCTAGTTTTTATATTCATAATAATTACAATTTCCTCTTTTCATTATCGTTTTTGTCAGCATATACAATTAGGCTTGTCAAATTGGATACCCGATCTAAAAATTTCAGATATTCGATCCCGAATTTTCTAAAATCTAAGTACCCGATATCCAATCCGAAAATAATTTCGGGTACCCGGATACCCGAGTCGGGTATCCAGTCAGAAAAGATTTTAGATTTTAGATTTTCATTTTAATTTTTTATTACTTTTTAAAGAAAATTTACTACGATTTAGAAATAAAAAATTCATAAGTTATAACATCCCTCGTTCATCCATAATAAACATCACAATTCATATATTAACTCAAAATATGACTTAAAAGTGAAGGATTTTGAGATTACATTTAATTATTTAATATTTTAAATAATAGAATAAATACATAATTTATTAAATTTAAAAAAATAAAAAATCAGATTATTCAGATAATTTGGGTGTACCCGATCGGATATTCAATTAACTGATACTATTTCATACGGATTTTGGGTTATCAAATACCCGATAATCTAAAAATTATATACCCGAACCCGATTCCAAAACACGAAAAATTGAATATCAGTTATCCATTTAACTGATATTTTGAATTTGAATGTCTGATATATCCAATTTCCAATATCCATTTTCACGGCCCTATATACAATCACGATTTTGAAGGGTTTCTATTCGGTGAGATATAAAAGAGTATTTATTCACCTTCTTCAGTAGCCTTCCTCGAGCTAAAGAAAAACTTGATTATCGTCTACTTCATCCGCCAACCTTATCTCCCTCCATCTCCCCTTTCTCTCTCTCATAAAAATCGATTCTTGATAGGTTTCTTGAGGAAACCCGTCTGAAACAAGAGCACCGAGGGAGAGAGAGTCGGGTGGAGGAAAAATGCAAGGCGTTCTTCAGTCAAAAGGGCTTCTTTCCCTGCCTTCAAACCCAAAAATCAAAGCTTTCATCCCTCAGCCATCGCCGGGTTTAAGGTACAGATTCAGCCCAATAAACCCCTCTTTGAAACCTAATGCACCCTCGTTATCCGTTAATGGGTTCTCGAGGTTTCAAGGATTTGTCACAAAGCCTCAATTTTTTGGTCAAAAGAGTAGAAATTATCCCATCTGTAGGGCTGAGGCTGCCGCAGCTTCTGCTGATGGGCAGCCTGTTTTTGGGGAGAAATTAGTTTCCTCACCTAAGTTTATGGGAATTGAGGTAGAGACACTCAAGAAAATTATCCCACTTGGGTTGATGTTTTTCTGTATTCTGTTTAATTATACAATTCTGAGGGATACAAAGGATGTTTTGGTGGTGACAGCACCAGGTTCTAGTGCTGAGATTATACCTTTCTTGAAAACATGGGTGAATTTGCCTATGGCTATTGGGTTCATGCTATTGTATACAAAGTTGTCTAATGTGTTGTCCAAGCAGGCCCTCTTTTATACGGTTATCCTCCCGTTTATCGGCTTTTTCGGGGCATTTGGGTTTGTTCTGTATCCCCTCAGCCATTATTTCCACCCCACAGCTCTTGCAGATAACCTTCTTAATGTTCTTGGCCCGAGGTTTCTTGGACCTCTTGCGATTTTGAGGATTTGGAGTTTCTGTCTGTTCTATGTCATGGCTGAGCTTTGGGGAAGTGTGGTTGTCTCAGTTCTGTTTTGGGGGTTTGCTAATCAGGTAATTGTTTTTCATCATTTTAGTACTGTGTTTTGATGAGTGTGTGGTTTCATTGATGCTTTGCTAATGAGGAATCAATTGATTGAGATTCTTCCCTTTTGATTTGAATAATAAGAAATTATTTGTTCACGTGTGGATGTGAGTTGGTGAAATGATGGTTTTATTGGTTGTTGAAGAAGCCTGGAGAAGAGCATATCTCATTGTTTTTCATGATGATTTAAGCATGGTGGTGAAACATTTTCGTTGTTATAAGATCTGAAGAGATGTATTTTTGAATGTTTTGCCATGTTGTTTAATTGTATAATTTGTTTTCCTTAAGAACAATGGATGACTTTTCTGTGGAACATATTTTTTGATGTAATGTCATGTCTTTCTCTTAGTTGTGCCTGTTGATATTTTGTCTTTCATCTCGATGACTCAATACCGGATTGTCTAAAGCACTGTTCAATGCAATTTCATTGCAGATTACCACAATTGATGAAGCAAAGAAATTTTATCCGCTGTTTGGACTTGGTGCAAACATTGCCCTTATATTCTCTGGTCGGACAGTGAAGTACTTCTCCCAAATGAGGCAAACATTGGCTCCTGGTGTAGATGGTTGGGCCATCTCCTTAAAGGGAATGATGAGTATTGTGATGGCAATGGGGTTCGCAATTTGTTTCCTTTATTGGTGGGTGAATAACAATGTTCAGCTTCCAGCCCGTAGTATAAAGAAGAAGGTATTACAAGTAGATTATTCTTTTCCATTTTTGTGTGATATATTATGATTTAGTTTTTCTATCTTAGTTTTGTCTACAGATTTCTTTCAGTAGTTCTGATCCTGCCATCGAAAGTGATTTTATTTGTTAACCGTATCTTTAATAGAGGTCTGTTTTGCGCCTATCAATTACTTGTTAACCATATCTTTCTCCATATCAGGAGAAGCCGAAAATGGGGACAATGGAGAGCTTGAAGTTTTTGGTATCTTCGAAATATATTAGAGATCTCGCGACTTTGGTGGTTGCATATGGTATAAGCATCAACCTCGTTGAAGTTACATGGAAATCAAAGCTTAAAGCCCAGGTAAACTAGGCCTTGTTCGTCCGCACCATTTCTTAGCATTTAAACTAACTTAAACAATTTATTCATATTTCCGTCCTCTCTGAATTGCATAGTTCCCAACACCAAATGAATACTCATCATTTATGGGCGACTTCTCAACTGCTACCGGAATAGCAACTTTCACTATGATGCTTTTGAGCCAATGGATCTTTGGCAAATATGGTTGGGGAGTGGCAGCAACTGTTACACCTACCGTCTTGCTTCTAACTGGAGTTGGATTCTTTTCGTTGATTCTATTTGGCGCCCCTCTTGCTCCGACCCTTGCCCAATTCGGGTTGACTCCACTTTTGGCAGCTGTGTATGTCGGGGCGCTGCAGAACATTTTCAGTAAGAGTGCCAAGTACAGTTTGTTCGATCCGTGCAAGGAAATGGCTTACATTCCTTTGGACGAGGACACTAAGGTTTGGAAACGTAGATTTGTTTCACAATTTCTTGGTATTCTTGAATATAAAAGGAATTGTGAGTACTAAAAAAAATCGGTTTCAGGTTAAAGGGAAGGCAGCTATCGACGTTGTATGCAATCCGTTGGGGAAATCCGGAGGTGCTTTGATCCAGCAGTTCATGATCTTGAGCTTCGGATCACTAGCAAATTCGACTCCTTATCTTGGAGGGGTACTTCTCGTAATTGTTCTTGCTTGGCTAGCAGCCGCGAGATCATTAGACGGCCAATTCACTGCATTGAGGCAAGAAGAGGATCTCGAGAAGGAGATGGAAAGAGCTGCTGTGAAGATCCCGGTCGTGTCTTCGACTGATAGTGGCAATGGCTCACTCACTGGTGAGGTGACCCTAAATGCCACCGGAGGCGACTCGTGAAATGCTTCGTCCGAACCCTCGTCTCCTCGAAGCATGTGAGTTTAGCGTTCCTTTACTTCAACAATGGGGGAGGAATAAGCAAAGATGATTTAGAAGGATTGGTTTTCCATCCAACATTTTTTGTTAATCCAACTTATGAAATAATTAGCGAGCTATTTAGTCATGCTACTTTATTTAAACCCAATGGCTTGATATATAGAATGTTCATTGAAATCTAAGGTTTCTCATTTTCTATGATTTCTGAATTCATTTTAGTCTAACCTCATGATGTTGGGTTTTGGCCCGAGCCGACGAGATAGCAAACCTCGTTGGAACTGAGGCGGCCTCATCCGTTGCTTCATTCGTTCCTCACCTCGCCCGTAGTTGGCAAAACTAGTACTTTGAATTCTGTTTTTTTTTTTTTTTCAATTCAGGAGCAAGGTTTGATGTGTGGTTTTTGCTCAATTTTTCAAAATCATACGATATGTACCTAATAATAATTATTTAAACAAGGTTTGCTCATTTTTCAGAAATTGAAACACATGATATAGATGCTCATATGTATTTTAATTTTGAAAATCACATAATGTGCACTTAATAGCATAGCCCTTAAAGCCCATGGACCATGGCCTATGGTGAAAATAAATTTTATTAACGCAGACAAAATAAGTCAAGCACAACCTATGAAACTGTTTTTAGTTATAGGGAGTAGTTTAGAATACAAGATCGGATTTAGAATCATTCTTTTGTTTGACAAATTAACGGGTGGTCCTCTATTGTGCAAGTTTGCACAGCATGGGTGGGGATCCTCCGCTGTGCAAGTTTGCACAACAGCCCCTGCTTTTGCTGATATAACAATAAAATAGTGTGTGCAGGGGCTGCTGTGCAAGTTTGCACAAAAGAGGATCCCTACCCCAAATTAACAGGAGGTACGTATAGAATCAAAGTAACTTTAAATTACAATAGATTTATTACAAGTGGAGGAGGGTCTCAACACATGAGAGAAGAGAGTGTATTTTAACGTGTCATCTACAATAAGGGTAAGGCTCCTTAAATAAGGGCAGTTGGCGGACTCCTAGCAATTATGGATTCCAAGCCGTTCTTTAATTTAGTTGAGAGGTGAGTCATTTCATTCTTTACACCTTTTGAAATGGTAAATAGTTATTCTGCAACAAAGCTGACAAGATTCCTCTCCATATTTCATGCTGTCATTATGAGTGTGAGGACTTGCCTTCTTCTTTTCTCGCTTTCAATTAAAAGCAAACAAAATAGAATACTAGTAAAAAAATAGTTTAGAATACAAGATCGGATTTAGAATCATTCTTTTGTTTGACAAATTAACACGTGTGTACTAGAAACTAATAAAAAAAACTTGCTAGGTTTTTCTTGATTAATAATGTACAGAAATTTGTTCTCCCATCAATTCGATTTAATTTACTTGATTTATTTTAACTTATTCTTTTTTTAGTATTATCTTTCAGAATTTCTAATTTTCAGTTTAATTATAATAAACATTTAATAGTAATTATGGAATAACTCGAGAATGGAAAAGCAATTATTCAGTATGAGTACACACCAACCAACTCCCTAACTACAAGAATGACCTATTGGTGTTATAAACTCAATACATTTGACATGTACAGAAAAAAAAAAAAAAAAAAAAAAAAAAAAAAAAAAAAAAAACTCCCAGATACAAATGAAGTATTGCAATAGATACTATATTGAGAGGATTATAAGTTTATAACAGTGAAGGTGCAAGGCATTCGTCGACCATATCAACGAGGTTAGGATTTTCCAAAGCTGCTGCCACGCGTTCTTTGTCGTTCAGCTGTTTGTTTACTGCATATGAGTAAATGGTCTCTCGATTAAATCATTTTTTGTCGTGGTAAACTAGTTTTGAATCTTAACAACTGAATAAAATGACATAGGTCAGAAAGAGAGAGAGAAACCTGCAGCTTCAGAGGCATGAGAACCAGGTGCTACTGTAATATCAACCTGGGATGTAAAAATATATAATTGCATGAATAGAATTCTCCGAGAAACAAGCACATTCTAAATGGAAAATTGGAAATCACTCAAAGTACCAACATTCATCAGTTTAGATTCCAGAATAGGCTACACCAGGTTATTTTACCTTGTAACGTGGTGGCAAAGAGCGCATTAGTTTGACCCGCAAACATAAGCCAATTACTGTAGCCATGCTGCAATGCTCTACAGTTGGAGTAAATGTGACCCTGAAGCAGATCATATCTGGTAAGTTGACATAAACTAGACATAGTCAACTGAATGGAAACACATAGAATGTACCTTTTTTATATACCTTACGTAGCTACGCTTGTCATCAACCTCAATTGCATCCTCTGTTATGACTTTCAACTCTTCCAACGAATAAGGATGCTCTGGATCTTTTATGTCTCTAATATGCTGTAATAACATTAAGGATACAAACTCTAGCAACCAAAAAGGTTACTCGACAAACTCATTTATTCTATGTGTAAAACGCAATTCAAGGATTTTTTATAACTATGACTGCTCAAAAGATACTTTTCACATATTTGAGGAACAGTATCCTTTTAGTGATTTTCCCTTGGTAGGCAAGATTATCGAGTAATTCAGCCTCAGTCAGGGATTGATAACTGCAGATTATGGCTCCCACCCATCCCACAGAGTGGGAGAGGCATACTATGCTGGTGCCGAGTCAACCAAAAAACAAGATCTAACACAACGCATGTCAAAGGATATCAAAAATTTCTAGCTGGTCAATTTCCTCAACTGCGCATTCATCGACATCACCTGTTGCACTTCGAGTTCGACGCTCCTTTTTTTCATAGACAACAGGGTTCGCATTTATTAAACCTGAGACCATATTGCTAACCCTGAACCATAGTAAATTAGGTCAGAAATAAACAGTACATGAGGAACTTAGCACAAGACCTCACATAACCCTTGCAAAGAATACTAATTCCCTCAAAATAACTAGATAATTTAATTGCATCATTCAATTGAAAAAGTAATCACCCTCTTCCACTGCACATGTTGAATCCTCGCAACAAAAGAGGCTTAACTAGAATATTCAGCCATCACATAAAGACTATACATAAGTAGAATGGTAGAAGTACTAATACCAATCTGTTTACATTTACAGAAAGCAAAAGTATTAAATATTAATTCATACAATAAATCATCATTTAGTAACTTGAATGAACAGAGTTGAGCTTGTTTAATCATAAAAGAGCCAGAAAAAGCAAATATTTAGCTCAACTCGGAAATGACAAGCCGAAGCAGATATTCTGCCGCACATGAGACACATTCCATTGTAGACCTGCTATTAAGCTAATCCTAGGCAGGAAAATTCAAATAAACCTCAAAATATTGAATGATTTCGTTAGGGTTTACCATTGGATAGCTAAGGAATTTACATCTGAGAATGAATGAAAATTAAATAGCAATTGAATAGGAAACCGGAATTCGACGATTACCGTGCGGAAGGTGTTCAATTTCGTGCAGAGAGACGAATATGCGACGATCTCGAACCTTGGGAGTTATTCAAATTTCACCGAGCGCAGGGGGAGAGGGCGGTGGGTGGTGGAAAAGATGACGGCGACGGCGACGGCGGTTTTGAGAAAGGATGAATAAATTAGTTAAATATCTTTTCTCATCTTTGTGTGTGCCAAATGAATAACGTTTGATTTGTTTTTACACTATTTAACAGGAAAATTAAAAATTCTTTAAAATTAAGAAAATAGTGTAAAAAAATTATTCTTTCAATTAAGTTTTAGAATTTTTACCTTTCCATGATTTCAATGCGACATGGAAGAAGCAAAACTGGCTTGAATAAAAAGTACTCCCATGGATTTTGAGATATCCCAAAGTTGCATGGTAAAATACACTATTAGTTCCATTCAAATTGGATCATTTTTTGAGATATTTATTTTAAATGTTACTCCCTCCGTCCATGAATAGGAGTCTCGTTTTTTCATTTTGGTCTGTCCACAAATAAGAGTCCCGGTTCATAATTACCATAAATGGTAAAGAGACCCCACATTCCACTAACTTATTCCACTCACATATCATATAAAACTAATATATACAAGTGGGACCCCTATTCCACTAACTTTCTTCCATCCACTTTTCTTAACATTTCTTAAAACTTGTGCCGAATAGAAATGAGACTCCTATTCGTAGACGGAGGGAGTATTTTATTTACTAAGTGGATAGAGAATAAAATGCAAAATGATGATATTTTCATTCTTAGAAAGGTAGGATCGCTTTAAATGAGACATTTTAAAAGAAAAACATAACAAAAGAGTATTGGATTAACATAGACTCTTTCTTTTTCATCTACTTTTCAGTACTACTGGCTTAGATAAATAAAGAATAATATAGATTATTTTATGGATAAATAAACAAAATTTTAAAGACCGTGTTAGAGTTAACTCAGATTTGAAATTTTTAATATTGGACATTAGTTACTCTACCACTATACAGTCTAACACACATAATAATAACATATAAATTGTTCTCACTATGTATTGAAGTTTTGAAATATTTTAAAATCCTTATACTCCTATAATTTGATCGCAATTTATTTAATTCATATCCCAATCAAAGAGCGAGTTGGTTGAATAAAAGTACTCAATCATTATCTTATCAATAATGAAAAACAAACACTTTTTTAGCTAATCCTCGAAAGCAAACTGATTATACAAGAAATCATGTTATATGATTGGAAAAAACAAACTATCTCATCCTATAAAAACCAACTTTCACAAACATACCAATTCCTAATTCCAAAAAAACACAAGATAATACCCATGGGCTCCTTAACTACTCTCCCTGAGCTTCTAATAGTAGACTTCAACACTGAAGAAATGAAGCCAGGCTCAAACTCATGGTCATCCGCCTGCAAAAGCATAAGAACCGCCTTCGAAAACCACGGTTGCTTCATAGCATTATGCGACTACGTCACACCCCAACTCCACAGCTTCATCTTCAAAGCAGCCGACGACTTATTCGACCTCCCCATCGAAACCAAAGTCCAAAACATCAACGAAAAGCCCTACCATGGCTACGTCGGTCAAATGCCCATCGTGCCCCTCCACGAAGCTCTAGGCATCGACTATGCCACCACCCTCCAAGGAGTCCAAAGCTTTACCAATCTCATGTGGCCTCAAGGAAATCCATCATTCTGGTACATATATCACTACAAAAAACTCACAATTTAGTGACGGATACCGTCACTAATCCGTGAAATTTAGGCACTTAACAGATCTAGTGATAGGTTAAGTATCAACATATCCGTCAATTAAAAGCTTTTCAGTAATCAAAGGAGGCCACCATGGTAAATTCGGATTAGTGAATGACACGCTTTTCAGTCACTTATCCGTCACTACTTCTTGAAATTTCTGCAGCTGTCACTAATTCCGCCACTAATTTGCATTTTTTTTTTGTAGTGTATATATTTAAATGTTTACAACTATTTTTTATTATCATATTGATAATTTTGTGTGTCATGTTAACTAGTGAGAACTCTATGGAGTTTGCAAAGGCGGTCGCGAAGCTGGAGAAGATGGTGGTGAGGATGCTGTTTGAGAGCTATGGTTTGGAGGAGAAGAAGGCTGAGTCACATGTTGATGCAACTACCTATCTTTTGAAGTTCTTGAAGTATCGGTCGCCTAACGAGGGGGAGAATAACATGGCCTTTTTACCCCACACTGACAAGAGTTTCATCACTATACTTTATCAAAACCATGTCTCTGGACTCCAAACTAGGGCTAGAGACGGGGAGTGGATCGATGTCCATTTCCCGCCTTCCTCTTTCGTTGTCATGGCTGGAGATGCTTGCAAGGTCAGTCTTCACCTTTTTTTTTCTTTTAATGACTAGTTGAATTTTATTCATTTTTTTGCGTTTTATGTAGGCGTGGAGTAACGATAGGGTGCTGTCTCCGAGTCACAAAGTGATCATGGATATGAATGGAAACGAGACGAGGTACACAGCTGCGCTGTTTTCTTTCCTTAGCAAGACTGTGGAGGCTCCTGAGGAGTTGGTTGATGATGAACATCCATTGAAATATAAACCTTTTGAGCACCTCGATTTGTTGAAGTTTTTCGATACAAATGGCCTGCGATCCCAGGATATACTCCAAGATTTCTGTGGTGTTTGAGCTTTTTTCAACTTTGGTTTTATGTATTGGTGATTGAACAAGTTGTGAGTTTGATTTGCTGGTTAATTCATGTTGTTAATGTTGTGTGTTTGCTTGTATGCTATCTTAAGGAATAAAATATACTCCATATGTGAATATTTCTAAATTTCTATGAAGGGTATGATGTCAAGATTTAATTATTTAAAATGACAAAAGGAGTCAATTATATTATTGATCATAACCTTATATTGTCTATTAAAAATCCCTATTTATTTCTTGTTTTGGGGGACTATATACGTCCCATATATATACTAATTCGAAATAATTAATAATTATGAATATAAATTATTCACAGTACTAATGAGATCATAAGAACTGAAACAAAACATAAAATATAAGATTGAGAAATTTGTGAAATGATTCAAAAGCTCACTTATAACTTAGTTATACTTGACATGAAAACACTAGAGTTATATATAATAGTGTAGGAAAAGTTATCTTTAATACCCGCCAACTTGTAAGCACTACATGTCTCCATCTAGGGGTGGCGAAACGGGTTACCCGCGGGTACCCGTACCCATTTTAGCCAAATTTGTTGTCCCAATACCCGCCCCGCGGCATACCGGGATTATCCGATACCCGTGTCGGGTATCCCGTACCCGACATTGCGGGTACCCGTACCCGACCCGCTAAAAAAAAATTTGAAAACCATAATAACCGTCAATATTCCCTAATTTACTTTATTAATACGATGGTAAACGTTGAATAGATTGAGAATAAAATTGAGGGGACACTTTATAGCTAATTCCGGTGGGTTTTCAATTGTATGTTCGTTGGAATATAAAAATATTTTAGAAGAACTCTTAGATTATATAAAGTACTTCCATAATTCTCTCTTAATAGAGGCATTTCAATTTCTTCATTCATTTTAGAAATATAATAATAGAAATACTCTTCTCTACATTATTATCCATCTTACTTTATTTTTTCTCCGTTCTAACTATTTATTTTAATTTTTCAAAATGAGTGCGTATATGGCTATTAAATAAGTGCGTATTATTTAACTATTTACTTTTTTTTCTTCACTTTAACTATTTAAACACCTTTATTAATATGGAACGGAGGGAGTATTAAAAGATAGAATATAGCTAATACTAATAATAGCGGGTATTATCGGGACTAACGGATATACCCGCGCGGGTAGTGGGTATACCCGACCCGCAAAATTCTAAAACACACTACCCGATCCCGCCTCGTTTCCCGTTATCGTCGGGTAACGGGTACCCAATACCCGGCGGGTAATGGATGAAGATGAGAATTACCCATTACCCGCTATCCATTTTGCCACCCCTATCTCCATCCATCTTTTAATACCAAGAAAATAAATTAACACCATTAAATTAAATTTTATAAACTTTGAGTTCCATACTCAATTCTCAGTTTTCATTAGTTTCCTAATTTTAAAACAAATGCATTACTGAAAGACTTAAAAATTTGGACATTAACGTGAACAAAACAAAAACCACAATATAATTGACACTTAAAAATTAGGAGTATATATATAAATACTTATATGTTATTGATTGGTGTACATGTATATGTTTATAATATTAATTCGTTTTTCATGCCCATGACAACTTAGATTTAGTTAATTATTGCCATAGTTTGTCTAGGGCGAATAATTTACTAATGTTGTGTACATTCAAGACTAATGTTGTGTACATTGAAGATTCTATACGTTTTTTGATGCAGTTCCGTTAGATAAAGCCCCGAAAAAATCAATTATATCGAAATGATTTGAAATTCACACAGAACCTGTAAATATATTAACAACTCAAACTCATTGCGCTTTTTAGTTTTCCATGACATTTAGTTTTGAAATGAGGTCTTGTTAATTGTTTTTATTTTGGGCTGTTTTTGTGTCGGATTACTTTGCTCGCAGTTAGCTTTGAGCTTTTCTTATGTATTGGGAAAAAAAATTATATTATTACCTGAATACTATGTGAATAATTGTGTTTTAATCAAGGGAAGCTACACTTCATGCGATCTTTGTCACAGGTTGAAATCAACATTATTGAGATCCATATCAAGTTTTAGGACCATTCCTTGTCTATTTCAAATATTTGTCACCATGTCAGCAAATCTTATGTGCTTGATTTGTTGGGTATTTCCAAATAATATTTTATGTGTACAACACAAATTTTTGGTATAAAATTATAAGTGAAGGTGATGTTGGGGGACCAAATTATAAAACTATATAGTCATTGAAGGAGGAGTCCAAAAGTGATAATGGAAATAATCAATATTTATCTGTGAGCCTTATTAATTATATATGCTACATTATTAGTACATGGACAAATCTAAAAAATACTACCTTTAGTACGAATTGAAATACTCATTTTTTACGAATTGTACTAGTAAACTCATTGATCAATTATCATTACTAGGGTATGGCTAAATAAGGACGATATATATTATGTTGAAATATTAATAAATATCAATATTTGTTGATAATGGCGACTTGCATCTTGACTGACAATTGCCTATTGAGTCAATTTAAATTTTATATATATCAAATTACTTTATAAAGTAAAATTGAGCCCAAATTAATATTGACAGGAAACCTGCTGGAGTTTAAAGTAAACCCACCAATTCGTTATCAATTCAACATCATAATTGAGAAATTTAGCTACATTTATTTGTAAATCCTCGAGAACAATTGACATATATAAAATGGTTTTTGTTACGATCAAATTAAAGGACCAAAAAACCAAACTATTAATGTTGTAAATGATCCGTACGAATTACGAAATTTACGTTCAACATCAAATTAAATAAACAACGCAAATAGATGTCACCCTTGTTGCCCTTGATATGATTATAATCGAATTTATCCAATAAACGAGTTTAGGACCACATTAGTCTATATCAAACATTTGTTTTTAATGTGTGGAACAAACTGTTTCTGATTTGCTTTAGTATATTAATTCACTTTCATCATATATAAAAATTACAGATTTATTAATGTGAATTTGGTCAAGAGAATTGCAAAGATAGACATTGGATTCTAGCTAACTTAACCATGTTAGGAATAATGATAATTTAAATCATAACTTTTTGTTGACTTTTGGTCAAATCTATAAATTTTTAAACATGGATATAAATTCATGGTTTTTTATTTTCTTAAAATTGTCCTACAATGACTCAGATATTAACCATTTCTAATGTAAAACATAAAAATATTACTATTATTAACAACCTAGTTATTGAACAAAATTTTATTTTACCTAAAACTCCATAAATTCTTTGTACCAACAAAACAGTTGATATATTAATCATATTAGTTTTCATCATAAGACTTATATAATTATTACTCCGCTGTACATGGTTAATGGTTTTAAATCTAACTAAAATCGGCGTGTATTTTAAGAAATGTGAAGAAAAATTAGTAGAAAAAGTTGGTGGAATGTGATTTCTATTTTTATACTTAATTTTATAATGAATTATGGTTGTATTGATTTAGAGGAGTGTGAGATCCAGTTGCTAAAAAAACTGTGGGCGTTTTGAAATGACAAGGTGAGAAATTATTTCATGGATTAAGGAAAATATTAGTTTGAGAGAGGGGGGGGGGGGGGGAATATCATTAGTTAGATCGTAAATTCAGGTTAAAACTATCATAGAAAACTAGAAATAATTAAAACTCAAATTCAGCCGTCCTCGTCGCTTTTAATTTTAATAATGCCATCTTTTTAATCATTAATTGATTTTACAAATCAATAGTATGATGATGCTAAATCAAGCATGACTTGGACGTGTTATTGTTTAAACTCAAAAAGATTTTATAATAATCAAACTTTATATTTTGATAGGAACACACCCGCTAGATTACATATATAGAAATTTGTTGATGGTTCAACATCACACGTGATTTATATTAATTAATACCCATTTTATGATAGTTGAGTCATTTTTCTCATTTTGAGATGTTCCACGATAGTTGATTCATTTCACCTTTTAGCAAAAAATAATGCATATTTTCGCTCTTATTTTATTCTCAATACATTTCACTCTCTCCACTTTATTTTCTATTTATTTAATACACTATACATCCATTATTTCTTAATTATAATAATTGTTTCACAATCAGAATTTTATTTGATACATTAGATAAATCATAAATGGGTGGCCCGACATTTATTGTTCTTTGTTTAAGATTTTGAATGATTCGGCATTTTGGGTTAGGCTTGATATATAAATGGGCCTTAGCTTTGATTCCATTTGATCCAAAAAGAGACAATGATATACACAACTTAAGTTGACTTTTGTAAATGGTTTTTTTTCGATTTTGACTCTCTATGTATGAACCATGTTGTTAATCGAGTTTTCGATAGCACTGGCATTAATAGTTAATAACAAGAAAAGGAGTTAAATTTGCCAAACAAGATAAAACAAGGATTTGTGGAGGCTATGCTACTAGCCTACTACTACTAAAACTCTTTCAACCTTTAAATTGTTATTTTTACTCGTAGATTTATTAGCATTGAGTGATTATGAAATGTGACAGCTGCTTTATCTTAAAAGACATAAGCTTTTAATAAAATGCAATGTACAAAAAGTATAGACACATTGTTTCAAAAGACAAATAGTGTAATTGATGTGGAGTACTGCAAATATTGAAAAAGTACTTCATTAAAATTCAATGTAATAGATGTGAATTGCATTATTTTTTTATTTGGAAAAAGTTATATATTCCTTCCATCATACTAATATAGGTCCATTGAAGCGCAATCGATAAGGTTCTAACAAGATATATTGCTAATATTGTATAGAAATATCTTCAAAAGTATTATTTGAGTCATTCCATTTTACAAATCTTAATATATGAGACAGCATCACAATAAATCTGATCTTTTCATTCATGCATGATCCACGCCAAAATGATTGTAGATAATGAAACCACAATATTGCTCCATCTCTTCCAAATTTTATCCGATCCTTCAAAGTTCAAATGTAAATATACTTATATTAAAACTGTGAAATGGCATACTATTAATAAAAACCAAAGTTGTTGGAGATTGTGATTATTAGGAACATGATTACTAGAAATATATTTTTTGATAGATTATTTCTCATATTTTAGATATTAAGAAAAGTATTTTAAATATAATTAACTAATAGTAGACATTTATAATTTTCAATAATTAAAGTAATTTTTTTAAAATTATACTACTATTTTTAATTGAAAAGATAATAATGATTTTATGATCCATAGTTCTCAAAGTTACATAAATTTTGTTTAATACTACTTATTAACTGGGAGAATAATAATATAATGGGAATTTTATATATAAAAAAATTAAATAAAGCAAATAAGTGAGAATCTAGAAATTTGAAAACAAAATATATTACTACTTAAAAAGGTTGGGAGTTAAGAATTTGACAAAATGGCATACTCTTCCTATTTTCATGATTCTTATATTTTAGAAAATAAGAATACTAGTGTATGTGTTATATTATCCTAGTCGATTGGTAAATTTCACGTGAATATTTCACATAGAGAACAAAAGATAAGTTTTGCATATTACTGATTATTATACGTATAAGTATTTCTATAATTAACGACAAATAATTAAAAGCTCTATTTTATTTTATTAGGAATAGTAAAATCTGAGTAGTTATGGTGGAGGAGCGTACCATTTGGTGGTGGTGGCGGTGCCGGCGGGCTATTACAGTCTAGTCCGATGCTACCTGCACCCAAATATGTAAGATAATCCAATCATTAATTTTATTTTATTTTTATCAAATTGCTTGTTGATTATTCAGTACTCAAATAATGTAACATAAACCCAAAATATAACTCAAAAAGAAAAGTTACATGTCTTGAAGCATGGATATTCAGGGAGGTTGAGGAAATTGCTAGACCCATTGTTGCATACACATGTATGCTTCGTTCCATTAGCAACACACGTACCCTCGTTGCACCATACCAAAAAGCATGCTGTCATATCAATGTATCGATATAAAGACACAACCGCAATCAGTATATGAGTCTTATAAAATTTTAATCGATCAATCAGTTTATTTGGATCAATACTAAAAAATTGGACTTCAAATTTTGTCCGGTAAAACATGTTTGGCATGATAGATAACTCATCTAGCGAAGAAACTCTATGAACAAAAATGAATTATCTACCCTACCAACCGATAACTCATTGTTTGAAAAATTTGGTTAAGAAGTCCCATTTATGCGGCACGAGTTTTAATAAATGTTAAGAAAAATGCGTGAAAAAAAGTTAGTGGAATAGGTGTCCCACTTGTATATATTAGTTTTACATGAAATGTGAGTGGAATGTGTTAGTGGAAGGTGAGATCATATTACCATTTTTTTACGGTAAAAATGAAGTAGGACTCCTATTCGCGGACAGACTAAAATGAAAAAATGGGACTCCAATTCGTGGACGGAGGGAGTATATATTATAGTACATATAATTATGATACAATATATTGCATTATTAATTATATAGGAATAGGAATTATTACATCCCTCTAACTATTTTCTAATTTAAGGACAATTATTTCGATATAATCCCTGCTAACGATAATAAAATATTTACCGCTCGAGGGATCAAGAAATGGTGGAATTGTTAAACCAGGCGGCGGTGGCGGCGGTGGCGGCGGCGGCGCATTGTTCCCGCACTCGAAGTCTATAGTGCCTGCAAATGTCGAATCACTCTTTTCAAATCTTTATATATCTATAGAAAAAATATAATTGTAATTTTAGCTAATCAAATTCCATACATGCATAATCAATTTGTGTTTGACCCCAACGAGATGCAACAAAAGTAGGATCAATTTAAAAATGAAAAGTAAAAAATACTCCCTCCGTCCCATAAAAGTTGAGTCATATTCCTTTTTAGTCCGTCCCAATAAAGTTGAGTCATTTCCTTTTTTAACTAAAGACAAAATATCTAATCACTCTTACTTTATTCCATCAATTACTTTACTCTCTCTTATCTTTCCTACTTTTTTCATCTCTCCTATTTATTTAATATAAATTCTTAATCTCCGTGCCCCAAAGTTTTGTCTCAACTTTTATGGAACGGAGGGAGTAATAATTGGGATTCATCGTAATTTCAATAAAAGTATACAATATAGGTGAGAGACTTACAAATTGGTAAAATACAAGCACGTGCATCAAAACCATGCTTCCATCCAAGCTTGCACGTGCAAGTATAATTGGTACCCGAGGTTGGGGGCACACACGTTCCTTGTCCACAGAACGCTTCTTTACAAGGATCATCACCTACACCTATATACAATCAAGTCAAATTCGAGCTTTATTTAAACACGAAATACTAACTTTTTTAACATGTCAATGCAAAAATGAGGAGCTCGAATTCAAAAGACTCAGCACATACAGAGTGTCCGAATGGGGAGACAAAGTACGAGGATGAGGATGAGGATGATGAATGAAAATAGTTGGAGGAATTGAGAGCCTCTCATAATTTTTGGTGCAATTGGAAATAGAGACTCAAGGAGAACAAAATTATAGTATGATTGAGATTCTCATAGTATATGTTTTTTATGTGAGCATAAATGAATAATGGCAGTGTGAATAAGTGCATATATATGTTAAAGTTATGTAGAAATATGTGCATAGTAAATTACGAATATTTTCCTAATAATAAATAATTCATAACAATGTAAGATATTATATTGACGGAGATTGCGATGGGGCAATTTGTGATAAATCGAAAATCTCACTACCAAATGAATGAGTCGATTTATCCCACATTGTATATGACAAAATCGAATTTGGCTTTCGTAATTAGTCAACTTACATGGCCGTTCGCTTTTCGTTTTGTGAAAACATTATATACTATGAATTAAAGTATTAGGGGATTTCTATAAAAATTACCAGATATTTATAGTTAGTTAAGTAATCTTTCCACGAAATTCGATCATTAAAATATTTTTTATATTAATGGATCATATATTTTAGTGCAAGCATTTAAATATATTTGTATTAGGCATTTATGTTTGTAAGTACATTCAAATGCATACTAGTCCAACTCCATCATATTTATTATCAGAAATAAGAGCCTAATATATTCAAGCGTTTGGTTAAAATCTAAAAAAATCCCAATATTTAAAGAACTGCATTTTTGCAGCCAACATTAGCCTAATTTAATAAAATTAATATCCCAAAGTTTCCCTCGTGAAAAAATCCTTACAATATTGGGATATTTTTTTGACAAAATTCAAACGTCACAAATAAACTACAGTAAAAAGACTCCCCAAGTTCTTGGAAGATGTTCCAACTCAAAAGAAAAAAAAAAAGAAAAAAAAAAAAGGTCACACCACACAGAATTAGAAGAAATGCAGATCGATTTCTCGATACAAAGATCAATAAAGATTTGTATCATTAGTAGATATGTTAAAAATAGGAAGAACACGAGAGAACTTGAGAAGCTTCTCACCATAAACAAACAGCTCATAAAATGCAGATACATGAGGAATAAAAAGGCTTCGGGGCTAATGTTTGTATCGTCGCATGATAGTAGCAAACCAAACAGACGAAGCACCGAGACCAACAAGAAGGATATTGGGAAAGAGTCGAAGGGAAGAATTGTACCGAATATAACAGGAGACTCAGTTTAAGCTGATCCAAAATCAGCAAACCACTTCTCATGTTTCTCAATATCAGCTGCTGAAACACTAGGCTGGACCTTGGTGATGGCTTCTAGAAAGTCACACATTGCAATCGGATCGTTTGAAATCTCATCCTTGGCCATGTTCTTGATCTCATCTCGTGTCTTTCCTGCTATCTTGCGCCTCATGCCATTCAATGAAGCATCACGACAAACATTTGTCAGATCGTCTCCACTGTATCCCTCCGTACGGCGGGCAACATCGTCAATATCTACATCTGGAGCCACCTGATGGCATTGATTATGAGATCGGGAAATCCCAAAACAGCAGCATAAGTCCACATGAAAAAAAAAAGAGACAAAAGTACTTTTGGAAGTTATGATATTCCCATGTCAATGAACTGATCAATAAATGTTACCTCTACAGTTTTCACATTTATCCGTATCAGCTCCTTGCGACTTTCAAAATTTGGTAAAGGGATGTAGATTCTTTTCTCCAACCGCCTCCTGCATTCATTGTGGAAAAATCAAGAGGTAAAGTTAGGTAACTAGTAATGACTAAGTTTAAACTTATAGCAGAAAATTAAACTATAAATGAAAATGAAAACAAGGCCTAACCTCAATGCTTCATCTATATCCCAAGGAAAATTTGTAGCTGCTAAAACCATCACAATCTTGCGTGTGCCGTCCTCATTGGTTGAGGAAGCATTGACCCCATCTACCTGAACTAGAAGTTCAGACTTCACTCTCCTGGATGATTCGTGTTCTCCAGAAGCCCTAGAAAAATGGGAAAAATTCATGAATCAGGGGGCTTGGCTCAGAACTTACAATTTGTGAGCCAACTATATCCTACGATGAACTTGACCTAGAAGAAACGATTCCCATGAAGACATGCAGAATAAAGACTTTACTCCCATAATCCCATTATAAATTAAGAGAGAAGTGATTTCTTCTTACCCACGAGAATTGCACAGAGAATCTATCTCATCTATAAATATGGTACTTGGAGCATGAGCTCGTGCCAGATCAAATAAACACCGAACCATTCTTTCACTTTCTCCACGCCATTTTGAAGCCAAGGTCGCAGAAGAAACATTGAAAAATGTTGTCCCGCATTCAGTTGCAACCGCTTTAGCAAGAAGAGTTTTTCCAGTACCTGGGGGGCCAAACATGAGGACACCTTTCCACGGCCTGCGAATTCCCTGGGACAACAGAACTTTTAGATCATAGTTTTCTGTAGATCTTAATCACTCTATCAAATAAACACAGGTTAACTGCTCTATCATTTAAAACACATGCAGCTAAGAAAGAACAGTACTAAGTTCTAACAGATGCCCACATTCATCAACTTCAGAAAAACTAAGCAGTATCAAAGTGGATCACTCACCATTAAGATCTACTCTGGATTCCAGATCAAGTTAGACAAACAGACTAGAAACTAGAAAGATAAGCAAGCAACATATATTAAGAAAAAGTAAACTAGCTAGGTAGGTATGAGCATGACAAGAGTGTAGGATCATTTATCTTCAACCAATATTGAATACCTGGAAATATTCAGGCATCCACAGAGGAAGCACCACAGCTTCCTCTAATAGTCTTTTTGCTTCACTTAGCCCAGCCACATCATCCCATCTAACACCAGGACTGGAATCCAAGACATCCCTTTCAAGCATAGCTGCCAAGTCAGCATCAGGCCCTTCATACTGTACTTTTTTGGGTTTTCCCTCTTCAGCATCCCCATTCTAAATATTAACAAAGTTATGCAAATTACAAGGAGCATATGAATGGATGGTTGAATAAGAACAAACCGAAAAATAATTAATAAGCAGAGTTCATATGTAGCAATTTTTTTAAAATAACTTTACAAAAAAAAAACAGGAAAACTCAATCTTGTGAGTATATGTCAAGCATTCTTATGATGTAGATTTTTCATCAAGCGTAGGAATGACAGCATTTTTTTATCTGTTACTTTATTGGAAAAGATAAACATAAAAGAACACCTATTATCATGAGCATCAAATTATTTCCTAAACTATCCAGATCAGATTTAATATCCACATGAATACTCGAATATGCATAAAGTATTAAGCACAACCATATCTAGTAGTAATTACATCCGGAAGGAGAAATAAGCTTATTAGTTGTTAAAGACCACACTTATCTCTAGCCGTAGTTATATGGTCTCTTAAATGACAAACTATAACAGAGAAAAAGTGTCCAAATATTTATATTTCTAAGTCCTAGAGTTAACAAGCACACTGAAAAATAACTACAGCTTCTAGCACTGTAACTTACTACGGAATCTGATTTCCCTGAGCCTGAGGTAGACTTGGCAGAGCCTTTCTTAACAGTAGTTGATGCTCGGACTCCAGTGTTGACCTTACTAGAAGCACCTGTCCTACCTCCACGTGGAGCTGTTTTAGCTGCACCCCCACGAGCCCAAGTAGGATCTTGTGGTGACTTCCTCGTACCCACTTGACCGCTTCTTGCAGGTCTCCTACCTGTATGATCTCGACTAGGAGGCCTCCACACATCAGGGTCATCCATAGGAGTGCCAGAAGACGTAGGGTACTCATCGAGTGGTTGGAAAACAAAAGATGATTTGGTCGAAATAGGAGGAGAACCAGGCCGTCTACCAACATGAACGTCCTTAAACGACCTTTTCTCAGCATCTAACTGCTTCACTACCTCTGTTTCTTCTGATATGGCTTTTTTCACATTCATCCATTTCGTACGAAGCAATGGGTCATCAACTGTATTCAAATGCCTAACACAAAAATCGACGATCTCAAATGACATTGCAGATTAAATCAGATTAATGAAACAGTTTTCACCCAGAAAACATACATTCAATAAAAATTAGTAACAAAATCCAACCCTTCTTTAATTTCCTATTCTCATTATTCTTGCACGACTTAATTATTATCAGATTAGCCCAAATTATGAAGAAATGAAATTGGAACAGATAGCAAAGGGAAATTGGGCAAGCGAAAATTCACAAAATATGAAGAGAGAAAAGGTAAATTACTTGTTGATCTGAGCAATGGCTCCATCGAAGAAGATAACGGCAGTGTCGTAGAGTCCTTCCACTGCGTACTCTCTAGCTAGCTTCACATGATCTTGCAATCCTGCTAGAGAAGCACCTACCATTTGTACTATTCCTCTCTCAAACAAATCCAATAGGATTGGCTAAGTTAGGGTTTGAATACCTAACTGAAATCAAGAAAATCTGCAGGTGGGTTGGTGAAATGAAACGCAAAGGATACGTATAAATGGTGTGTGGGTTCAAATTTGGTGGAGTTGACGCCACAGAATTGGGGACGACGGTCACCTCCTCCACGGAAGAAATGTGAGTCTGTATTATGATTTGTTTTAGGATTTTTTTTAAGCGATCTCTTTTCTAACTGTTTGATTTGTTTGATTTTATAATAAAGTGTGAATTAAAAAAGAAATAGTAGAATATGGAGGCTATACTATTACTATTTAGAAATATTCCAATTAGAATTTTAAAATATGAATTGAAAAAAATTAGTAGAAGGTGGAATTTACTATTTATGAAATATTCAAACCAAAAATCGTAAAGTGGAACCCCGATAAACCCGATTGCTAAAATGGGACTGATTCTTTAACAAGGATTATTATTTTTAATAAAATGGGACTGATTCTTTAACAAGGATTATTATTTTTAAAAAGTATCATAGTTACTGCCAAAAAAGAATTCTATAGACGAATACACAATATCATAAATTTGGAAATTTGGGAGGGGCATATATAGAATGAAGAATTAAAGCATAACATCGATGGAATGGAGCCCATAGTTATAAATATAAGGAGGCCCATTTCTAACGTGACACAAGAAAATATGGACAAGAAATGAGTGATGCTCAAAGCTCATGGTCCTTCAAACTTTGAAGTTCAAATTCATGGAAAAAGATAAAAGTAAACATTAATTTAGTAAGCAACTGTGTTGGAGAAATTAAAAAGAAAATCATAGTAGTTCATTTTATTATTAGGTTAATGATATTATATTTATTCAAATTTTGGTTAAAAATAGTACATACTAGTAAAATATAATCAAAATTCAGTTGAGAGTGTAAATTCATTATTCTTTTTGCAATTGATAATAGTGAATTTACGGAGGGCATTTAAATGACTCAATCCATCCGACGTGGCAGAATTGAAAATCCTTGTGAGCCATGCAACACTGATCGTCTTTGCGAATATTTTACCACAAAAATACCAATTTTGTATTCCTTCCCCATTTGCAGAGGTGATAACAATGGCGGTGCTGACTGTACTAACCCCGCCAACGTCATCGGCATCCTCACGCCGCATTTTATATAATTTTAATCAAAATGACTCTACCAATTGCTATTTTTGGAGGAAGAATATTTCCAAATGGACTCCACCACTTCCCACAATCCCCGCAGTTTCTACACGCAAAATCGGAGCGCCTCACTCACACCTACACTCGATGCAGTCTTCGAATTCATCAGGTAATTTTTTTGAATCAGATTAATTTGGTTTGATTCTGTGCTTGAAACCGGTGATCTAAAATTTCAGTTCCTTACGTAGATGATTTGATATATTTTTTTTTCAATTTCTGGTTTAGAGAGTTCTGTATTCGGAATTGATTGAAGGTTGATGATGTTTGTTGAATTTCAGATTTTTAAATTGTGGTTGATTTATCTTTGATATGATTATGTTATTCATAAACTGTGAAATTGCCCTGTAAATGTGATTTGCAGAGCATTATTATACCTTATTTTGTCTAGAAAAAATTGAAATCTGTTTCGTAGATTGGTAGGGGTGAAAAAATGAAGATCGAACCATAATCTCCTCTTAAGGATGTTCTTCAACTGCTAAAATAATTTAGTCAACGGAAATCTGCTGGTTAATATAGGGGCTAATTAGGCATTAATGAAATCATGATAAGTGCATCATATTTGAATTGTTCTGAACCATTGATCTACTTTTTTGCAACATACTGTAGTTCATAAAATGCTGCTGGTATTTTTATTTTATCAATCAAGTCTTTTTCCTTACTGAGCCTTCATTATGATGCAGGGAGTGGATGTTCATGGATAAAAGACACATCTTCTTTTCATGATAAAACTGCTGGTCAGGAAAGGAGGGAAGCTTTGTCAGTTTCCGCGCTTCCTACAAAAACAGCTCAAGTTGCTGCAGTGGAGGATCTCTATGATTTTATATGCTCGGGTCCTCTCCTGGACAAAGTCAGTCTGACCCCGGATAAGGTGGCTGAATCCATCGACAAGTGGATCTTATGTGGATCACAGCTCTGCAGATTGTTTCGCCTAAATGAACTCTTTCTGACCGAGCCTCAAAAAATCCGGATATACCATTACTATATACCAGTTTTCTTGTGGTGTGAAGAGGAAATCAGTCTTCACAGTTCTAATTTCAAAGATGAAGATGATATCCCCCCATTAGTGGTACAATTCAGATGATTTCTTCGATAGTAACTCTATTGTATCTTCAATAGATAGTAAAGGCTTATGGCTTTCATATTTTGTAATTTCATATCCTGTCAATGCAGATTGGTTTCAGTGCACCACAAGGCTGTGGCAAGACCACACTCGTATTCGCCCTGAGTTTCCTTTTCGAAATCACTGGGAGGTAGAGTATAAAACGGTAATATTAGTTGAAAGTATGATTTGATCATCATTGCAAGATGTTAAAACTGATAACTCAATTTCAGAAAGACTGCAACTATATCCATAGATGATTTTTATCTGACCGCGGAGGGCCAGGTAAATCTTTTCATTATGTCTCGTACTGATCATGGTGGGTTCTCCCTTTTGATGTATTTTTACTATTGTAAAACTGGAATATCCATTTTAGGGCAAACTGCGAGAGAGCAATCCTGACAATGCACTTCTAGAGGTAGCTAGAATATTGTCTTCCCTTGAATGAATTTCTTTCTCATCACTGTTGTTTGTTTACCATAAAATCTTCAACCTTCAGTTCCGTGGAAATGCTGGAAGCCATGATCTTCCCTTTTCAGTTGAGACACTGACATCCCTGCAAAAATTGACAAGAGAAGGTTAGACAAACAACAGTTGTTTCTTGTTTTCCTTGTTTTGATTATGTTGTGTTGGCATAATATGCGAGTTTCAGGCACAAAAATGAAGCTTCCTCGTTATGACAAGGTAGGCACACAAGACCAGACTCTTCTTCTCAAAATGTTTGGGATGTGAAGCATTTAGTATTGTTCTTTTATCTTCCAGTCTGCATATAAAGGTCGAGGTGACAGAGCTGACCCTTCAACGTGGCCAGAAGTGGAGGGCCCTCTCTCGGTAGGTGGTTCACAATAGTAGTTGATTAAAAAACATAGCTGGTTAAAAAGTCTAATTTAGTAAGTCAAGCTTGATTAAGGTTGTATTGAGCGAAATTAAGGCACTTGACATTGGATGTAACATTGATTATGAGTCGTCTTTTCACTTTCATTAGGCTATCCTGTTTGAGGGTTGGATGCTTGGTTTTAAGCCTGTACCTGCTGAAGTTGTGAAAGCTGTCGACCCACAGGTTTGAGAAGTAGGACGTAGAAATTTCTTCTCTTCGTCCACTTCTGTATCTTATAATTATATCAGTCAAATGTGGTTGTAAGCTCACTTATGGACAAATTCTTGCAGCTGGAAGTAATTAATAAAAACCTAGAAGCCTACTATGATGCATGGGACAAGTTCATCAACTCATGGATAGTTATCAAGATTAAGGATCCCAGTTACGTTTATCAGTGGCGATTGCAGGTAAGCTGCAGTTGCATTCCTTCTTAGTATCTTTTAGAAAATGTTACTGTGCGGTCTCTCTGACGACTTCCTTGGGGCGTCTACAGGCAGAGATTGCCATGAGAGATGATGGAAAACCTGGAATGTCCGATGAGGAGGTAAATTCGAGATCTAAATGCTACTCAATGATTCTATGCTCGATTGAAATATGCAGCTGTTACAAGTATGGTTGCTTTCTTGATGTTGCAATGGCAGGTTTTCGACTTCGTTTCAAGATATCTGCCAGCATACAAAGCATATCTCCCTACCCTCTATGCTGAAGGGCCAAGTGGGTCGGACCCGGACCATCTACTTGTGGTCGAAATCGACGAGGGCCGGAACCCCATCCTTGCCGATTAGGCCAACTCCTTGCAGGTTGTGCTTCAAATCTGGTATAACTTTTCAATGTGAATTAATTTTTTGATTTACCAATAGTAACAGTTCCAGTTTTGATATTCAACCTATTGTAACATTCTGGTGTTTTCTTTTCCGCAATATAAGTATCACTCCTCTTCCTTTTTCTCTTTTTTTAGGGAGTATCCGTCCTCTTCTGGTTGTATTGACAATTTATCTGGTATCATTAAGATTGAAACGACACTGACACGTGTACAATATTAGATTTATCTGAATCGATTAAGATTATTTTTGAGATTGCAACTAATTTAACTTTGCAAGGAAAATGGTTACATGATACATCTGATAGGAAAATGCATTGCAGTGTGTTTCTAAATGCAGCAACAGCAAATAGCATCCAAGCAGCATTCACAAGTCTCAGCACAGCACCAACAGCAACACATCGTAAAGAAGCTGTGCCACAACAAACACACCTACTTTTAGTCTTCTTCCTGTGTCTAGTGTGTGTATATGTGTGTGTTAGAGAGAGAATAGATGCATATACTTCATGTTCATAAGTTCAAGATCACCAAGCAATATATATGAACCCCTAAATAATAATAGTATTATTTCTTGAAGAATGAAAAGAAAGTTGTGATGAGAGAGAGAGGAACCAAGCATAAAGGCATCCTTTCTGGTCGCGCCGTTGGTTGATATGATCGGAGTAGGACAAGCTCTGTTGCGGTGGTGGCGCCTGCATTTTCTTCACACAATTCTTCTCACCAGTCCAAGATGTTGATCAAATTTTGTTACTCCAGAAAGGCTTTGAGAGTCTCACTTATAATTTCCCACATTGTATTTAATGCTTAGGTAGCAGTTGCCAAGATAACACTTTTCATGAATTTCAGCGGTTGGAACAGTTGAATTCTATCATACCACATTAATTCAGCCATAGGTTGCAGAAAGATACATCTTTTTTTAGTATTCACCTTCTTCACAACTAAGCTGGCAAGTTAAATAACTAATTAAGGACTAAGGAGCATTAGGTGGCGGTTCACCTACTATATTTACTCCATAACAATCTTTATGGAGACACAACTTATCTATCTGGTTAGTGTCTGTTCGATTCTACCGATTAGGCCCGGATGGAATATTTACCTTGGCCTAACGGCATTGGTAGCCCGGTAAACACATCTAGGTTGCCCTTGTTACGCCATCGGTCCACAAACAATCGGCCTTTTAACTAGATACCGTATCACAACAATTGGATGCGATAATATATGTTCCTCGGGAAGAGATCCTACTTATAGTCCCTCTTTCCGGGATTGCCCCTGACCCTTTCCCTCTCCAATAACCATGTTCATGCTCGAAGTTATCTTATCTTTCCTACCAAACCGCAATAAGAAAAGGTGATATTATGTGTAAGAATGTGGGTGGAATCTGTCATAATCACATGGAACTGGCATCCATGTGCGCACATGAAATTATCTGTCACTTTTACAGATGCTAAAACAAGAGGGAGCACACAATTTCACAGCCACATAATATAAGATCTTCTAAATAAATGGAGCACTTATTCATGCCAATTGTATGCATAAGCATAAATGCACATTTCTGTTTGAAACCACAGCTGAAAATTACTAACCAAGAATGAGACAACTAACTTTGCCAGCTGCAGATTAATGTCAGATATTATTGATGCAGTAATACAGAGACATACACATACTGTAATACAATGAGGCAAACTATAGCTAATGAAAACAACATCACACGACCAATATCGTGCTCGAAACGCATCTTTTACACTCTCTTCTTCTCTTCTTTTATTGTCCAAGTACTAATCACCATCAGATAAAAAAAATGCTCTTTGATCTAAAGAAATCTCAGATTTTATACCACCAACAAACAAAGGGGAAAGAATACATCTACAAGGAGATGCAACTATATAGCAACATAATACAAAACATCATCACCTCCACCACTTGACATAATCATCTAGCAAAACATGATCAAGTCATCAAACCCAATGGCGAAAGGAACAAACTCGTCTATGCACTCTCTTAATCTCCCTTCCTCACAGCGCCCGTCTGGTACTCCTCCAATTCACTCAGCCAAAGATCACCAAACTCACAATCCTTCCACTCCTTAAACCACGGCCCACCAAGCGTGTAATGTATGGCCTTAGGCAACGTGCTCTCATCGCCCTCAACAACCTTGTTGTGGCCTACAAGGAAGTTCCACACAAACGGGATCTCCCCAATCTCATCATCCTCCAGCCACTGAAACCTATGGAGAAACGCCCCCGTCTCATTATTCACTATCTCAGGGGTTAAGCTCCTATTCTTGGGGTGACCACAATTGTACAATACCATTGAAGACCAATTCTTCCTAGGATACACAGTCTGCACTGCACCATCCATCTTCGTGGTCTCCTTAGGCGTGTAGTCGTGCTGCACGCACATTATCGCGTACTTATCATCAATCAACTCCACTAGCTTCTTGATATCATCCAAGTACAAGAAATCACAATCCATAAACATGGCCCATCCCTCATAATTGGCTAGATAAGGCGTCAAGAACCGCGAAAACGAGAACTCGGTGCTCTCCAATTTCCCCCTCTCACGCCAATAAACCCCCTTTTCACGCAGCTCAGATTGCTTAACTGGGGAGATCTCAATTGGGATCGAAGCCCTCTTCAACAAAGAATAACGGCACACCTCATAAGCAATGTCTTCCCTAGGATCATACCCTACAAAAATCTTGAAACCCTTCGCATTCCCATTGGAGGCAGGATCGGAATTATGTACCTCGACGCCGTTGGAGGGATGCAAATCCGCCATGGGTTCCAGCCAGAAAGTGCAAAAGCTGCATCAAAACATATGGAAATACAATCAAGATCGCATTTTTATTGGGAAAAACAAGTGCAAAACAAGCAATCTACCTAGCTCAGCAGATCTGGGATGAGGGGGAAATAGGCGAATGCAGCATATGTGTAATGTAATGAGGAGTTGTGAAAGAGTTAATTGGGAAATGCGACGCGGAGAAGAGGTTTCCTGGTAGGAAGCAATGTCGTTTTCTTTGATTAGGATCACAAAAATTCAAGTGCAATAACGGAGGGAAGAGGAATTGCGCGTTTTAGCATTTCTTCACCACCAGAGAATGTCGGTTCAGTGATTGCGGAGATTTAGCGCTGTAAATTTAGGCTCCATTTATTTATTTCTCTCTTCATATTAGCATTGTAAACGCATTATTGATAATTTCATATCCCTTTTTCCTTTCTTTAATTGCATGTAAGGACGTCAGTGTAGTCCACGAGCCAAATTTATATCGTTAGAACTGAAAATTTCTAGTTCGATAAAATTAAAACTCGATTAGTCTGCACCTGATTAATCCGCAATCTGTCAGAGTCAAATAAAATTTTTATTATTTTATCTTTTTACTCTTAATTCGACATTTCATTGATAAATTTTATAATATAGATAACTAAAAGAATAACTATCAATTTTATATTAAATACACAAATTATATCTTGAATTTTTATTAATATAATAGTTGATAAATGAATTATAAACTTCAAATTTATTAAAAAATATTATTTAAATTTCTAAAACATGCATTAAATTTCATGAAATATCTCAAATATTAGTATTTGATCATGTTTGTGATCGAGTTAAGCATATATCTCAAATTTATCATAATTAAATATTTTATGAATATAACTAATTTTCATATTGCGATCATGTTAATCTTATCGGTAGTAATCCGATGAGCTCGCTTTTAGGGTTATGATTAGATTTTTATAACTAGAAAGAAATTACAACTCAATTAGTCTGCATCGGATTGAGTAGTAGCCGAACCGGCCCGATTAACATCCTAGTTCATGCAGAAAGAGAAAAATTATTATATAATCTCATGATTGTAGCAGAACGTCTTCCACCCAAATTCGAATTGCATTCTCAACCACCGTAAATCCAACGTTCTCTCTCACACACACAACACGCGGGCCAATGCTGAAGGAGGAGGCGGCGGCCGGCTCAGTCGACCCACTAAGAGGTCTCAGAGGGCTCTCACTCTTCCCGCGCACGATTAGGGCGTCAGCGGAAGCTCCGGTGCCCTCCGACCTAGATTCCATCCACAATACCATGAAATCTCTGGTATCAATCTTCAATTTCATGTGTTCTCGTGTGCCCAAGCTCCACGCGCATATGAATTTTAGCATTGTATTTTTAGATTTTGTGCTTCCTCTATTTTATTATTGCTAGAGTTACTTCTGTCTCTATGCAACTACATACTCCCTCTATTCAACTCAATTTCTATTCGGCATGATTTTTGTTATGTGAATTTGTTAAACATGGATCAAGAGGAAGAATAAGGACATTGTCACCATTGTAGAAGGTTTGAACAAGGAGAGAATCTGTTGTTATTTTTTATTAGCTTGTTTTTCAACCATTACAGATTGTCTCATGTTATAGGAGACTGCAATATTGAACCTTACTATTACACGAAGGAAGCATAGCATGAATAAGTGTGTATGAGACTAAACAAGCTAGTATAATAAAGAAAGTTGACTCAGCACTATCTTGTGAGTTGTCTTCCTGTGTTGATTTTTTGATTTATAACATAATTGAGTAGAGAAGAATAAAGTAAGAGAGAATGATGTTTCCATTTTAGTAAATGTGTCAATTAGAATCGAACATCCTAAGAAACAAAATGTATCACGTACGGGGAGTACTTAAGTTTGTCTAAAGAATGAAAATCAGCTCATGACCCTTCGTATCTAAACTGTGGCTTGCGTGTATTTTACAATCATTTTATTTCAATTTTGTGGACGTGCTTCAGCTTCATCTAATGGTCAAGTGTTTGGTAATAAACTGCTGGCATCTTGGCTTGGAGCTGAGAGAATGGACAAGAAGTAGTTTGAAAATCAACTGGTTTTATTCGAATTTGATATTTTAGAAGTTTGTTTCTCCAACTAGTGGTGAACTAATATGAACACTTATTTGCAATGAGCACTATAGTCCGAGTTTTTCCTAACTCTCTTTTCCGGGGCTCATATTAGAAAGAGTTAAGGAGTCTCGCTGAAAATGTGGATGTCACTAATGACATTGCGGAAAAAGCTAAGGATAGGCCACAAGAGCGAAGACCAGGTCTTGGACTTCCCCGTAAGAAGGCTTCATTTTCTCTGAAACCAAGTATTAGGTGATGTTTTGGGGCTTAAAATATTTTAGCTTTCATTTTCAGTGCTGCACTGAAGGATTTATGAGTTGATTATAATAAACATTGTACTTTCGCCTTCACTACAGTCACCCTCCAGTCAATTTGGAGCCAACTTTAAACATTGATCACCTCCAAGATCCAGATGCCTTTTTTGATGCTTATGAGAGGACTGAAAGTAACTATTTGTGCTTCACCTGACTTGTTATCTTCAGCATATGCTATTTGTTGCCTTGTAGCTCTATCCTGTTCTCATGATTTTGTCTGTTGCAGATGCCAAAAAAGAGATGCAAAAACAACTAGGTGTTAGTATGGACAATATAGACCTTTATAAACCATCAAATCATAAGCGCCGTCGTCGTCCGGGAATTTTAGGGTATATTTAGATTTTTGTGTGCTGTATTCACTGTTTTGTGAGGCAATAAACGAGATTATTACTGATAAAGAAATATTTACCTGATCGATAAATTTCTATAAATTACAGGAAGTCATATAATTACAAGCACCGTTACTCCTCAACGCCTTCTGAAAATGATGACATGTGGATGTCCTCCCAAGAGACAGTGTCTCAGGACATTCCAAGTCCGCCTAAAGATGTGTTACAGAAGTTAATTAACCCTGATCCTAATGTTTGTGACGTGGAAGAAGTTGACTTGGCTGGTGAGTAGATAATGTTGAATTTATAGTCAAAAGCATATTTCAGATACAGAAGGGTGGTTTTTTTATTTCTGATTCTCCTTTCTTGTTGCTACAAATACATTTTTAATCTTATACTATTGACTTAGCAATTACTATTAATCTCATATCATGTGTACTTTGGCTCACCAGAATCTATGAATAAAACAGAGGATCGAGACAATGATATGTTGGAGGAACTGTTGTCCTGTAATGATGATGATTTGGAAGGTGAGGGAGCCTTGAATATCTTGCAGGAGCGGTTGAAGATCAAACCTCTTGATATGGAGAAGCTGTACTGCTTGACTGAACTTCCTGATGTTGGAAGGACTAATGTTTTAACCTCACCAGGAAGTTATCAAAGGCAGCACAGGAGTTCACTGGTTTTAGATAGTGTGCTGACAAGTTTGAATAAGAAACCTCGTATGGAACAAGAACTTGTGGAAAGTCCAGCTAATTCTGTATCTTCACCAACTCCTCCGAGAAATCCGTTTGGATCCTTATCTTTATTGAAAAAGAAGATTTTTCAGCCTAACCCTCTCAGAGATCCATTTTCACCACAGGACATTGATCTTTGTCCGCACCCAAATTCTTCTCCTGCCGACCCCAAGGATAACCTACTTGGACAGGTCGATATCCGAAACGATTTAGGACATGAGTTGGAATCACATGTAGAGTTTGGTCGTACTGAATCTGCAATACCTGATATAAATTCTCAACAAGGAAATCAAAATGCTGGTTGTCTGCTGGAACAGTCTCTAAGTGAAAATGAAAGCATGCAAAGAGAAAGTGGCAGTACTAGGGAACAAGCTTCTCCTGCCCAACTCAGGGATAAGATAGTTGGACTGGCTGATGCTGTTTCTGCACAGGCCAGGGATAAGGTAGTTGGGCAGGCTGATGTGCCTAAGGAGTTGGACATGTTTAGTGAGATGGAGTCAAATGTAGAGTTTAATAGCAAAAATTTACCAGTTTGTAATTTGGATAAACATCAAGTAAATGAAAATACTGATGGTCCTCCTGAGCAGCTTGGAGATGAGAATGCAAGCATACCAAGCATGGATGCCAATAGTAGGCAAAATGAAGAACCAAATAAAAACATTGGAGACTCTATGAACACTAATAAGAGTAAGACCTCTTTTAGCATGATATTTAGCTATATAAGTTGTGGCATGCTTCAAATGCTACATTTGGAAATAGAAGATAATCATTTTCTGTTTTGCTTATTTTAATGTTAAATGTAAATAAATATATACTCATGTGGCAGATGAATCAGATCCTTCTGTAGATGATAAGGAAGGCAGGGGTGATGCATCCACCAGAGAAAAAATTATTCCAGAGCAACAAGAGGTTGTTTCCCTTTTTCTTGTTAATTTCTCTTGTTACTTGCTCTTGGTTTTTGTCAATACAATGCGAATATCTTTGCTTTCTTCTGGAGTTTTTCAATTTATTTCGTATTGCGATTAGTCCTTGTTAGCTTTGAAAGCAGTTTGGCATTTCAATTGTAAACCATGTGTTGTTTCTTCCTAGTGACATTTTAGCATTTCTCTTATGAAAAACAATTTTTTTTACAAGTACTTAATGCATGGTTCACTGTTTCTTCCTTTGTGATGATTTATCTCAAATTGGTGATTATGGCAAAAATCATTTTGCACATGCTTTATTCTGATGTGTATTAGGCAAAATTCTCTGTCCTTAATCCTTATAACAGCTGGGCACATAACTCAGGATGCCTTTTTTGTTATATGTCACACCATGCCCCCCAACATCTCCCTTATTTTCTAGGTTTGTCTATTCCTTTCTATTATGAACTGTTGATGACATGGTCCTGATGGATGGCTTGAGTATCTACATGTAGTGGATTCAGTTCTCAGCTGGTGTTCCCATAAAATTTCGTTAAATCCCTGCAACACAAAGTACTCAAAACAAATGAAGTATTTCTAAAGCCTTTACTTGCTATATTTTTGCTTTCCTTACATTAAATTTGAGTGTAATGTTAGTACTGATCTCCCATTTTCTTTCCCTTTTTTTTGCTTCTGATTCCTTCCATTTTAAATCTTGCATTGCCATAAAAGACTAGTAGAGTGGTTGTTGTATGATATTATGTTGTTCTATCCTGTATCATGCTAATATCAGAATTTCATGAATCACCTCAAAATGTGCAGATCTCGTCTTTATTATAGGTACATGATTTTCCCAGTTTATTGGCTAACATAATAACATTGAAGTTGTGTGCTCTATTTCAGGTGCGAGCTGCCAAGCTGAAAAGAGGAAAACGTATTAGAGATGCACATCCCATGAGGAAAAGTCTTGCAGGTGTTTATTTATGGAGTTACCCTCTGTGTAGAATGTACTATCAATATTTTTTTAGCTTGCCTTATTCAGTATGTGCTGATTGATACTGCAGAAGCTGGCACATCATTCGAAACTGGAGTTAGAAGAAGCAAAAGAGTTAGGATGAGACCACTAGAATACTGGAAAGGAGAGAGATTCTTATACGAACGAGTTGAAGACGGTGAGTATTTTTTGCATTTGAATGCTCATAGTATTTTTTTCTTGAAGATATATACTAATTCTTATAAACCAGTTTTCCTATCTATCCTAGGAGTTGTGGCATATAGTGAAACACTAACCTGAGCCAGACAAATTTTGTTGTTTTATGTAAATAATCAATAGAATTCGATCCCCCTGCTATCCAGAAGCTAACATTTGATTTCTTCATCTGTCATGATACTCATCAGGCAGTAATTTCCTAAATGATACATTTCTGGTGTTGTAGGCTTGGAGTTGATCGGCCTAAAATACATCTCTCCTGGAAAGGGTAACGATAGCCTGAAAGTGAAGCCGTATATCTTGTCGGATAAATACAAGGATATTCTTGATCTGGCAGCTCGCCATTGAGTACGTGTACATGTGATCATTTTGTTGAGGTTTGATACATTGGTAGGCTCTATCCCCTTACGTACATATGAAACTTTAGATCTTTTCTTGTAATCAAAGCAGGGAGGGATTGTGAAGAGATCTCCATCAATCCTATTGATGAGACTAGTGTAGTGTTTAAAAACAAGAAGAAAAAAATATTTCAATAAAAATGCCACGAATTTTCAGTTTGTGGTATGTATCTACAATTCTTCATGGTAGCATTAACTAAGAATTATATTTAATTCAAAAAAAATTAAACTTCAATATAACACACAAGTATAAGAAGACTCTCAAGCTCACAAGTGAAGAGTCATGCCAATTTGGAGTGAGAGATACATATAAAATCAAATATTTCATCATTTATAGAGAAATTTGACCACTCTATTGTATTTTCCTATATCAAATTTAGATTTGTAATACTAGTCACGTGCGACTAATTTATCGGAATACTTGGTATGTAGAAGTAGGCTTTTTGCAAACACATGTTTTCTAAATGTTGAGTATGCAATTATTTTTATGTAAATTACTAATTTCTTTCTATGGTGCTTTATTTTATTTATGCTTTTATTTTATACTTTATCAACCTGTTGTACTGATTAATTATTTAATACTATGAGTTTTAATTGGTGAGACTTTCAAAGAAGAACGACACCCTCACAAAGCAAGTGAAATTGCAACTTCACTTGAGAATTTTAGGATGCATGAAAACTAACTAGTGTATGAAGAAATAGGTATGTATATCATTTCTGAAGCTATAATAGCAGCAATGTGCTAATCAAGCCATTTCCAAAGTAGATTGAAAGTAGAAGAGTGAGATGCTACTTAATTCTCATGCACTTGTACAACACCTCACCGAATTTCTGAAACATATGCTTTTTCATGTACATCTTCTCAACCTTCTCTCTTCCCCTCATTCCCATTTCTTGCCTTGCTGATGGATTCTCAAGAAAGAATTCGAGGTTTCTTGCAAGAACCTGACAGCCCGGGCGCCCCAAAGGATGGAGTAGCCCCGTTACATTGTGCTCGACAATCTCCCTTGTGCCTCCAGAATCCGTTCCCAGCACCTGCACCATTGAAAGAACACAGCTATTCAGTAATGAAAAGGCAAATTGTAAATTATGAAGAAAACAAGAGATGATTATGCACGCTGTTCAAACATCAGTGAGGCATTGGCCTATGCAGACGTGTTTAAATTTTCTTAAACCAAACACAGCTATGGTGAAATTAATTTCATGTTTTGTCCTTATAATTGAATATAGATAAAAAGATGATAGATTTAGATCCAAATAAAGCACTAGAACAGGAAGAATGTCATACAGGAAGTCCGAATGCCATGGCCTCAATTGTTACCCTTCCAAATGTCTCTCCTATTCCCTGCAAAGGCATAACGTGCAGTTAATTCATAGGTCAACGATAAACATTAAACAAAAAAACGTGGCAATCAGTAAAGTTTAGCATCACAAGTGTTCAGGCATGTAACATTATAACGGATTCCTGATGCTCATATATGGATTTTATAATTGGGCATGCGAAATGGAACGGAACAGTGTAGGGATCCATGTATAAACAGTATCTATTCAGATGATGAGGTCTAAAATCACGAATAAAGCAAGCAGCTATATTTACCTGAGAATTCATTACATAAACATCTGCTGCGGCATAAAGGGAGGCAACACGAGTTGTTGCTGGAGTCCACAGCACAGACTTCGACAACTTTGAGTGCGTTGATAGGTACGTAAGAAGTGTTTTCACATAAGGTACTTTATTGCTTTTAGATCCGACTGAGCCAATGAGTACCTTAAGATTCTGTCCCTTCTTTCCAACATTTTGGGACAACATTTTTCTCCTTCTAGCATCTCTACCATACATCGTAGTATCAAGTCTACCCTCGTTGGTGAAGATATGTGATGACCTTATTCTTTTCTTTATGGGCGTGTCTGTGTTTGAAGATTTACCAGAGAGCTTTGGTCCACTGTAAGATTTAATGTCCCTTCTCCGATTCTGAAGTAGAGCTCTTGAATAATAATCGTGATCCATTAGGATTGGATCTTTCAGGCCAGAACTGTTCAGCTGTTGGCCTTGGTCAATTACCAAACGGGCCGACTCCATAAACAATAACTGACCCTTTCCAGGGTTGATACTGCTCAAGGTAACAGCCAACATATCATCATCAGTCAGTCCCATTTCTTGTCTAACAGCATTTCTCAATGACTGTCTCTTTTGTAGCATGTTTTGTGTAGTGAATGATGGAGTATTTAGCGAGCATGAGATGCCTGCTGCAAAGGCAAGCTCATCATTGACTGAGAGTGGCACCAATGCAGGCTCTTCTTTTAACTTGATCTTTTCTTCCTCACACCAGGCTAACCACTGCTTGGATTGTTGTTCAGAAAGAAAAATCAACTTCTTTACTCTGTTGAGCACATGCTTTGACCGATCAAAATACTCTCTTCTATTCTCCATGATCCACCACATAATTTGACTAGAACCGAGAACAGTACGAGACAGGTATTGTTCTGAGACCATATATGAGATAGGGAAGAGGTATTAGACATCTACTAATCAATATGTGAGACTATGTCACACGATTTCAAGAAAAGTAAAAAAAATGCAATCCACACTAAAGATTCTTCGTCAAAGAGAACTTGACTATTTTAGAAGATCTAAGGCTGCTTCAATCATATGTTATTCACTGATTAAACAAGTGAAAGATTGTGTGACAATTTCATTATCTATTAAGCGCCAAACATCGCACACATAGCATCATATTTTGCAGCAAGCAGAAGTTATCTTGCATAGGAGATGCCATAAAAAACCTATCCTACTATGGAAAATGATTAAACGATGAGAAAAATCATTCCATATGCATGTGAACAGCAAACTATCAGCATCTAGTTGCAGTATATCAAAAAGATATAGTTAAGGCAAGCAAAATTATGGAATGCTTCCATCTAAACTCTGAAATGCATCATAAGAGTATTCTCACCTATCCAGGATGAACAGACCGCAGAACCTGCAATTATGATATTTGCTTTCATGGCTGTTTTGAAGCTCACATCTGACTTGTCCTCGAGCACTTTAATTTTCCTTCGGTGTAGTTCTGACATCAAGCTGCCTTTTTTGTTCAGAACTATAACTGATATCGTAGCTCCACAGCTCAGAAACTCAGTTGCCAACTCCATCATTGCAAGAGGGGCTCCTGTCATGGTCAGCTCATGGAAGATCAACACAAACTTCCTCGACCAAACAAGACGTGCAAATGCACCCTTCCGGTCACAGGTGCCTGACCGCTTTTCAGGACTCCAGTCTAAAATCGAATCCTCTACAGAGCCAAATGGACCAACAAGGAATCCATAAGTTGTATTCTTCTTGGGAATTTCTTCAATTGGTACATCAACTTCACTTTCTACATCTTGTGGCACAATCTTCAGTTTACTAGAGCTCCTCCTACGTGAACTACGTCCAGATCTCTTACTTCTCTTCTTCGAAGCCTTACTTTTATGCAATGAATTACCACTTCCCCTCTCAGCAAGATCACCTTCCACATTCTCCAAACTTGAGTTACTCGTCCCGTTCATGGACTTAAGTGCTCCAGCAGCAATCAAGTCCCTCCTGTTATTCCGCTGTGATCCAGGTTTTCCACCATTTATTTCACCTCCATAGCCACCACTGAAAAGATCTTCCTTATTATCTCCGTGCGCCCATCTCGACTGGAAATAGAATCCAGCATAAGCCCAAAGAGTGATCAAAAGCAGCCAAAGCACAATGCGGTTGCTTCTGAAGCAATAGGAAAAAATATGACCACCACTTCTGGCGCCCTCTCTTCTCGGAGTCCGACCAGAGCTCAACCTCCTAAAAGAAGGAGAGCCCCTCGGAGTTGACTTCCCTGAGGACGGCGACTTCAAACCGCCACCACCCGGCCTCAATGGAGACAACCTAACTATGTTGATATCCTCCATTAATCAATACACTATCACAGCTTCTAGATGCTCATACAACAACATTTCATCAAAATGCCGAAGCTGCCCCAACCTCAAATCCTCAATCTGAAATACCAAGAAACAAAGCGAAAACTTCCTAATCGATAATCTGCAATGCACAACACTAACCTGCAATAGAAAATCAAAATTTCCTCTAAGATCAAAATTCCCCTAATCTAATCATCTGAATCCATCTCAGTTAGAAAAACCAGAAAAATAAAAAGAAAATAAAAAAAAGGAAGAAAAGCACAAATTCAAATACGAAAGAGCATATCCAAGAAAGCACAAAGAAAAAAACAAATTGGAAAACTCACGGTGTATAATGGAAGAATGATTCCGGTGATAGCAGGTGAGAAGGTGAAATTGAATTGAAAAATGAGGAGGAGTTGAAGTGCAGAAGATCGGAGAGCAAGAATCCGCGTTGAGGGTTTACAGGTAGAAAGGAGAAAGGAGAAGATCTGAAAGAATATGAGAGGGCACCGACAATTGTAAATTCAAGTAAGTGTAAATGAGTGAAGTGTTTTTACTACTTTAGTGCATCAACTACCATGGTAAATACTCAAATTCTTCAGGTAAAACAAGGGAGACTCATGAGAGAGACAGGTCACGTGACGTGAGTTGAAGATTGTGAGTCAGCTAGGAATAGGATGATAGTTTTACAGACTAGATCTTCTACCAACTTTTCATTGCCTGTTTTATAGTACTAGTATTTAAATTTAATCTAATATTTATTTCATCAAATTAAAGGACTGAGCAAAAATTACTATTTTAATTTCAAATTTTTGTTTGATTAATTAAATAATTTATTTTATTTTTAGATATATCCTAAATTGTGTGTAAGGTGATAGAGATATTCTATTTCACAATACATTTTTATATTATAAGAATTGAAAGAGTTTAAAATTGAAATTCAATTATAAATTTATAATAGCAGTATTAAATTTTAGATTATAGACTTCAATCTCGAGGAGTGGATAGTAAAACATTATTTGGAATAAGAGATTGATCCCTTATGTTAAAGTGGGAAATATAACATTAAAATTACAATCCTGTTGATGTATTGACAATTAAATTGACACTTGGAATTATTTGTCTTGTGTTTTCCATTTGAAGACAAGCTTTGTTTAGCTTAGTTAGCAAATAGTAATTGGACAGTGGTTTTGAGTAAGAGGTAGTAATAGTCAATTAAATAAAAATAATCTAGAATGAGTAGATTCAATGGTAATATGATAAAAAATTGAATTATAGTAAAACATAGCATTAAAATTTCCCTATGTGGATCCATTCCCTCTATCGTTATTGAATGAGAAATTGAATTAGAGATAAAGTTGGAGGAAACAACAAAGGCTTACTAAATCTAATTTACATAACTAACATAAATCATTTTCCTACCACTTTCATGTGGAAAGAAACCTAACAGGACTAAACGGTGCGAGATCAACAATAGCAGCACGGCCATCTAACACAAGCTCGGCCACAGCGGCGCCGGTGGCCGGGCCGTTGAGAATGCCCCAACAACTATGGCCCGTCGCCACATAACATCCCTTGAGGGTCGGAACTTCCCCGATCACAGGCACAGTGTCATCGGTGCAGGGCAAGATGCACGCCTGTTCCGCCTTCACCGTGGCCTCACCTTCCGATAACTGGCTCGACACACTCCCAGCCACCGTCTTCAGCACCGCGATAGACTCCGGCACCGCAGCTATCTGCTCCACCTCATCCGGCACCTCTGCCTCTGCTGACATCCCACATATGTACACTTCCCCTATTTATCAAATTACCAAATTCAGAGTTAGTCTAAAATATGCGATAAAATATGCGATGATGTGTCTAAAATATGCGATAAAATATGCGATGATGTGTCAGCCGATTTTATTACTACCTGTGGGCCGAGGATACACCTCCGGGTCCATGGGCCTTCCACCTTGGGCCGAATAGTAAGTGAGAAACAATGCATGGGCCGAAATCGCACAAGGATCTCTGGGCTCCAACACAATACTATGGGCCTTAAGCCCAGTAACATTAAAAAAGGATTTCAAAAGCCCAAACTTTCCACTCCACGGCCCAAGCGCCAAAACCACCGCATCGCCCTCAATCCGCCGCCCATCCACCAGAGCCACCGCCTTCGCCGCTCCACCCGCCGCCTCTACGCTCTCTACTCTTCCGATAACGACCTCCACTCCGTAATCCTCCACGGCCTTCGCCAGCAGCGTCTTAGTGAAGAGCTGCGGGTGCACCTGCGCCGTGGTCTCCGTCGTCCCGATAATTTTAGGGCTTTTCGCTGCCCCGTCGACCCAAGGCGGTACAATTGGCGCGGGCCTCTTCGATCGGGACGACGTCGCTTCGGCGATTGATAGGCCGAGGGTGGTGAGGTGGCGATATCCGTACGATTCCGCGCCGTTTAGCTCTTCGGCGAGTGAGCGGTGAAGATTGAAGCTGGCGCGTGCGAGGGGGGAGACGGGGCCGCCATCGCACCAGTCGAGGGCGAGGAATCCGCCGGCCTTGCCGGAGGCGGCGCAGGCGATTGAGGATTGCTCGACGACCGTGACGGCGGCGCCTTTTTTGGATAGGAAGTAGGCGGTGCAGACGCCGATGATTCCGCCGCCGCAGACGATTACTCTTTTGGGCGGATTTTGAGGATCCATGATTTGTGAGGAGGAGAGCTTAATCGGGTCGGGTATGGGGTGTCGGGCTTGGTTCCGGAAGAGAGACGAGGGGGGAAATGATGCCATATTTTAGATATTTTTGAGCTGACACGTGTCGGCGAGCGAGAACTCAACACAATTGCAAAGTGAAATTATTTTATTTATATATAATGGTTGTTGGTAACAAACCCTTTTATTTTGTCACCATATAAACGATGTACAGATAACAATAGGTTTGGGTGTAAACGACAACATTGTTTAAAATGGCATTGTACCATCAAAGACCATTGTTAGATTTAAGAACAGATTCAATCTTAGTCTGCCACGTAGTAGACTTGCTTACTTATATTAGTGACGGATACAGAAATTTTATTCTGGGGGTATAAAATTGTATGTCAAATAATCACATCACCTAGTGTTAAAAATAAAATAATACTCTCTCCGTCCCAGTTTAAGAGTCACTTTTTACCATAAAAGTCCGTCCCAGATTAAAAGACACATTTAGAATTTTTCGTTTTTGGTCATATAATTTTATCCTATTGTTCATCAAAATTACATCAAAATGTCATTATCTACATTAAAATAAATCAAAACAAAAATAAAAAATCAAAAAGTCAAAAAGGGACCCACCTTCAACCAACTCACTTCATTTATTACACACTCCACCATCTCACTTCATTTATTATACACTTCCACTCTTTCTTAAAACCCGAGCTATAACAATAAGTGACTCCAAATGTGGGACGGAAGGAGTACTCACTATAAAAAAAATTTGACCACCCAATTTAGTTGAGTTGTGTTTCTTTTTGAGATGTCCCTACTTAGTAAAGTCAATTTTTAATAAAAAAAATAAAATATCTAGTTACTCTTACTTTATTTTATATCATACTATAATCTCTCTTATCTCTCTTACTTTATTCTTTTTTTATTTTATTTTATCTTCATTTATTTTGTATAACACAAAATTTTAATTTTTATGCCCAAAAGAAACACTTTAATTAAGTTGTAAGAGAGAGTAGTTGTGTAGCCAAATTAGCCAGCTTCATTCGTAAAAATGACTACTATATCCACAAAACAAAATAATAAAAAATAAAGTACTACAAAAATATACGCACAGTCTAGAATTATTTTAAAACAATCATACCAAACCATTAAGAATATTATTGTAATAAAATATAAATTGCGAACTACTATCACATAACAATATAATTCAGCTGAAAGAAAAATGTGCAAGAATAAATACGAATTCGAAGGAAAGGGAGTGGAGCGCTCAACCACTGAACCACTAACGCTATTGTTTAATCCTACAACAATTATATACTAAGACAGCAAAATTTGGGGGTACACTCGTACCCCCTTCTCCCATGTGGCTCCGCCACTGACCTATATATCATAGATTGCTTGATTTTCTTTAATTGCTTGAAACCATAACCATATGTTGGATTGCTTGCCTATGCATTGCAGAATGATTATATATATATATCGCAGATTGCTTGCCTAAATTGTCATATCCACTATGGTATCACCTTGGTGCTCTGATTTTGTTTCTCATATTGCTTGGAACCATATACCAAATTATCTGCTTATGTGTATGGTAGATTGAATGTTACTTGTTGTCACGTTGTCAAACCCTAACGCATTCCATTAGCAATATAGTGTAATGACTGTAATCTAGTACTAGTAAATATCGAGTAGAGCAACTTAACATCATCATCAAAAGTTTATAAAGGATCCAATACCAAGAAATCAGTTTATTTTCAACCCAAGTACATATATTAACAGTGGCTCATAGGTGAAGAATAAAGTTCAAGTCGGTCTCAAACCAAAATACCAGAAACTGCAAGACAATTGGATGTTTAGACAGAAAATAACGTCCACATAATAACGTAGTTTGATAAAGCAAGCAGCAGCGGCACAACAATACTTCTCATTCTTTATTTTTGAAAGCTCCATAACAACCTTCTTGCATGGTTCAGGTAAAGACTAATGCACAATAACCTGCATCACATAAGTAAACTCATTTATTTCTCTACATTGCATTCAAATACCAACATCTCATCTCCCTTAATAAAATAAAGAAGTGCCACCTGTCAAGCTGCAGTGTTCTTCATCAAATTAAGGCAGCAGGATCAGGCGTTTTCAAGTACCTGGACAAAGATACATGTGTTATCAAACTGTCACGGTTAATAGCTTAGTTAGTCGAATAATCAGACTTTCTATTTTCAGATAATGCTCCATTCCATTGCACTTCTTTTACCCTAGCAGCCAAGACAGATTAATGGGCAAGCAAGATGACAACTCCAGGCTATCCAACAAGGAAGTAAAAGGGGAAAATGCAAGAAAGATTATTTAAAATTGTAACTTTAAGTCAATACCTAAAATATCTGAGAAAGTGCAGTAGCCCAATGTACTCCAGATCAACGACTGGAGAAGACAATGGGCCTTGGACCAAAAGCACACCCAAACACTCTGCTACACCCAACAGATTTTAGGACTCTAAAGATTTTTGATTATATGCTTATTCCAAGACAACCAAGCCATCCAGCTACTTCACTGGTCAAACTTCATCTCCGTATATCTGCACATCAATGAACGTCAGGTTAGAAGCAAGATCATTAATTAAAAAACTACAGATGGCACTGACAAACCACACTTGCCTGCGAGGGTTCTTTTGCCTCTGCCCGAAATCATCATTTGCAAGATCTATACAGGGAACAAATAATTAGGTCCGCGAAAGGCATTTACATGGAAGTGTACAAAGCTAGAGGAACAAAATGTTTGATGCGACATACCAGGCCTCTGTGAAGGACCTTTTGTTGCACTGCTATTCTCTTTGCTGCAATGAAATTATGAAGTTCACATGTAAGCTGTGCCATAATATGGATTTTTAACTTCATAAAGGGAGAAATATTTTATAAGGCAAGCAAATAAAAGAATATGTGAGACTGGTTTTCCAACAAGGAATTTCATGTAAATACAAGGTAGGAAGATTTTACAGCTAAATTCTCTACCTTGAAGCAGCTTCTGTGGAAGATGCCTGCCCAGAAGGCCGAGCATTATATGAACCATCAACAGTTAAATATGGCGGACAATATGTTGCACCTAACGCCCCAGCAGCACCCAGTGCTCCAGCAGCACCCGCTAAAACAGGAAGCCTGAAATATTTTACAACAGAGTTGGGGATGAAAACTGTATAAGCAGAAAATAGGACATCTAGGTTGTTAGCTAAGAGAATCTATCCATATGCCAAAATACAAACAAGATAGAATCATGAGTCAACCGAAAACATCTACTTTGTACTTAGAAGACAGGATGATGCTAGAGGTATTACCAAGTCATTTCGGAACTCCCTAGACCGCCAAGTTGTGGTTGACCAACATATCCAGGAAAGGCCATGCCAACAGCAGGAACACCAATTCCCCCAGGGTGCTGGCCTCCAAATTGCATGACTGTAAAATTTCACCAAAGAACAGGTGTTAGATCAAGTTAAAGATGTTGTTAATCAGGAACAAATATAGTAGATAGCAATAAAATGGTTACATATAGAAAATTAATGGCATCACAAAGAAGTCAGATAAAAACCCATTCTAAGAAACTTAAGAAAGAAAAAAAGAAACCCTGCACTAACTGAATATATTTCCTTTGTCTTTATAGACAGGCATAATACCAGGTAAGAAAGCTGGGAAGTTTTGATCACCGGGGCCACTGCCCATACTGGCAGAGGATCCCATAACCTGAGCTCCACCATATAGGAACGAGCCCTTAGTGCTGCCGGGAGCACTCCCTTTTCCTTTAGCAATCAATGCAGTCTTAGGCTGATTTAATTCAGAAGCAGATTCCACATCCCCAGATTCAGATGTATTTACAGAACCAGCAGCTTTAGGTGGAGAGAATGCTTGTGAATTACTGGGCACACGTTGCTTAAACTGCTGGGAAGAACCTTGCAGAGAAGACTGAGCACGAATTTGACCAGAATTCCTCTGAACATTTTGTTGCTGGTTAGGCAGTGGAACCCTGTTATGTTGGTTATTAGAGACAACTGGTTGGTAAGCCATCTGTGTGAAGGAACCTGGTCCTCTTCCTTGGCCCCTTAACTGAGGTTGACCAGTGGAATCCACTATATTTTTTCCTCGCATTGTAGCAGTAGACTGCGACATAGTAAAATTCTCACCCACCACTGGTTGCTGGCCACGATTAACTGTACTAGCATGGACATCCCTCTTAGGGGGTGCAGTGTTATCCTTTGTGGAAGAACCAGTAGGATAAAATGGAGGGGAAGCAATGTTCAAATTGGAGGCTACTTGTTTTCTAGGAACTACATCAGGTTTTGCATTAGATACAGGTTCACTACTCCTTCGAGAACTGACATGGGAATGCTTTTCAACCGATTTCCCAGGGCTACAAAAGAAAATATAGCAAAAATTAGAACAAAAACAGCATAAGAAAAATAAGGGAAGAGGGGAGAAGAGGGTTATACTCACTATTTGTTTTGTGTAGCTGGAGAGTCATTGTTGTTCTTAAAGGATGGTTGATATCTTCGAAGCCCTCGTCCCCTAACACCCTTGGGAGCACTGCCCTGATAATTATTATTCTCTGTGCTGTTATTAATGTATTCTTCGGGTCGGTTTACTTGTGCAAATCCAGGATCTGTGGCTCTATTTCTATTGCGGCCCCGGCCCCTATGGCGTCCCCTAGCACCCCTTCTACCCTGCAAATCAATTCATATAAGGAATGCACTACAAAATTTCCTCACAGAGACACAAACAAACTAGCAAATGTTGGCCTGTTCACCTGTTCATGATGCCTTTCCTGCATAGTCAGCTCTTCAAACTTATCGTGCCCCCATTTCCTATCATCTTGAGACTGAGACTCCCACAATTTTCTTCCTCCAAGGGTTCTCCTAATAACAACCAAACCAACATTAATAAGTGCATCTGAAAATACTTGAAAGGGTTGAGCATCAACATTATCTGAACAGCAGCATTAAACAAAGTGGAGAAAGGTCATCATATGGATGAGGCAAAAGACAGTGGATTTTTTTTAAAAGTTTGAATTGGAGAAAGGTCAGCATTAAACCTAAGCTGCAAATGAATATTACTACTTCTTAAGCTTGAAATAAGGTTTAAAAATATGTAAATTAATACTGGACAAAGCATAGAACGTGAAGCAAAGAAGAACTGTAGTTATATTATAAATAACACAACTAGGTTTCAACTAAGAAATAAAAAACTATCTAAAAATAACATCTTTACGTTTTCTTTGTGCTTTCTACTGAATATAAGAAACTTATCCAATCTCACTTATAAAACCAATCAAGAAAGAGAAAGCATGATTCAAACCATAATAAAAGAAGTTCACAAAGCTCTCTCCCCCAAAAATTATCAAACAAGCTTATATTTTTTCAACAGCTAAACATCCTAACTACTAAATTCAGTCCAATGTGATAAAAAAACCCTGTGAATAATTCCAATACCTATTTCGCCCGCCAGCATTGTCTCGAAATCTGTCATCGTGCATGTAAAATGCCCCAGCAGTCGGCACAGAGAAGGGCTCTACTTCCTTCTTCTCTTCCTCATGCTCCCCATCACCAGCATTGTTATCCCCATCATTATTTTCACCTGCATCGTCATTCCCCTCAAAATTTCTTTCCCTCTCACTCTCACTCTCCTCTCTCTCCACCGCCACCACCTCCGCAACCTCTTTACCTATATCCTCCTCATCCAAATCATAATCCTCCTCTTCTTCATCCAACTCCTCCTCATACTCCGCCGCCGCACCTTCAGATTCCCCGTCCGAGTCAATCCTCCGCGGCGGTTTCCCCCCTCCCTCCGCCTCTTCTTCGTCGTCGCTCGCCTCCCTCCGCCGCATCTTCAGCGACAACTTCGCCTCCTCCGGATCGCTCTCGTACTCAACCTCCGCCGCCATCACCAGTAACGAATTGAGTTCAACGTCAACACAGAATATGAAGCGAGATTCAGAGCAGCAGTTACTACAAAACTTAGGGTTTGAAAGGGGTCAGAAAAATTCGAAAAACCCTTGATCCCACAAAGGATTTTGGATTTAAAAGCTTGAGGAAGAGTCAAATTTCACCAATCAATGATTAATTTAGAGAGGGAGAAAGAGGCATTGACGGATGAGTTGAAATTCTTTACTCAAATTGAAAGCAACCAAAAACCTAATGCAGATTGTAATTATCTTATTTTATAGGGTGTTTCGGGTAAAATACTCTTGATTTGGATGGATCCGAATCCGGATTTTAAGTCGACCCGCCCCATTTAAATCTACTGGGCTTCAAATTGGCCCTTAAAAATCCTCATTGTTTCAATAAAAAGTGAACTGCAAAGACCTAATTTGATAATCACAATTAGAATTTAGAAGTGGACAATGTTATTGGTATCGTTGTATTTTCATATATAATCATTCACCACAAAAAATAGGTCATCGACACAATCTCATAGTCGATAACTCGATATATTAGAGGAGTGATCAATTGCTAACTCATCATTTAATTGCCAATTATAACTAATTTAAGGCCATATGATTTTAGAAAACGTGTGGTCTATAATTTGCCACGTGTAATTTTCGTTTTTATTAATAAAATAAATAAAAACAAAAAAAACTTCAAATTAGGATTTTGGATGAAAATGTCAATATAATATTTCAAAAATATCAACACAATGCTTTGAGAATGACAACACAATGCTTTAAGAATGTTAACTCATTGCTTATATTAACATTCTACATGTATTATATTGATATATTTTATATAGTACTATGTTGACATTTCTGCTTGTACGAAAAATTTAAAAATTTGTGAATTTTTTTTCAAATTTTGACGTCGGAACATATGCATGTAGGATATCGTTGGAATCCTTATGAAATTATCTTTAATTTGATATATGTTATATGAATTTAAAGTTTTGAGATTTCTTTTAAAAGTTAGTTATAACTAAACATGTAGTTAATTGACATTAATACCCCTATTGATATTTTTTGGAATTAATCCTATGGCCTTATTGACGTTTTTCGTTGATCGTATTAACATTTAGGGATTGATGATCTAAGTCTTTAATTTGAATATCTAATTGCCATTATTTAGTTGTAGTTAGCAATTAAGTTATGAGTTAGCACTTCCCCGATATATTATATTTAACGTATTTGAAATTACAAGCTTCATATATTTCAAATCGCAAAATTTAATTAGAAAATTAAAAGAAAATAAAATAAAATAGTAGTAGTCTAATTTTTTCAAGATCAAGTTAAAAAATAAAATAAAATATGGAGTAATTTTTTTGAACAAGAGAATAGTTTAAATAGGTTTATTGAAAAAGAAGTTATCAAATCTGACATATTTCGCATATGACATATTTTTATTTATCTCTGCATATTTATATTATTAACTGTATAATAAATATTGTATATATGATATTTATATGTTTATATATATGTTACATAAATATTAAAAAGGTATAAGGTGTGCATGGGAGTATATACTTTGTAGATTTTATAAATAAATATTATTTAATAGTTGTGCTTTATTAATATAGTTAATTAGATAATAATTATTTATAAACTAAATATAAGTGTATAGGGGCATGTTAGGGTGTCACCACCCCTTAAAATAACACCATACCACCATTTCTAGCCAATCATTTGTACACGTGGACGAATAATAAGCTGCCACGTGGCAAAAAAAAAGATCTGGAAAAAGACAGGCAGCAATGTGCTGGTCTTTATACAGCAATTTTTCTTGAACAGCAATATCCGACACACTATACAACAATCTATAGATTGTTGTGTAGTGTTTGTAATATTGTTGTGTATCGTTTATAATATTGTTGTATAAGCGGTGTTACGGTGTCATTTTAAGAGGGGTTGTCATTTTAATAAATATATATATATATATATATATATATATATAAGTAGGGATGTGTTAAGATGACAACACTTATTATAATGACATCATACCACCATTCTCGGCCCTTGGATCTGGAAATCGGGCGATTGTAAAGCTGCCATGTGGCAGCAGATTTTATTTAATTTTAATCATGAAAAATTGCCTAGGGGTAAATTTGGAACTCTCCTTCCCAGATCATTTACACGACAACAACAATCACACAATTTTTCATTCCAGAATCACCAAATCAAACTCCAATTTTCATCCAATTCTGGGAAATTTTACGCGATTCAATTGCGCATTTCATCTCCAATTTAACTCAATCCATTCCATATGAATCTGCTCCAATTTCACTCCATACGAATCTGCTCCAATTTCTCTCCACACGAATTTGCTCCAATTTCACTCCATAAAAATTTGCCCAATCCATTCCATACGAATCTGCTCAATCCGTTCCAATTCCACTCAATTTTTGATTTACTGAATCTCGTTCATCTGATATGGCCGACGACTCTATTCTCAATTTTATCTGTAATTTTGTGCATAATTTTGGAGCATATTGTTAATTGAAATCGTTGAATTTTGTGAATTTCGTTCTGCAAGTCGTGATCTGTAATTGAACTCCATGAGTTTTGATGTGTAATTGAACTCCGTGAATTTACTAAGTAATTGAACTCTCCGATTTGTAGTAGTTTACTTCGTGTATTCTCCTTTGGTTTCTTTGAATCTCTTCTTGTTTCTTTCTTTTTTGCTGCTGATTTCATAAATTTTGTTGTTAATTTTGCTGCTGGTTTCAGTTTTGGTCACAAATTTTTTCCAGTGTTATTGAATATTGCAGTGTTACCATGGTGATATTGCAGTTTACATGTTCTGTTAATAATTTTTGTTCATGTTGTAGTTTAAAAAAACAATTGCAGATTAATTATTAATTTTTATATTATTGTTCTCAGGTTGCATTCCATTTTAGTAATTGGTGTTTGCTGACGAGAATAATTTTATTTGTGTCGAGATTGCAGTGCATCCAATAACTAAAGGTTCGGCAAAGTGATTCTAAAAGCCGTTTGGTGTCCGCGAAGGAGAAGGCTATAAAGTTGAACAACAAACCATTGCGTCGTTGTAAAAATTGTGGAGAATTAGGTTACCGTGACTCTAGGAACTACGACCGACAAAAGGGAAAATAAAATTATTAGTTTATATTTTTCATACCCATATTGCAGTCTTATATATTGTATATTGCAGTATTAGTACCACCATATTGCAGTCTTATATGTTGTATATTGCAGTATTAGTTTCGCCATATTGCAGTCTTATATGTTGTGTATTGTAGTATTAGTATCGCTATATTGTTGTCTTATATTATACATTGTATATTGCAGTATTACTTTCGCTATATTGCAGTCTTATACGTTGTATATTGCAGTATTAGTATCGCCATATTGCAGTCTTAATGTAACGATTGTCGACTATACTATTTGCTTCAATCTATTATTTCCAGAAGGATTAATTATTAATTTTATACTATTTGTTTTCAGGTTGCCTTCATTTCAGTAATAAGTGTAACTTCAATCCTTTTTAATTACAAATTATTACATTATCATATTGCTCTGTTGTTCAATGAATGTTGCACTGTTACCAAGACAATACTGCAATTTACATATTATTGATGAGAACAACTTAGTTTGTGTTGAGATTGCAGCACACGACTATATGAGTTGCAATGCACTTAATAACAATATGATGTATAATGTTGAGACGTATTCTTTACCTATATTTGATATCAAGCATGAAACATTTTATAAGTAACTGACATCAA
>NC_062967.1:33242430-33276127 GCF_023119035.1 Salvia hispanica | reverse complement strand
TTTTTTTTTGTAGAGTATTATCATCAGGAAATTCTACAATATCTGGGCCTTCATCTTCAAATAGAGGCCTTACACGACAAAACACCTTCACATTTCCTGCAATATGTTTGTTTAGCAGGTTCAGATTGGTGTGATTATCGTGCGTATAGCCTTTTGGATTACATGAGAATTCCAGAGATCTTTAAGCATAAATAAGTACCTTTGGCCGTTAATAAGTCATTAAATAAATTTTTCTTCTCACATAGTAGTGGAAAGATTCTAGCTTCCGTTTCAAGGGCAGCCTGATCTGGAAGTAGGTGGTTTATGTCCGGTTAGCCAACTATATTGATTCATATGCATAAAAAGATACTATTAATAGGTTAATATCTCTAAACCTCATGAACAAAATTTAAGCCCAATTTGCAGCAGCAGGAGAGGTCCCTAAGAAGTATAAAGTTACAGCAGCAAAAGACACTAACTAGCATTAGAGAGGATGTCGGCATTATGGTGGGAATGGTGCAACCCAAAACATTGGGTAATGCAATTGGTCAATATAACAGTTTTGACTAAAGTTGATGACTCAGAGCCAAATTTTAGTCTAGCTCAAAACCAACATAAAATGCTGACACAAATGGGCACACATTACCTAATTTACGAGTCTTATCAGCGTTCAATGGGGAGTAGGAAAAATTTGTTCAATTTTCCCAATAAATAGGTGGAAAGAAAAAGTAAAACAAACATGTTGAACACCCAACACAGTTTCAAAACCACAAAAGTACTTAAGAGTATGTGAAACCCTTAAACATTAAATAAAGCTCTAGACTGAATAAAAGGGGCCCATGAAAGAATATTGCTCACCAGAAGCAAAAATATACATGAATTACTTAGCTGCAGTCCCTATTACTATTTACTATTCAATAATCAAAGGGAAAGAATGCCTTCTAGCTAAAAAAATCCCTCCCAACCCCTTTAGTTCTTAAAATTTGTTACCAGAACAATATATCATTTTGAGATGATCGTCCTATCAAGACAGTGTGCTGGACATCAATAAAAATATAACCAACAGACACAAGATTCAGAATCTTCAAATGACCATTCTAGAAGTGTAACTTAAAAATTCGGAAAAAGGATCCCTTTCCCACGTAGCCCAAACCCTTTTTCCAGAGTTCCTATTTCTTACTCCTCCGTCCCCCAAAAAAACTTTTTTTCCCCCTTTGGGGCATCTCCCTAAAATGAGTATTTCTTTTTTTAAAAAAAATAACCAATTACTCTCTTATTTTATTCTCTCTTCACTCTTCTACTTTATTCATTCTAGAAATATATGCTGGACAAAATTGTAGGGGCATCTAAACTCAAGCACTTTCTTAAACCAATGTCATTTCATAGTCTTCGAGTTCATTTAATAGCTTTTCCCGAAAATACAGTGTTAAAAAGAAAAAAAGCACCCCCTCTGTGGCACTGTGGTAAAAACATTTTGGTTTAAGCATTCATTTAAAAAAATCAATAATAAATAGTTAAAATGAAAGAAAGAGTAAATTAAGATTATCATCTCCTTACTTTATTATTTCTCACTTTTAACTATTTATTATTATCAATTTTTAAAATGAAATGCGTACAGTAAGTGGGAGGAAGGAGTAAACTCTTTGTTGATTTGGTTAGAAGTTAAGAAGGAGTGAGCAGCAAGACAGTGACCTTGATTGTCATTCTCAAACCCTCAAATTCTCAAAGCATTTCCGAATATACAGTGTTCTTTTTTATTCAAAGTTAAGGAGTGAGCAAAGACAGTGACCTTGAGTTTGTCGTTCAAGCGTAGGAGCTTGGAGATGACGACTTGGTTGGCGAGGTCGGACTGCGACGATATCGAGGTCGAGTAGCGGCGAGGCACCCTCCGGTAATCTCTCTCTGGCTCTGCTCCACGGATTTCTTGGGCTCGAAACCCGCCACTTCCCAGTTCCACCGATTATTGCTCATCCTCAACTGTAAATTCCCAAAAATCGAAATGAAGAAGTCATGTACAAGTACGAAGCTCTCTCTTCTTGGCCTCTCAAACTTTGGCTTCTTCGGTTTTAGCGTAATCCAATTCAAATAATTTAGTGGTGACAGCATCGCGCCTGACTCCGTGGATTGTAGGTGGGACACATTTGGGCATTTGGGTCCACAAAAAAGCTTTTTACTACGTGCACTGCGTTTTTTAAAAAAAACTATTTTATTATTCTTTATTTAAATTACAACACTCCTCTGCAATATTGCAAAAGCTGAAAAATGTAAATTGTGTAAATGGCTCGAAATTGGTACTGACAAGTCAAATTCATCGCATTTTTCGTGACATACAATTGATTTTAACTAAAAGGTTAATTTGGTTAAACTAGCCAAAATCAATTTGATCTGAAACTTGACTTTTTGAAAAATATTCATAGCAAATGAAAATATCGTTGAAGTAGTCCTTTTTTTCGTTTGTAAAAAAACAAACGATCAACCAAAGCGATGGTATGACCGTTAGATTTTTTACGGAACGTAAAAAATACCACTCAATAAATTTTTTTATTTGTTATGGATCTTTTTAAAAGTGAATTTTTTCCCAAATTCGGTATTTTGATGTATATTAAGGCCAAAGCTTTCTTTTTGATTTGAATCATCTAACATCATTTGGGGACCAAATTTCAATTTACTACTCTGTTACATAAAAATGAAACTCTTTTTTTTGGTATGTCTTAAAATAATCTATTTCTTTTTGATAACTTATTTCTCTTTAAAGAGATGGATCTCATTCTTCACTAATATATTTTAATAACTTTTTCTTTTCGGAATATGGAAACCCACCTTTTTGGGAAATACGGAAAGCTCTCATGAATTCTTTTTATATGTATTTTACACAAACACTATCTTCTTTCCTCTTATTCCTACCTCATCTATTCATTTCTCTCAAATTGTTAAAAAATGTCCGGCGATGGAAACTCCGCGGCCGGCTCCAGCGAGCGCCCGGGGTTCACTTGAACTCGTTCGACGGATGGGCAAGCATGTACAAGCTTGTTTGGGTACTCGGGTTTGTGCGGGCACCCAAGCCTCGACCACTCCACCACATTTTGATGTGGATGCATACTATCGTCCTCCCCAGGGGCGGGCAATCGCGAGATTATCCCAAATTGGAGAATTTTTTGGCGCTAGCGCACTTTGCTGGCGGCCAAAAGGGGGCGGGTCCGGGATCGGCCTCGGCTCCGGCTCAATGCCGAGGAGGAAGATGAGGAAGAGGTTGTGGGAGACGACACTCGTCATCCATACGGCCAAAACGAGACATTGGCTGCATCGGCCGCGGATCGGCTCTCGTACGATCCCGTCGTCGGAATCAAAAAACCGACAAGTGTTTTTGGAAAAAAGTCAGGAAATTTACACGCCGAAGGCCGAAGAACACCTTTGCCAACGTGAAGATGCTGCATCATTGGACCGATCGACAAAGATGTCAAAAAATTTTGCGCAATATACGGGGCGGAAAGGCGATTTTCGGGGCGGAGCCGGTGGAGCCGACATTCGGAGTGGCGTTGCGGGTCTTCAAAGCGACGTCGGTAAAGATTTTAAGTTTGTCGATGTTTGGTCGCAAGTCCACCACCTTGAGTGGTTGGCGGTGTCGAGTCGGGCTCGAAAAGCCCCGGCACACGGCGTGGCCACTTCTCGTCTAGTGATGGCGGGAAGGCAAAACCTCTGTAGGGCATGCCACCGATGATGCGGGGTCTTTCCGGTTCACGGCGTCGGCGCTTAAAGGGGCCAAGGCGCGGGGAGCGGGGAGAAGGAGGGAGGGCCCCGGCGAATCAAGCCAGGGCGAGGCTCGGAATCCGGCACGGGCTCGAACACCCTAATGTCCATGTACCGTCGCCACGATGGGGACCTTTCAAAAATGACTCTTGCCCAAATTTACGCATATGGACCAATTGAAAAATGAAAACTCAAATTGGTATAGGGAATCAATCTAACTTTGGTGCACCCGGGCTTGGGGATGATGATTCCGGCGGGAAAAGTTTTTATATTTAATTTAGATATTTTAATTATGTATTTTTTTTTTAAATTTTTTAGGATTTTAAATTATGTATTTTTTTTTTTTAGGCTTTTAAATTGTAATATTTATTTTATTTAATGAAGTGTGTTTTTATTAATTGAATTTGTTGGAAATAAAAATAAAAATGAAATTGAATGAATTTAAGAGATGGAGGGATCTAGGTGCTGCTCTTAGTTAAGAGATGGTGAAAAGTACGATGGGGCCCATGAATAGTTAAGAGATGAGACGGTTAAAGACGGATAAGAAACAGGTGCGGATGACCTTATGTTTCATTCGTTAGAGTGAAATACAATATATGAAGTTAAAATGAAATTTGCATAAGATTAGATTTGTTAAACTAATGGAGGAGAGATAGATAATAATGAGATACTACACTGTAACACTAATATTGTAGAAGACATACTTCAAGTTTTATTATCATGAACCGAGAAGCAAAAAACTAAACAAAAGAATAAAATAGATATGATTTTTAGTTACAAGTGAACATCAAACCCGAATCATCCTAAATCATAAAAATTACAACTTACAAGTTTAAGGAGTTCTTTTTGCTTTAGAATGATTGCCTAAATATAATACTAGTACTACTAATTTTGAAAATTTATTGTAATTGCATAAACTAAATTTAAATTTTTGCTGCTGATTTCATAAATTTTGTTGTTAATTTTGCTGCTGGTTTCAGTTTTGGTCACAAATTTTTTCCAGTGTTATTGAATATTGCAGTGTTACCATGGTGATATTGCAGTTTACATGTTCTGTTAATAATTTTTGTTCATGTTGTAGTTTAAAAAAACAATTGCAGATTAATTATTAATTTTTATATTATTGTTCTCAGGTTGCATTCCATTTTAGTAATTGGTGTTTGCTGACGAGAATAATTTTATTTGTGTCGAGATTGCAGTGCATCCAATAACTAAAGGTTCGGCAAAGTGATTCTAAAAGCCGTTTGGTGTCCGCGAAGGAGAAGGCTATAAAGTTGAACAACAAACCATTGCGTCGTTGTAAAAATTGTGGAGAATTAGGTTACCGTGACTCTAGGAACTACGACCGACAAAAGGGAAAATAAAATTATTAGTTTATATTTTTCATACCCATATTGCAGTCTTATATATTGTATATTGCAGTATTAGTACCACCATATTGCAGTCTTATATGTTGTATATTGCAGTATTAGTTTCGCCATATTGCAGTCTTATATGTTGTGTATTGTAGTATTAGTATCGCTATATTGTTGTCTTATATTATACATTGTATATTGCAGTATTACTTTCGCTATATTGCAGTCTTATACGTTGTATATTGCAGTATTAGTATCGCCATATTGCAGTCTTAATGTAACGATTGTCGACTATACTATTTGCTTCAATCTATTATTTCCAGAAGGATTAATTATTAATTTTATACTATTTGTTTTCAGGTTGCCTTCATTTCAGTAATAAGTGTAACTTCAATCCTTTTTAATTACAAATTATTACATTATCATATTGCTGTGTTGTTCAATGAATGTTGCACTGTTACCAAGACAATACTGCAATTTACATATTATTGATGAGAACAACTTAGTTTGTGTTGAGATTGCAGCACACGACTATATGAGTTGCAATGCACTTAATAACAATATGATGTATAATGTTGAGACGTATTCTTTACCTATATTTGATATCAAGCATGAAACATTTTATAAGTAACTGACATCAAAACAACTACGCAAAAAAAGTCAAATCAAATTAAAACTGCAAAATTACATGTTTCAGTACTAAGTTCATTCACACAGCCAAGATTTCATTCATGTTCAGAAAAGCCAAGAGTTAATTTATTGTTCATGGTTTCTTGTACTCCGCAACCATCTTCTCAACATCTATCGGTCATCTCTTTTTTACCTCCTCGAACTGATGTAAGGCAATTCTCAACACACAGCCAAGGGCCTATTCTTGTTGCAGGGCCTTTAATCTGAACAGCAAGACATTTTTTACCCCCTTGTTTAGCTTTACCAGAACTACAAAAAAAGAAGATTGTTTCAATACTGCATTATTCTAAATGATGCACTGTAATATATAACAAGCAATACAGTAATATAACATGCAAAACTGCAAGATGATGCATTATCCTTAATGGCCCACTGCAATATATAACAAACAAGACAACATTATTCTAAATGTTGCACTGCAATATATAACAAGCAATATAACAAGACAATATATAACAAGCAATACAACAAGATGATGATGCATTATTCTAAATGGCCCACTGCATTATTCCTAATGACCCATTGCAATATATAACAACCAAGAATGCATTATCCTAAATGTTGCACTGTAATATATAACAAGCAATACAACAATATAACTTGCAAAACTGCAAGATGATGATGCATTATTCTAAATGACCCACTGCAATATATAACAAACAAGACTGCATTATTCTAAATGATGCACTGCAATATATAACAAGCAATACTGCAAGATGTATCACAATACCTTCACCTCCTGGTCCTCTTAGTTCTTCATCGATATTCATTCTATTGCTTGTTTCACCTTCCACTTCTTCCTCATTCATATTCTGATGATAAGTTCTGGTTTCAGCTTCACGTATATCCCTTCTAGACTCTTCCTCTTCTGCCTCTGATCTTGTTCTTTTTCGTGCCATTTTAATTTATCTTGCACTGCATTAAACCAATAATATCAATCAAATATCGTCCACCAATCAAGCAACATCCAAAAAATGAACCATATACAATAAAGCAACATACAAAATGAAGTAGATACAACAAAATCATCCACAAAATGAATCATGCAATAACATAATTAACACCGCTTTTATACATTAATACAACCAAATCAACAATTGACCCATATCATACAGTAACATAATTAACCCCACTATTATAATTAACACCACTTTTTTACATTAATACAACCAAATCATCACCACAAAATGAATCATACAGTAACATAATGAATCATACAACCAATCAGAAACTAGCAACCACAGAAGCATAAAATTGACCCAAATTCCATATACTAGGAGCAAATCAGCAATTCAACAATTCAGATTTCAAATGCAGACACAACTTGAGCTAGAGAACTTGCAGACAAGCTATTTAAAGAAGAAATTCAAGGAATTTTGAGCTGTAGATTGCACAGGGTGTAAACTATTTATTTTCAATTCACTTCGGGTACAACAACACTTAATCCAATAGAAAAAAATCACAATAGTCGATCACAATGTGTCAAAAAACCTTTATATCACCACTGCATGGAGCAAATCATCATACAATTGCAAAAATCACCAATAGATGGAGCAAATAGCTACACAATTGAGAAAATCACCAAAAACACCCATTAAAACTGAACTCGCGACTATAAAAAACTTTCATATCACCATTGCATCTCTGAAAATCGATATGCAGAAAAAAAAACCATACCGCCGTTCGAAATCGAGTTTTCCATCGGAAACGTTGTTTCAGTTCGCCGTCGAAGTGAGTCTTAATCATCATCGAAGTGAGGATTAATCGCCGTCGAAGTGAGGGTTAATCGCTGACTCACGGTGTAGAGGCGCAGGCGGCGTGAACTTGTGAATTTAGGGTTTCTCGTAGTGAATCAGCGGTAGAGCGGGGGGGAGGGGAAGAGAGAGAGAGAGACAGATTTAGAGGTAGAGGCGGAGGCGGCGGGATTCGGAGGCGGTGGGATTCAGAGTAATCGCTATCGGAGAGTCAGGGAGAGAGAAGAGTCAGGGAGGGAGAGAGACGAATTTGGAGAGTGATGTTATTTTTGGGGGATATCCCCAATATGATTCTATATGAAATGACTAAACCGCCCCCGACTGCAATTTCGTATACACTAGACAGCAATCTCAATTCTGTTCGCGAAATTCAATCTTGAGCGTTGGATTTTCGGATCTAAGGGTGTATATTGGTGATATAGTGTTATTTTATTTATGGTGGCACCATAGTGCACCCCTATATAAGTATATGCATGTTTGTTAGTTTAAGTTAGAGTAATTATATATAATGATCTATAATATTAATATAGGTGGCTTCTTCTTCTTATATATATATATTAATATACAAATGTTTAGAAAAAAGAGGTGGTTATACATGGATGAATTAGTTTACAAATATGCATAATAATACTATATATAGGTATAACGTGTGTTTTAGGGTGTACATGGACTATTAACATAGAATTATTGGTGGCACGACATTTGGCCAAAATTTAAATACGTGTAAGTTATTTAGCTCATGTATAACCACGGATCCAACATGTATCTAGAAGGGGCAAATGCCCCTCCTTCATTTTCCTCACATATATATAATTTATATACTATAATATTTATTTAGTTTAATTTCTCACTAACTGCCCCATCTAAAATACTTGAATATTTTCTATGTATATTTGTGCCCCTCCTAGTATAAATTTCTGGCTTCGTCAGTATAACATGTATAGCTCATGTATAACATGTATATCTATTTAGCTCATAAATATATGACTGGAGAGTTGTAATTGAGAAGGGAGAGAATACAGGAGTTAGGAAGAAATAAAATGGAGGGAAGGAAAAAAAGAATGAAAAATAGTGTCTAACTCCTCCGGTTATACAAAGTTGCAGATAAGAAAGGAAATTTGGGTGTTTGATTATTTGTTGTATCTATTATAATCAGGTGTGTATAAATCACACTTTTAATTTTACATATTTTATGTGATTGATTGCTATGGGTTAAATTGTGAATATTTGAATTATATGACGTGAGCTTCAAATGGTGATGTGTTATTTGATATTGATGGTGTAATATGATGTGAATATGTGATTTGTGCAATAGATATGTTTATATATAGTATTGGAGATAATTGATGGAATATATGGATATGTAATTGGTGCAATGAATATGTTTGATGTATGGTATTGGAATTATTCGAATCATGGGATTAAAGAGGATATGTGACTGTCTTGCTCTGGATCTGATATACAATGTAAAAAGACCTACGGGTCATATACAATGATAATGGACCTACGGGTCAAAGAAAATATGCAAAGAGGAACCTTCGTGGAAAGGTCAAATCAAAGAGGGGCCTTCGTGGAAAGGTCGAATCAAAGAGGGACCTTCGTGGAAAGGTCAAATAATTAAAAGGGACCTGCAGGTCGTATACAATGGAAATCCCGGGCAAATACCAGGCTTGATTTGTCACAGAATATTAAAAAGGATCATAGAGGCATATGCATATGAATATAAAAGTTTATGATATTTATTGTTTTTGGTTATATATATATTATAGTTAAAGAATATGCTTGATATTTACGTGATGTGAAATTAAAGATGAAATTTATATACACTGAGTTGTGGCTCATATAAACCACTAATATTTTTCAGGCAAAGATATCGCTGATGTTTTGGTTGATATGAGTTATAGAAACTCCACGTGTTATCAGGGTTGGTGGCTGACACATTTTGGCAACATTCTCCTCCTCATCATTTTTGCATGCAGATAAATGTACAGTATAGAGTGCTGAGAGGGTCCCACTACTGTGTGGAATGTTTTGAAATATGTATTTGATAAATGTTGGTTTTTAATAATAATATAATATGTGTGTTTTACTTACTTAATGTGTTGATTGCTTATTTTAAATTTCTGAATTTATTTATTGTAAGTGCATACATCGTGTTGGGGTGTGACAGATTTACTGGCTAACTTTACTTTTTTTATTTTCTCTTGAATATGGTCAAATTCTCTCTTTGTTGTGAACTTGACATTTGCATGTTCGAATATTAAGTTAGTTTCAAACAACTAAATTAATTATCTTGATATTTAAATCGGTCAACAAAAAATTTGATTTATTTTGATACGTTTACAATCATTACATAGATAATAAAATAAAGCAAATTCACAAATCTTGAAAGAAATGGGATAATAAAAGAAGTATGGGATACTAGCAACTACTCTGGTCACAAACATTGAAGCAAGCCTCCACTTTGTTAGCATCTGCATTTGATCATTTAAAAAACTTATTAGAATCTACTAAAAAATAAATTATTGAAATTAACAAATCCATTTAGAGCACCATGAGCTAAACATATATTACCAAGAAGATTTGGTACGGTTCATTTAGAAAACTTTTACAACCATAATAAAACCAGGATATTTCTAATATTCTTCAAAATAAATACTCTTAATCTTCATACTTGTCTTCAAATGACATCTTAAATTATAACGAGTGGAGTGAGACGAATATTATATCTTTGTAAGTGTCATTTTAACATAACTTAACAATTTTCATAGCATATCAAGAATTCACCTAAATAATTATATTCATCAGCGAGAAATGAATAACAGAGACCGTCACATTTACATACTCAATTTAAACACCAGACGCACACTAAAGCTCTGAGTAAGGGCGAAAGGGTAATGTTACCTTTTCCGAACCTGGTGCAGCGATTAGTAGTACAATGGACGTTGCAAGAGTTAGCTTGCTTGGCTTTGCACTGGAAAATGCAATCTGCAATGCACCTAGCTCTCCTTTTGCCCAAAATTGGACAACCTTCAACGCATTCATTGTAGCAATCGCTGAAAGCAGCTTGTGTGCACTTTGCACATACTAGCATCAACACCGCAATCACGGCTATCATAGGCATACTATTGCACTTCACCATCTTCTTTTATCTAATAATAATAATAGTAGTACTCTCTTATTGGATGCTCAATATTCTTAAGATTTGAATTATTAGGACTCTCTTCCATTCTTATTTATAAGCGTTGATTTTTTGTTCTTTAAATCAAAATGGATAAGTGCCTTAATTAAAAATTGGTTGTTTTTTATATTTTGATATCCTTAATTAAAATGGATAAGTGCCTCAATTAAAATGGATAAGTGCCAAATTAAAATTTGATAATTCGTATCCCTAATTTCTTAATCTTACAGTGATCAATTCCCTGACCATTTGGTTAAGGATGGACGAGTTTCATGCTACTCGACCACACCCCTTGAATTCGGTGACATTTTCTTTAAATCTCATTTACCCAATTTTCTCTTTCTATCTCATGCTTTCTCTTTTTTTTCCTCTTATTTTATAATTTACATTAAAGCTCATTTATTTTATAATCAAAATTTATTATTAGTTGATGAACAAACTTTTTTATAAATTTATATATCGAATATCTCAATTGTGAATATGGAAAAACTAAAAAACTTAAGAATTAAATTTCTTAGTAAATCATACAATTTTATTTAATATTCAATTAATATAATTATTATTATTTGTGAAAATGAATAATTAGTAAATATTGAAAGAACGTATGTAAATAAATAAATCTATACAACTAAAAGGGAGAGTTGGATGCAAAGTCAATATTACCCTTATTGGAGGGAATATGAAGCTATTTTGTTTACCCTTTTGGTCATTTTGAGAAATGACAATCATTGGAGAGAAAATTGGTCCAATTAAATAATAGCTTTCCAATCAAGATTTGGAACAATTATAATAGTATGTATTTTTAAAATTAAAATAATTTTAAATCAATAATTGATTTATTAAATATTTTTTATAATCCTTAGATATTAAATTATCGTATGCAATATTAAAACTAAATTTATTATTTATATTTAATATTAAAGCTATATAGTATGTAAATATATTTACATTTAAATTTAGTGTACATAATTATGGAATAAGATGAAATTATATATATTTAAAATTAAATCTAACTTATAAAGTTTGTATAACTTCTTAATATAAATAGTAGTGTAAATTGTCATATTATTCAATATAAATAGAAGTAAGAAATTTATTCTTTCCAATACTAAAAATACATTTAGTCTTTGGCCATGTATATCAAGTTATGCTATGGTCTGAAGTTAAACAGAAGAAATAAATAATCAACTAAAGTGAGATTATTGGAATAATACAAATTTTTTAACTTGACTTCTCAAAGAAATTTTAAAATTTTATGATTTAAATTATTCATATATTTAATGTGGATATGTTTAATATTCCAAAAAAATTTCAATTATTTTTTTTAATTAAGCTATTAAATTTTAATTTACCTTTTATTTGGATTAATGACTACCATAGCACTATCAATAAATATTTTTACTCACACAAATTTTCTTTATTTATATATCTTATTCTAATTAAGTCATATTCTTTGAACATAGTTACACATCTTCTTTTTGTCATTAATTTTTATTGTTTTTTCTCCATTTAAATTATAAATTAAAATTGTATAGATATTTCATTTATTAGGGAGTAGTAAATTTTTTATTTAGAGAATATATTTCTGTTTTTTTAAATCTTCACATTGATTAGAATTTATATTTTCTATATATTTATTATATTGTGTATTCAATATTTTAAACTCTTATGTGCTATGCACCGGTGTTAATACTAGTTCAACTAACACTTCACAATTAACTAAGCTCGGCCAATTAAGCCCAATAACTCATCAAATATATAAATAAAATTGGTGTCTGCCCATTACTCTCTAACTCATTAAATAGATTAAAGTAACTTAGCCTCTTAAATTAACTCCTGTGTCTGCGCTATCTCAGTATTTCACTAAATTAAATACACGAGGATTTTTGGAGTACTTTTTAAACTAAAAAAAGTGGTTTGTATTAGAAACCCTAAGATAGGTCCATACTGCTAAAACGATTGGAGAGTATTCTTAATTGAAAATTGCAAACAATAAATGTTGTGTTATATTATCTTTTATTTGTGTTTCTCCTAATATAGATGTTTAATATATAATTATATACTAGTAATATGCGATCTCCCTCTTCTTTGAAAATGTTACATTTTCGTGCCTTCGGTTTATTGTCCGGTGGTCTTATTCTTAGCCTTGCTTGCTTTGTGGTTTTGTTGAATGTGATGTGCGTTTTGGACGAGGGTTGTGTCATTGTGTGTCTTCTTTTCGGATTGTTGGTTTTGGGTGTACATTAGGTTTTCTCGGTGAACTTCGACTCTTCGCCAATCGCCACTACTTTGATCGACTCCAAACCAAAACCCTAGCTTTAATCTTTTGTCACCTCTGCTATGTTCGCCTCCAACAGTGATATTTCTTAATTTCCCAACGTGTAATAGTACTTAAATGTATTTAAATATTTGATATTCTAAATTGATTTTTCAAAATAGTTGCCCAAAAGTGATTGAATACGGTTTTATGCTCTATTTGTTTTGAACTTTACATTTGATTTGCTTGTTCGAATATTAAAGTTAGCTTCAAACAATTGAGATGTGAAATGCTACATAAATTGTTTCAATTTGGCTTTCTATTTCTCTAAAGTTGGAATTTCATGAACATAAATTGAACTAGCCAATCAAACAAGAAACAACCAATTAAACTCAGAGGGTAGAATATTTGATTTATCTTGAGACGTTTACAATATTTATCAAAATAACATAAAGCAAACTAAAAAAATTATAAGCGAACCCACGAATCTTGAAGGAAATGAGATACTAATAAGGACTATTGGTGTCACACTTGTTGACGCAATACTCCACTTTGTTAGCATCTGCATTTGATCATTCAAAACAAATATTAACATCTCTCAAACAATAATTGCCAAAACTAAGAAATCCCTCTAGAGCACCACGAAATAAAAATTAGCAACAACATTTGATACAATTCATTTAAAAAACATAAACTTAGGATCTTATGTTATGTTTACATTATCAATATTAAAAACACAGACACGCACACAAGAGTAATTTGACCTTGACTGAACCGAGAGCAGCGATCAGTGGCACACTGGACGTTGTAAGAGTTGGCTGACTTGCCTATGCACTTGATAATGCATTTTGAGATGCACACACTTAACTCTTTGCTTGCAGCCTGACAACCTCCATAACAATGCCTGTAGCATTTGCCGAAAGAAGCCGATGCGCACCCTGCGCATATTAGCATCAACACCGCAATGACAACTAACCTAGTATTGCATTCAATCATCATCTCTATTTTTATCTCTCTTAATAATATTCTTTTATAATTAAATTACTGGTGAGTCTGTGACAGGAAGAAGCCTTCCATTGTTATTTATAGGGGTTTGTTTTCTGGCCTGCTGAATAACTGCCTTAATAAAAATTTGCCGTTATCTAGATTTCGAATTTGGACTCCTTTATTTCTTAATCTTATAGTGGAAAGCAGTCATAATCATGTTCCGATTCTGCTAACACGGAACTGATTCTTTATTATCTAGAAGCATTAATTATTTGGTGAAACTGTCATTTACTCATTTATTATTTTAACATTTTTGGACGATCATCATTTAAATTCCCACTTCATTTTTTTATTTCGAAAATGCCCCCAGTGATCTAGGATTTGGATGATTACTAAATTAGGCTTTGTGATGATACTAACATAAATTACACTTATTAAACACATCGTAACCAAGATGGAAGAGAGAGGAGAGGCGCCTCTTTTCTTCGCTTCAATGTTTTTGTTAGCTTTTGAGATTTAATTAGCGATACAATTAAGTTAATTTTTTGGGCCATCCTTTTTCAATGCAGCTGGGCCTCAATGATTTTCTCTTGGACAATTGTTAAGGGAGAAGGTTACAAGTTTGGGTTCTATCTTTATTTTAAGTTGGTTTTCGATTAATTCAAGTGTGGGCTAAGAAGAATTTTAAGTGTGTTGAAGTCATGAAATTCTTAGGATAATGTAATTAATTAATCAATCCTCTCATTCATTAATTTTAAGTAACTGAATCTTCAAATTCTACTAAACACTCTAAAGTATTGAATTGATGAATTAAATTCCCTGATTTATCTTAAAAACTGAAGCTGGTTGGGAAAAAAAAAACTTAGGATGCATATCTCCCTTAGGATCATTGCATATTATTCTTTGTAAATCTTTTATGTATATTTATATATTCCGACAATGTATTCATTGAGTACTTTTGTACTCAGCTCTGCATGTATTTTTAGACATGCACTTTGAGCTGTGAATGAAGTGGTGCTGAGTGAGATTGATGATTTCCCTATCTTTAGAGGATTCTCGAAGGCATATGTCCCCACACACATTTCTGCGTTCAAACTTTTTTTCGTTGTGCATTATTTTAGTGTCTTGTTGTAAACTTATTGTTAGGAACTTTGATGAGGATGCTATGTAAACCTTTTGATAATTCTATTGTCTTCAATCAGTAATAAATAATAGAGTGAACTACAAAAATGGTTCCTGGACTATGGGTTTATCTCGCCCATAGTTCCTGGACTTTAAAAATATCGTCAATAGTCCCTGGACTAAGGGTTTATCTCGAAATTGGTCCTTTTGGCTTTTTTTTTACGAAAATACCCTTTGATATTATTTTGGGGGGTTTGGGCAATTTAGTCTTTTTACACTTTTACATTTTAAATCTGATATTATCTTAGTTATGTACTAACTTTGATATTATTTCAAAATTATCATTCTTCTTCCATTTTGTTATCCTTCACTGAATTTGTTTTTTTTTTAATTTCAATATTAGATTTAATTTTATAAAATTAAATTTAATATTTAGATTTTAAATATCAATAAATTTTTTAATGAAAACTATTAATTCATGGACACTATAAATATTGATTAAAACTATTAATTTTTGTTATTTAATATAATATTCAATTGAATTGAAGAAGTACAGAAAAATAATATTAATCATGATGGAAAAATAAGAGTTATTCTATTTAGCCTCCGTTCGGTTGTTATAATTGCTTGTGATTAAATATTATGAAATTGACTAAAAATTTAATCCTACTAAAAATTTTATATAGGAGTATTTTTGTTGAAATTTTCTAGTATATTTTGATTATTTTCAAATTAATAAACGAAAATTATATTAGTCTTACATTAGATGCATATTTATTTCAAAATAAATTGTCTTATATAATCTATTTATGATTAAAGCTACTGTATTAAATATTGATTAAAACTAAGGCGTTGTCATACCTTATTGATTACATAGTACTATACACTATCAAATATTGATTATAACTATTAATTTTTGCTATTTAATAATTTTTATAATTTTAAAAAATTATTGATATTTAAAAATTAAAATTTAAAATTTTGTAAAATTAAATCGAATATTGAAATAAAGAAACAAAGTGAAGGATGACAAAATGGAAAAACGATGATAAATTTGAAATAATATCAAAGTTAGTACATAGCTGAAATAATATTAGATTTAAAATGTTAAAAGTGTAAAAAGACCAAATTGCCCAAATCCCCCAAAATAATATCAAAGGGTATTTTCGTACCAAAAAAAGCCAAAAGGACCAATTTCGAGATAAACCCTTAGTCCAGGGACTACTGACGATATTTTTAAAGTCCAGGGACTATGGGCGAGATAAACCTATAGTCCAGGGACCATTTTTGTAGTTCACTCTAAATAATAATATAAAAAAAAAATGTTTGGAAATGATTTGTTCTCCTTTCTATATCCTTCTTCTTGAACCACCCTAGTCATGATTTTTCGGGCGTTGCTATCGCTAGCAAAATGCAGCCGTAACAAAATGTTGACATCGAATTTTAGTTATTTACTATCTTTGCGAGTTCGAATATTTAAGTGAGAATTTCAAACAACTAAAACGTGAATGCTACATACATTGTTTCGATTTGGCTTCGCTATTTCTCTAAATTTGAAATTTCGTGAACAAAAATTGAACAAAAATTTCTGGCTATGGCTGCCAAACAAACAACCAACTAATAAAAATAATGTATACATGAATAAGTTTTGAGTTGTTGGCATTTCATAGCGCACATTAATTAGTGTCTATCTTAGATATATATTAAAATCAATCGGTAGAAGATTTGATTTATTTTAAGACATTTATAATATTTATTTAATGATCACATAGCAAACTCAAAATCTCAAAGGAAATGAGATAATAATAAGTGCTTGTACATTTATTACATAAATAGGATACTAATTAACAATTACTGGTGTTATACTTATTGAAGCAAGCCTCCATCTTGTTTACATCTGCATTTGATCATTCAAAATACATTAACATCTCCCCAGAAAATAAATTATTCAAATTAGCAAATTCTTTTCTAGTACCATGAAATAAACCAAGAAGATTTGATACGGTACATTTAAACATCTTAAACTTAGAACCATAAAATCACACATAAGTCGTAAACAAGATCTTTCTCATATTTTCAAAAATAAATATCTTCAACCCAGTCTCCAAATACATACTAAATCATAACATGTGGAGTGTGATGAATTTTATATCTTTTTAATTATCAGTATCATATTTATATAACTCACACCAACAAACTTAAGATGAAATTCGTCACAATTTCAAGAATTTGCAAATAGTTACACTACACATATATCAAAATTTCACCTAATTAGATTTCTCCAGGTAGAAATGAATACACAACGGTGGTTAGAGGAGTGATAAGTTGATAACTCATCATTTAATTGCTAACTACAACTAATTTAAGGCCATAGGATTTTAGAAAAGTGTGGTCTACAATTTGCCATGTGTAATTTTTGTTTTTATTAATTATATCGAAAAAGATAAAAAAAAATTCCAAATTAGGGTTTTGGATGACAATTTCAATATAGTGTTTCGAAAATATCAACACAATGCTTTAAGAATGTCAATACAATGCTTTAAGAATGTTAACCCATTACTTATATTGGTATTCTACATGTATTATATTGACACATTTTATATAGTATGTTGACATTTCTGCTGTACGAAAAAATTAAAAATTTCTGAATTTTTTTTCAAATTTTGACGTCGAAATATATGCATGTAGGATATCGTTGGAATCCTTATAAAATTATCTTTAATTTGATATATGTTAAATGAATTTAAAGTTTTGGGATTTCTTTTAAAAGTGAGTTATAACTAATTTTTTGTAGTAGTTAATTGACATTAATACTCCTATTGATATTTTTTGTGCATGATATTAATATTAAGGGTCGAATGATCTTTACCTTTAATTTAAAAATCTAATGCCTATGATTTAGTTGTAGTTAGCAATTTAGGGGTGAGTTATGGTTGTTATATTTACATGCTCAATTTGAAACACCAAGACTGAAGCTAAAGCGCGGAGCAAGGGCAAAAGGGTAACATTACCATTTTTGAACCCAGTGCAGTGATCAGTGATGCACTTGAGGTTGCAAGAGTTGACTGGCTTGCCTGCGCATTTGAAAATGCAATTTATGTGCACTTTGCGCGCTGCTGTAGGTCTGGCAACCCGCTTTGCAATTATTGTAGCAAACGCTAGTAGCATGTGCATACCCTTCGCATACTTTTGCACTCAAACATCTTCTTTTGTCTAATAATAATAATCTCTTCTTAATATTTGAATTATTACGAACTCTCTTTCATTTTAATTTATAGGCGCTTATTTTCTGGCTTTCTAATAAAAATGGATAAGTGTCTTAGTTAAAAACTGGCTTTTTTTATATTTTGAAAGGGCAAATTTGATAATTCGGTTCCTTAATTCCAATTCTGCTAGTGCAGAACTGACTTTGGTGACTCCTCGGTTAATCTCATTTACCATTTTTTTCTGTGTGTCTCATGCTTTCTTTCTTATTCATCAAATTCAATTAACAACATTCCATGTACTTTTACACTTAATTTATTAATTCTACACTAGAACTCATGTAGTTTACAATTTAAACTATAGATGTTAACGAATGAGATAACGCGGAACTGAATTTTGATTATCTGGAAACTTTAATTAGTTATTTGGTGACACTTTCATTTGTTCTCATTTATTACTTTGTTGTTTTCGGGACGTCCATCATTTAAATTTCCATTTCATTTTTTTTTATTTCAAAAATGGTCCCAGTGCTCTAGGATTTGGATGATTACTAAATTAGGCTTTGAGATGATATTGACACAAATTACACACATCTTAGCTAAAATTAGGGATGTTAATCTAGCTCGAAACCTATGGGTCAACCCGAATTACCCAGTAAAATCATAGAGTTAGGGCCAAAAAATCGCAACTCATATTCAGAAGCGGGCTACACAGGCTAACCAGTTCGGGTCGACGGGTTATGCGGGCTGACCGGGTGGGTTGCTGATTAGCTCACGGGTTGGGCATTTAATATAAAAATATAATTAAAATTTTGGATTATATACTTATATTAAGTATATTTGTAATATCAATATTAAATACAAGATTGATATGAAGAATATATGGTAATTTTGTCTCCTCTCTCAAATTGAAAGTTATGGTTATATGAAATGCATGATTTCCATTTAATTGTAGTCAGATTTATGTGTGCTATTAATTAAACGATATGTTTATCTATTTTGTTTCAATTTTCAATTGCTATTATTTTCTTTCTATTGATCACTTTTATAATACTTTACAATTTGCGACAATGTGCTTTTTAATAATTTAGAATATTGGATTGAATAAAAGTAACATATAAGATTACTATTGATCTGAATAGCCCGTGGGTTAGCTCGAAACCCGAAGATTTAAGGTTAGGGTCGAAAATTTATAACCCGAAAAATTCACAGCCCGAATAACCCGCATCCAAATAGCTCGACAATCCGAGTGGATTGGCCCGAACCCGAGCGGGTTAGCCCAATTGTCATCCCTAGCTAAAATAATGGACCATATTATAATCACCCCTCGTTATAAAGAATACTCCCCCAGTCCCAAGATAAACGTGTCATAGTTCTTTTTAGGATGTTCTACTATAAGTGAACCGCTTTCTTATTTGGCAAAAAATCATCTCTCTTACTCTATTCTCTACCTATTTTATTCTCTCTTCACTCGTCTATTTTTCTCTTTCTCATATTTTATTCTCTCTACTTTAACTATTTAAATACCAATTTATTAAATTTCGTGTCAAGTCAAATTGACATTTTAAATAAGGGACACACAGAATATTAAATATCTCGATTATTGAATATAAAAAATTATGCAACTTAACAAAATTGAAATAGCAAATTATAACTTTTTAAATCAGTATTGTTATTCTAATTATTACTATCTTGTTAAATTATATACAATTTAATTTAATTTTCTTATTTGTAAAACGAAGATGAACTTCAAAATGAGTTGAATGAATGATAACAAAATAATTTCAACTAACAATCTAACTAGTTACAGTACTTTCAGTGTTAATTGCATTTGATAAGACATTAAACCAAACAATAAGTGAAGTTACATGAGCAATGTAAAGTTATTATTGCTCTAAATTAAATTAGGCCATTCTTCATCTCTGCCTTTTCCTTTTTCTGGAAATACACGAAGAACCACAAAAATAATCATTCACCACAAAAGAACGTATATTATCGATGGATTCTACATTGTTAACGATGGACTAATAATGAATGTCTGAACGAAGATAATGTGTTAATTGTAAAATCATTGGCGGATTTACTGACAGACTTTCCTTTTTTTCTTGAATATGATCAAATTCTCTCTTTGCTGTGACCTTGACATTTTCTTGTTGGAATATTGAAATTAGTTTCAAACAATTAAATTAATTATCTTGAAATTTAAATCGGTCGACAAAAGATTTGATTTATTTTGATACGTTTACTATCATTACAATCATTTATATATGGGATACTAACAACTACTCTGGTCACAAATATTGAAGCAAGCCTCCACTTTATTAGCATCTGCATATGATAATTTAAAACACTTATTAGCATCTTCCAAAAAATAAATTATTGAAATTAGCAAATCCATTTAGAGCACCATAGCTAAACATATATCACCAAGAAGATTTGGTCCGGTTCATTTAGAAAACTTAATACTAAAGCTTACAACCATAAAATCACACAAAATCAGGATATTTCTAGTATTCTTCAAAACACACTCTTAATCTTCTTACTTGTCTTCAAATGACATCTTGATTCATAACGAGTGGAGTGAGACAAATATTATATCTTTGTAAGTGTCATTTTAACATAACTTAACAATTTTCATAGCATATCAAGAATTCACCTAAATAATTAGATTCATCCAGGGAGAAATGAATAACAAAGACCGTCATATTTACATACTCAATTTTAAACACCACACGCACACTAAGGCCATGTTTGGTTGGCGCGAAAGTAAAGTTGGCAAGAAAAATGATTCCTGGGAAAATGAATCCCGGGAATATGATTCCTAGTAACTTTACTTTCCTGTGTTTGGAAATTATCAAGATTTTAAATTTATACTTAATTTAAACACCAAACTAAAAATATACTTATTATTTTTTTATTTATAAAAAAGAATAATATTGTACAATTTTTAATAAATTATTAATTATAAATAATAATAATTATATTATTATATTAATTACTACGATGGATAGTTTAAATATGGATTATCCATCTTAATATATAATAATATAATTATTATTATAGTTACATGGTGTATTATACTCATTTGTTATAATAATAAGTAAAATAATTATTATATTATAATTGTAGGAGTAATATTTACAGATATTATAATTGAATAAATTTTATAAATTAAATTTGCACTATAACTTTATTGATTACTTATTAATTTATAAAATATAATTATTATTTATTATATGATTTATATTATATAATTATATTTTAATTATTATTTAAATTATTAATTTCTATTATGAATTATTATAAAATATAGTTATAATTATGATAATTTTAATTATAGTTATTTATTATAGTAAAATTAAGTATGATTTATAATTTTAATTTAATTTTAAAATGTTGTCATTAATAATAATAATAATAATAAACTATACTATATTGCTTAAACATGTAAGTGTGCACTTTGCACATACTAGCATCAACACCGCAATCACGGCTATCATAGGCATACTATTGCACTTCACCATCTTCTTTTATCTAATAATAATAATAATAGTACTCTCTTATTGGATGCTTAATATTCTTAATATTTGAATTATTAGGACTCTCGTCCACTCTTATTTATAAGCGTTTTTTTTCTTTAAATCAAAATGGATAAATGCCTTAATTAAAAATTGGTTATCTTTTTATTTTTCGATATCCTTAATTAAATGGATAGGAGCCTGAATAAAAAATTGGTTGTTTTTTATATTTTGATATCTTTAATTAAAATGGATAAGTGCCTGAATTAAAAAGGATTAGTGCCTTAATTAAAAATTGATTGTTTTTTATATTTTGATATCCTTAATTAAAATTGCTAAGTGCCTTAGTTAAAATTGATAAGTGTCTTAATTAAAATTTGATGATTCATATCCCTAATTTCTTAATCTTATAATGTGAAAGCAGTCATAATCATGTTTTGATTTTCTAACGAATTTGGTGACACTTTTTTTCCCGATAATTACTAAGGGTAACCACCAGTGTGCCTAGTGACTAATACCCGCGATGATTTGTAGGCACCTTATTGAGTGGGAACGCTAATTGTAAAGATTTAAAGTTGCTTCATACCCAAAGACGGAGATTGATCCCCTGAATAAGGATGGACGAGTCTTATGCCACTCAACCACACACATTATTTGGTGACACTTCCTTTTAATCTCATTTACCAAATTTTCACTTTTTGTCTCACGCTTTCTTCTTTTTTCTATTAATTTATTAATTTACATCAAAACTCATGCTAATCAAAATTATTCAATATTGAATATCTCGATCGCTGAATATGGAAAAACTAAAAATTTTAAGAATTAAATTTCTTAGTAAATCATACAATTTTATTTAATATTCAGTTAATATAATTATTACTCCTTTCGCCCCAAAAAAATAAGGATATTTGGAACGACACGGGATTAAATCATAATTGATAAAGTAAGAAAAATGAGAGAAAAGTAGTTAAAATAATGTTAGTAGATAGTGTGACCTATATTACTATTAATTGTTTAATGGTGGGTTCGAGTGATATGAGTTGTAAATAAATTGATGTATATGAGTAATGAGTTTGGGAAAACTTTCTATAAATAAAAATGTGATTTTTTTTTGGGACAGTCAAAAAGAAAAGTGTTCCTAATTTTATTGGACAGATGGAGTATTATTTGTGAAAATAATAAATTCAACCAACGCTTCAAAATTAACTAAGCTCGGCCAATTAAGCCCAATAACTCATCAAATAAATAAATAAAATTAGTGTCGACCCATTACTCCCTAACTCATTAAATAGATAAAACTAACTTAGCCTCTTAAAGTAACTCTTGTGTCTGCTTTTCTTCACGGTATCTCAGAATTTTTATCTCTCTTCTCTTTACTAGTGTTTATTTCTTTAAATACACGAGGATTTTGGATTTTAATGCAATATTCTATTCTATAAACTAAAAAAAGTTGTTTGTAGAAACCCAAAGATGAGTCCATAATGCTAAAACGATTGGAGTATTCTTTATTGAAAATTGCAAACAACACATTTTGAGTTCCGACTTTCCACCGAGATCGAAAAATATTGCTCCTTTGGAAGGTAATGAAAGAGTTAACGGAAGGGTTTGAGTTATATACGATCTTCACAAAATGCAAACTCTAAATATTATACAAATTTCAAATTATAATTTGGATAGTCAGAAAATATTAACAAATGATAAAATAATAACAATAGAAAATGTTAACACAATGTCAACACAACATGAACCGTTAACATTATGTTGACATATTTGTTGCTAATTTTTTGTCATCTATAAACAATTTTTAACGGTTCAGATCATAGTGTGAAATTTGTACAATATTTAGAGATTGCATTTGATTACATTTTTCTTGAGTTTATATTTCTTTTATTTCTTTTTCTCCTAATACAGATGTTTAACACTAGTAATATGGGATCTCCGTCGCCTTTGAAGAGGTTACCTTTTCTTACCTTCGGTTTGTTGTCCAGTGGTTTTTCTTAGTCTTGCTTGCTTTGTGGTTTTGTTGTATGTGATATGTGTTTTGGACGAGGGTTGTGTCATTGGGTGAACTTGGCTAGATTTTGTTCTTAGTGTAGCGGTTTTGTAGGACTTTTGCTCACCCAGACTTTGGTTTGAGCATTTAATTTATATAAAAAAGTAAAAATATTATAAATAATTAAGGACAAACCACAAAAATAATCATTAAAGATTATTGACGGGCACAACGTCATCGACAATTAACAATAAAATAATATAAATATTAAATAAAATACTATTTACTATACTTTTTTAATACTAATAAAAAGTAGTACTGCTACGATTTAACTAACATTGGCGTGTGTTTACTGTGCTATTAATCCTATTTCACAGGCTGATTTTGACAAATTTCATACTATAAATACTCTTTGTACTGAAAAAACCAATTGAAACTATAGGTCTTTTCAAAATAAATTTGTCTCATCTACTTCATAAAAGAAAAATAATAAAAAATTAGACAAATAAAAATATTTGTGATAGCTAGAGCTAAATTTGAGTACTACTATTGTTTTAGAGAGGCCATGAATATTTTTTTTGATAAATCAAAAAAGGCTCGAGCCGACGAGCAGCGATCAAAGGTTCAAGACAAACGGTCAAAAGCCAAGCCGCAAAAACCGAAAACAGAAAAGTATAATAACAATCTTAGTCAAATACCAACAGACATGCTAAAAGCTAAACAACCAACGAGCCAAAGAACATCAACAGCCTCAACACTAACCTGGTATAAATCTTCATTCCAAAACCTGAAGACGTGCACTAGATCGATCAACATCTGTGTTGTGGGGGAGATTTGGACAGCCACTTGAATTCCATAGCGTAAGTTGCAAAAATGGTCTTTTCTTTTCGGTCTCCCAGTTTAGCTCATTTTTTTGAAAAATCATTTTATTCTGTATGTTCTAGATCGATCATGATATGATATAAAACATAGAGAACCACGTCTTTTTATAACCCTTTTGGAGAGGGGTGCCCAACCAAGAGAGGAAACACGCCATCGGGTCCTTAGGAAGACATATAGATATGTTCCATCGATCACAACAGTAGTACCACAATTAGCTTGAAAAGCTGCAGCTGAAAATAATATGCTCCAAAGATTCCGGCTCCTCATTACAAAAGATGCATCGATCATCCTCAATTCCTGCTATGCCACGTCTAAACAGTCTCTCCTTGGTGTTGAGTTTTCCTTGCAAAACGAACCAAACATGTAGTTGAATTCTTGGTGGCACAAGATTTCTCCAAGCGAGGCGCCCTTGAGAAGCTCTAGGGTTCGCATCCTTCAAATTCTGATTGACTTGCCAGACAAAGTTAGAAACAGAGAAAATCGAAGACTTGTGAAAAGACCACACTCTCCCATCTCTAGTGTTTTCCCTCAGCTTGATTCAATTCACGACAAGGTATAGGTTCCCAAGGAGCTAATCTTCCCAGATAAAGAGTTTTCTTCTCCACTTCAAGTGCCATTCCCACTTTCCTTCTTCCCATGTTCCATATCGACAATAAGCTTATCCTTTTGGTTGGACAATGAGAAGAGCCTTGGAAAGAGGTTCTTCAGAGTATCTTTCCCCGTCCATCAATCGTGCCAGAATCGGGGTTGGGCTCCATTCTCCACTTTTATCTGCATGCCTTTCTTGACCACCTCTTGAATTTCTCTTCCAAAGCTTCTAAAATTTGTTATCTGACCTCAAATACTCACATGAGACCTCTGTCTTTCCTCATGAGGCTCGCCGAGATAATTACAATTGTGAATGGAATGAATAACTTCCTTCCATAGCGTCATTTGGCTATCGGCAAACCTCCATCGCCATTTGGCTATCTCCTACCCCAAGTCCCCCTTGATCTTTTGGTTTCTTTATGAGATCCCATCGAACCAAATGACCACCTCTTTCTCCAACCGCCTTAGCCCAGAAGAATCTTCTTTGCAGATGGATGATTTGTTTCACAACCTTTTTGGGCATTCTGAAATGACTGAGATAATACATGGGTATGTTGTTAAGGACCGCCTTGATGAGGACAAGTCTCCCGGCCTTTGAGAGAGATCTCACTTTCCACATGGCGAGTCTCTTCTCAATTTTGTCACAAATGACTGCCAAGTTTTCACCTTTTGCGGGTTAGCTCCAAGGGGAATGTCCAAATATGAAATAGGCAGGTTGGTAATCATGCAGTCCAAGTATTGCACAACTTCTTGAATCCATTCATCTTCGCACTTCAGGGGAATGTGCATGGATTTTTGGTAGTTAATTGTAAGCCCCGAGAGAAGCTCAAAACACCGCAGAAGCTTCTTATAATTCCCGATGATCCTGAAGTCTCAGGAGCAAAAATGATAGTATCATTGGCAAACTGAAGATTGGTTATTGACAATAGGTTTGCACCATGTGGTTTGTTCTACAAAGAAAACTCAACACCAGGGACGGACTTTTCAGATTCGGAGTTCTCGGAATTGCAGATGATCTCTGCATTTTTTTGCAAGGAAGAGCGAGAGACTATCAACCACATCATGTTTGGATGTAAGTACTCAGCCTGTGGTACTTCTGCTGTAACCAATGGAATCTTGCCTTCGGCTTGCCCGAAGACCCGATCTTGTGTTTTCTCACATGGATGGATGCACCTTTCTACAAGTTCGATATGAAAATATGGACATCCCTTTTCTATGTGATTACATGGTCCATATGGTGGATTAGAAATAAAGTTGTTTTCCAAAACTTTGAACCAAATTGGGAGGTTGAAAGAAAACTCATTTTGTGGAGACTCGGCTCATGGAAAAAGGGTGGTGTCCGAACTTCCCTTTCCTACTAGGAGAAATGTGTGATGAGCTGGTCAAAACTAGAAGAGATGTCTGGAAGGTATCAAAGAACCAATTCCACTTGCCAATTGATACAAAGATGAACTTCATCTCGCCTCTTTTGCCCTTTATACTTGCTACTGGGATTGTCTTGGTTTTTGGCAATGGTGCTGCTTTTGCCTCTTTGTTGTTTTCTTTGTTGGCGGGAGGTGTTTTGGTCGTGACTTTGTTGCTCGTTTCTTTTGTTTCATTATTTTTGGCTTGTTGCTTGTTCTTGTTTGGTGCTCTTGCTGTCCGTTTTTGGTTGGGTCGAAACATTTTTGCTCACTACCGTTGGCGGTTTGAGCCTTTTATTCAATAATAATAATAAAAAAAGTAAAGACTGCCAGTTTTTATGGAATTTTGTTACCTCTAAATTGACTGTATAATTTGTACATTTAATCAGGTTATAATTAGAATGAGATTATAGGATGTTAAATTATGAATTAATATATTGTATAATATGTATATTATCATATTTCCGTTCACTATCTATCATTATAATGGCATACTCTGATGTATATCGAGTATATGTGTATATCATTTTATCCAAATCTAAGTTGATGGTGTTACAAATGGCATATTTTCGTTGATCTTTTTAGTGTGGTGTGCATTATCGTCAAGTACCATTGTAGACAAATAACTAAATTTTATGAATTAACATAAAAAAATAAATCAAGCAAAAATATCCGATTGAAAATTGAACATTTTGTATTATAGACAAATAATTGAGATGTATAATGAATCATTATTAAAAATAAAACAAGCAACAATGACCTTATTTGGTTCCACTACTAAGTCATCGTTAGTGACATGTATAGACCAACAACATATTTGTACAAACGTAGGGGTCGACATAGTATTTTGACTATTTTCTGACTTGGTAATAAAGGACAATAAAGCCTTCAAAAATATTGACAACCAATTTAAGTTGTATTTACTACCTTTGCGGGTTCGAATATTTAAGTGAGAGTTTCAATCTACTTAAATGTGAATGCAAAATATGTTACATTTATGGGACGATACGAAATTTTAAAAGATTTTGTTTTATGAGTTGGAGAAAGAAAATAAAATATTTTATTAATGTAAGAGAGTACTTTTTTAAAATTGAAAATGTGATATCTTTAGTGAAACAAACTAAAAAGGAAAATGAGATATCTTTTATGGGATAGATGAAGTACATTATTTCGATTTGGCTTCGCTATTTCTCTAAATTGGAAATTTCGTGAACAAGAATTGAACAATTTTTTTTTTACTATTATTGCTGCCAAACAAACAACCAATTAATAGAAATAATGTATACATGAATAAGTTTTGAATTGCTGGGCATTTCATAGTGCACACTAATAAGGTGCCTGTCTTAGATATATATTAATATCAATCGGTAAAAGATGTGATTTATTTTAAGACGTTTACAATATTTAAATAGTTAACACATAGAAATCTCACAAATCTCGATGTAAATGAGATAATAATAAGTATTCGTACATTTATTATATAAAAAGGATACTAATTTAACAACTTATGGTGTCACACTTGTTGAAGCAAGCCTCCAGCTTGTTTACATCTGCATTTGATCATTCAAAACACATTAACATCTCCCAAAAAAAAAACAAATTATTCAAATTAGCAAATCCTTTTATAGTACCACGAAATAAACTAAGAAGATTTGATACGGTTCATTTAAAAATCTTAAACTTAGAACCATAAAATCACACATAAGTCCTAAACAAGATATTTCTCATAATTTCAAAAAAAAAATTCTTCAATCCAGTCTCCAAATGACATACTAAATCATAATACGTGGAGTGTGATTAATTTTATATCTTTATAATTATTAGTATCATATTTATATAACTCACATCAACAAACTTAAACGAAATTCATCACAATTTTAAGAAATTGCAAATAGTTACACAACACATATATCAGGTAATTAGATTCCTCCATATAGAAATGAATACGCAACGACAGTTATATTTAGATGCTCAATTTGATACACCAACACTCACACTAAAACTCAGAGCAAGGGCAAAAGGGTAAGGTTACCATTTTCGAACCCTGTGCACTGAGCAATGGTACACTTGTGGTTGCAAGAGTTGGCTTGCTTGCCTGCACACTTGGCCATGCAATTTACGATGCACCCTGCCTGCTGTAGGCCCGAAGGCAGAGAATTGCAGGGCGGTCTGCAGTTTTTGTAGCAAACCTCGTCGAAAGCAGCATGTGCGTACCCTGGGCATATTAGCATCAACACCGCAACCACAACTACCCTTTGCATACTATTGCACTCCAACATCTTCTTTTATCTAATAAAAATACTCTCTTATGTGATGCTTATAATCTTCTTAATATTTGAATTATTGTGACTCTCTTCCATTCTTATTTATAAGCGCTTATTTTCTAGCCTTCTAATAAAAATGGACAAGTGCCTTATTTAAAAACTAGCTGTTTTTATATTTTGAAAGGGCAAATTTGGTAATTCGATTCCTTAATTCCAATTTGCTAATGCAGAACAGAATTGACTATTTTTATATTTTGATAGGGCAAATTTGGTAATTTGATTCCTTAATTCAAATTTTGCTAATGCAGAACTGAATTTGGTGACTTTTCCATTGATCTCATTTACCATTTTTTCTGTGCGTCTCATGCTTTCTTTTTTATTCATTAAATTCAATTAATTACAATATTTTGTGTAAACTAAAACTGGAAAATAAAAAACCAAACTTCAAAAACCGAATTAAACTGGAAAAAACAAAAATATATGAAATAACCGAAAAACCGATTTTTTTAAAAATTAATAATATCTATATATTACAGTACATTTTATTTTATACTCCCTAAGTCAGAGAGAAGAGAGAATAAATTAAGAGACATTTCTATTTTGGCACAAGAATTTAGGTAATGATGTTTATTAAATTAAATTATTAATAATAAAGTAAGAGAGAAGATAAAGTAAGAAAGAGAAAGAGAGAATAAAGTAAGAGAGATGATAAAGTAAGAAAGAGAAAGAGAGAATAAATTAAGAGAGAGGATAAATTAGGAGAGATGAGAGAGTTGATTGGTGCCAAAAAAGGAAATGTCTCACATAGGTTCGGACGTACCAAAATGAAATACGTCTCACTTAAGCTGGAACAAAGGGAGTATATACTAATAGTGTAACACCCCACATTTTCTAACCCTAATTTAGAGCCAAGAATTTAATTTTCTAATTTATGACTTAGGAGACGTGAATTAATTGAGGAACAAAATTATGACCGAGTCGAGTTTAGGGTTACGTTGGAAGTTTGAAAAGTCAAACTTGTTGATTATATGATGTGGCATGCGAATATTTTAATTTAAGGTGAAAGTATGTGATAATTAAAATGTTTATGGGTGAGTGAGATTATTAGGATATTTTTCCATAACCTTATTTTCTTGAAATTTCGAAAACCCCTCATTTTATTTGAGAAAATCTTATTTTTCCGGATTTAATTTAATTCTTGGGATATTTATCCAAATTAAATCCAAAACCCAATTATTCTTTATTCCGTATTGAGAAAAATCTGTCCCCTCTTTTTTTAGGTGATTTTCGAAAATCACCTATGTCTGGGAAGGAAGAATTATTTTATTGTTTAATTGATCTCTTATTGATTTCCTTCCATACCAAAAATTAAATATTCTAGCAAATCTTACCATATCTCAAGAAGATCTTGCCATATCCTATTCTAGTTAATAATAAAAATCCATTCCTTATTTAAACCCTATACTACACGCCTACTACACATATATATTGGGAGGATTTTTCTTTTTATTTTGCTACGTGATATTTTATTCTACTCCGTAAAATATATAAAACAAAATCTTGGCTAATTAAAAGCCACAATTTTCGAAAATCTCTATGTTTGAACCCTAGATATTTTTCTTCTTCTCTACTCCATAATATTTGTTTTATTTTATTGTGTAGAATCAAATCTTACCAAATATTCTATTTTATTTACCTAAAGATCTTATTGAGCACTATAAATAAGAGAAACCCCTAACCCTAGCCATCACAATTTTCGCCCCCCACCCCATATCCCTCTCTTCTCACTCTCTCAATTTTCTTCTACTTTTCTCCAATAATCCTCCATCCTTTGAGAAGAAATAGAGTTTGAGCCTCAAGATTTTTGAAGAACCAAGTCTTTACTTTGTTTCTACCATTCATTTTTCTCCAAAAAGGTATTCTTATATTAATTCTTCTTCATCTAACCGATTAATCGGTATTCTTGAACCCTCATGCATCTTGTTTGAGTGAAAGTGGGATAAAGGGGATATGGAAATATGTATGCATGTGTGTGGCGTGTGTGTGTGTGTGTGGCGTGTGTGTGTGTGCGTGTTGCGGGTGTGTGTGTTGTGTGTATGTTGGCAAAATACTCTTGTGTGACATATGTTGATGTTAGATCTAGAGTTGAGATGCGAATGGAACTTATGTGATGAACATGGCCTTAATTGATGACGTTAAGATAAATCGATGGGGAAAGGGAAAGCGTTGAGACATGCATGAGTTAGGAGTTTGTGTTGAATCTGATTTGTGATAAATGCCTATGTGATTAAAAGGTGAAATCTCGGTTGCGAAGCAAGGTAACAAAGGAAAGAACATACTTGAAATCTAAGCAGTCGAGGTGGGCTTTATTTTTAAACTCTTTTATGTTGCAAATTTATGAAAGTGGAGAGATAAGGGTGGTTTAACTGTTATGTCATGCCTATGTTTGTTTTGTTGTGATGATATGTGCCTGATGCCTAGTTTGTGAGTACGCTCCATTAGGCTACAGTGGCTATGGATATGTATAAACGAATTCGGGTCTGAGTACGGGCCGCAAACCCTACCAGGCTGTGTACACGGTGGGATCGGAGCCGTCTAGTCGGCCGGTCTCGTGGGCGAAAAGTGTGGCCACACTTTCGTCGCACCATGGAAAGATTGTGATTGTGATTGTGATGATTGATGAGAAAAGTGGGGAAGTTGTTTGACTGGCCAGTCTAAAAAATATTTTTATGATACTCATGATATTATTTTATAACTGCTTAAAAACTCGAGTTCACTATGGTAAGGGTGACATAACTTGTTAAATAAAATGTTTTGGCACGAGTCCACTGGGTATTTCAAAATACTCAGCCCTGCATGTGTTTTCCTTATGTGCAGGTTGAATGGCGACGAGCGGTGGCAGGTGTTGAGCACATTAATTGAATAAGATGAACATTTTGAACTTCGAGTGTAGTTGTGTCTTCATACATGGCGTCACTTTTCTCTTGGTCGTTTCCGCTGAATTTTTGAACACTTTAGTATCTTTTGGTGTCATTCAGTTATCTTGAACTTATTTCCCTTTGAGTTAGAATATGGAGACTTGTTGTGGTTTTGTTGGATTTATGTCGAATCCTTGTTTTTGGATCGTAGTTATGATATTTTTTCTCCTTTGACTTTCTTGTTAAACCATTGGCTTTGATCGTCATTTATGTTATCTACTCTTCATTGATTTTCTTGATTAAACCGTTGACTTTCCGCCTTGATAGTTCGTTAAATACCTTGGTCATTCTCTTTAAATGCAACCATAGCCTTGTTCTTGTTGCATTTATGTTGTCTAGGTGACGACCGCCGAATTTATTGTACACTAGGAGGGCGGGCTGTTACAAATAGATTATATATATGGAATACGTCTCACTTAGGCTGGAACAGTGTCAACGGTTGATGCTGTGTTGAAACTGTGTTGAAATTTTCTGTTGCTGTTATTTTGTCATCTATTGACATTTTCCAACGGTCCAGATCATAGTTTGAAGTTTGTACAATATTTAGAGTTTGCATTTTATCACTACCCTAGTAAAAGGGTCCTCTTATATTACTTATAGTATCATAATACAAAATTAAGACCAAATCTACACCCTTAGATTTTAGAGTAAATGGATGAAATTAAACCTCATGAATTTCAATAAATAGTAGACAAAATATCAACAAAGGGGTAAGATCATCATTCAGTTAACATATTATAATTTTTGTGGTTTTATTTTATATCTGTTGGAACATATATACTAAAAAGTATTTTTCGAGTTTATTTTGAATTTGATAAATTGCTTGTATATTGTAAACACTTTTCATTTAATGAGAATATAAATGTTTTCTTCATACTGTGTATTTTACTTTAATGGGTATTGACCGTATTTAATTATATATTAAATTATATGATTAAAGCGCCGGAAAGTAAAATCAGTCTAAGTCTTCTACATTGAAGGTTGGGTCGTGGAACAGGTCATCACAGTAGGTGACCCAACCGGTACCTTGTAGAAGTAAAAAATTTTCACAACCTAGATAGACTTTGGCTACCTATCGTGAAAGGTTGCAGTGTCCATCCGAAAAGTCGTCTTTACCTTGAGAATGACTAGTGACACTGGTGTGGTATAGCATTGAATGGATCTAAAGAATAGACACGTCTTTGTTGCTATCTACTATAAGACGATGTCTTGGAGATTTAATATTTCCTAATCTTTGTAATAATATAGGACACACGTTATTTAATCATACGCTACTTTGACTTATCAATATGTGCGGGTTTTTCGTAACCCAATATTCCTGATATCTTGGGTAGTACTAGTAATTAATAACTAGTATGGTGTCAGTTTTATTATTACATTGAATCGTGTGCCTGCGTGGTTTGACTATATCCCCAAGAGGTGTTCGAGAGAAGTTCTATTATTCGGAAACCCGGCCGGTTTGGATTTAATCCAAGAATAAATAGAAAAGGAAAAGTATATTTTGATATACATCTCGTACTAGACAAACTCTTGGAAATAAAAAGATATTAATTAATTTAAAGTCTATAGCAGACTACAAATTAATTAATGGATATAGAAAGTCTTAGACACGGGAAATAATATATTAAAGAGGTTAACCCGGATTGCTTGTAATCACGGATTGGATGAGCGGTCAGTATTTCTTCGATAGTGGCACAAGAAATACTCCCTCTGTCCCATTAAAAATGAAACGTTTTCCTTTCTTGTTTGTCCCATTAAAAATGAAACGTTTCCTAAAATGGAAACAACTCTATCTC
>NC_062967.1:33200760-33242330 GCF_023119035.1 Salvia hispanica | reverse complement strand
TCCAGACGCTGGACGCTTCATCCGCTCCGGATCCAAGCCATCCACAACAAACCACAGCAATTTCCATCTCCGATCACACAGATTCAACCAGATTCAACCGATCAACCACGATCTCCATACAATTCAACTCAATAACTCAGATCAACCGCTAAAAGCATCCAAAGTAAAAAGAAAAACAACAATAACATAAAACGAAACCGTGGCAAGAACTTCCATAGCTAAACAAGTGCAGATTCAATAGAAATTTAACAAAATAAGGCCGAGTTTCGAACAGCGAAGTCTCGGGAAATTCAGAACGGAAACTTAAACGGAAACTAAATTGTATCTTCTCCTCGCGTAGAGACGGTGTTACACAAACTGATTCTTAAACATGAACCGTAAGAACCCCCAAACTGATCCCCCAAGTGTGTGTGTGTAGAGTGTGAGAAAACTTAGCTAAGAGCTAAAAGGATGATGATTGATTATCATGTATGCCGTGTGCTCTTATTTATAAGGAATTGAGCTTCTAGATCCTTCCTTGTATATCCCATTCTGCCCTTTATCTAGGATGCTCCTCCGTCTAGTAAACTCTCTTCTTTTCTGCTCACTTTCTCTGCCAGCCTCCTTCTCCAGGCAATCTTCTCCTTTCTTCCTGGATCTGGCATTTTCTCTACACACCTGACTTACAAAACCTTGTTAGATCCGGGAAATTACAGAATTTAACCCTATAACCAATGCACGAAATTAGCCTTATCAACAACCATCTAATGGTAGTAAACTGCCAATTACGTGATAATTTTTGCCCGTGTAAACTGCCAATTCAGGAATATCTAGGGGTGGCAAATTGTGCGTGTCGGGTTGTTATCGTGTCAACACGATAACGACACGAACACGATAACAACAAATACGAACACGACCCATTAATAAAACCTCAAACACGAACACGAACACGACCCGCTACCCTCAGACACGAACACGACACGAACACGACACGAACACGACACGAACCCATTAACGACACGAATTGTTTCGGGTCAACACGACACGAACACGACACGAACCCATTAATGACACGAAAATAAGTATTGAAAAATGAAAATAATAAGAATAATAATATTAAAATATTATGTGTTAATAAGAATAATAATATTAAAATATTATTTGTTAACGGATAACACGAACACGACACGAACACGCATTGTTAACGGATAACACGAACCCGACACGAACACGACACAAAATTTTCGTGTCCTTAATGGGTCGACCCGATAAGGACACGAACACAATAAGCTCTGACCCAAACCCATTAATTTCGTGCCGGTTCGTATCGTGTTATCATGTCGTGTCAAAAATTGCCAGCCCTAGGAATATTAGATATGTAATACTATCTATTTTCTTTTTAATCAAATTTTCATCTAATCACTTATTAAATTCAAATAATCAATGCAAAACGTTTTTGAACAAGTCAGGAAACGACTACTCTTAAATGAATAATAAGGAAACATTAAAACCTAAATGTATTTGAATGTTCAATAAATGGGCCCAATCAGCACCAAATTAAATAGCTGGATTTTTTACTATTTAACAATAGCATTTATTGCAGGAATACAAATAGGGTTTTATAAAACCATAATAAACAGGAGCCGCCTCTACTATAGCAGAAAAAGGAGAGAGAGAGAAACCTTACTGTATAAAAGGTGGTTACAACATAATCATTTTATAGGCGTGCAGAGGACTGTTCAAGCATGAGAGCTATTAGAGTCTACAACAGAACCTAAAAATAGGAAGGAAAGAGAAAAAAGAAAGACATGCCATATATTCAATTTATTATGTCTACAAAATACTTTGATATGCATTTAACTACGAATTCATAATGTATACCTTCAACATAAGTTACAACTTATGTGAAATAAATTATTTAACATTGAATTATATTCCATACTGATAATTTTACATATTTGTTTACGGATAATGTAAATACTAATGAAAGAGAATTTACATATTTGTTTACAAATGATGTAAATACTAATGAAAGAGAATCTGTTCAAGTCTACACACAAACATAATTGAAGGAGGAAGAAGAAGAATATAATTCAACAGGTAGGAAATAAAAATTGTTCAAAAACGTTTTGCGGTGATTATTTGAATTTAATAAGTGATTAGTTGAAAATTTGATTAAAAAGAAAATAGATTAGTATTACATATCTGATATTCCTAAATTCAAGAGTAGATTAAACAGACCATATAAGCACAACTTTTTAGGGTTTTAATGCAGATCTAATAACTTCAGATATCTATTATTAGTACTTAATAATTCAATAGATAGATACATAGAGCATAAATGGTCTGAAATTCCTTTTTTTTTTTTTCAAATTTCATCATATAATTTTAGTTATATGAAAATTTCATAAATGTTGTTATATTTTGATTAATATTTTTCCAGTTAATTCTAGAACTTATCATAAATCCTTTTTGAATAAATTCAATAGATAGATACAGATGGCCAACATATATAGAATAAATAAAAAATAATGGCACATTGAATGGCCTAATACAGGCAAATTTAATGACACATAGTCCAGCCGCCTTCCTCCCTCCCTCCTTCTAGGATAAAGAAAGAGTGTTCCTGTAGAATGATTATAGAAGGGCACATATTGATGATGATGCACATTAATATAATTTTTTTGTGCACCTTACAGGAACCAAGGACTAAAGCTAAATCAAAATAGCTTTGTGAAGATGGAACAAAGATTGTTTCCAGTTCGTGCACAAACATAAATAACAAACAATTATAATCTGAAAGGGTAAGAAACTTTCAATTATAATCTGAAAGGGTAAGAAACTTTCAAATTATATGATTTCAATTGAATTTCTATTGGGTTTAAGACATGATAAGTAGAGACCTAACATATATACATTGAAGAACTGACATATACACATTGAACTCCATCAAACTCAACTTCTTTTATTATGGTTTCTCAGTCTTACTTTATTTGAGGTAAAATTCTACTTGGTTTAAAATTAGGTTAGAATAGAACTACCAAATACACATTTAATTCCATCAAATTATACTTGAATTGTATTGTTTTCTCAATACAGTCTAATTTGACTTATATTCATCTATAGATTTAATAATAGTTAGGGAAGTGGATACTAATTATATTATTAAGCAAATGATATTCATTTTATTTTAAATGTTGTATTAGTAACACCATTCCATAACTCCTTAAAGTTTGCTTAGATTTTAATTAACGATGTATTTAATTTTTTAGGTATGGATTGCAAAGAGGTCTAAAGGAGCATGGAATGGCTTGAAAGAATGAAATAAATAAATAATGTAATAGTAGTAAATAGTATATAAAAAGTAGGCCTGATGGCAGATATAGGCCTGCCTCTACACAACTTTCCACAAAATGACCGAAAATACTACAATCAAGCTATATTTAATAGGATTTATGTTATTAACACAAAATTGATAAAAAAAAACATAAAAATACAGCTGTTATAATGCCCAGTTTCCTGCCAAAAAGGGTAAAATTGGCTTTTAAAAAAGTTTCCCACAAACTCTCACTTTTTATATTGATAGATTAACTATTCCCTCCGTCCCACTTTAGGAGTCCCAGTTGAGTTCGGCACGAGTTTTAAGAAATATAAAGGAAAGTTGGTGAAAAAAGATAGTGAAATGTGGGTCCTACTTTTATATATTAGTTTTATAATAAAATGTGAGTGGAAAAATGTTAGTGGAACGTGGGTCCTATTAACAATTATGGAATATTCCAACCGGGACTCCTAAAGTAGGACATCCAAAAATAGTAATCCGGGACTCCTAAAGTAGGACGGAGGGAGTATTATTTAAATTTATATTATAATCCACTTGTCATTATTTCAACCATTAGATCTCCCCATCTAAAGGTTAGGAATTGGTCTCAATTTTGAATTACTAAATAGTTAGTAATTGATCACCACTCTATAATACATATTATCTAGAATGTATTAAAAGAATATACATATATATATATATATATATAATAGTATTATAATAAATTCAGTTTTTGGTTTTTTATTTCGCCGGAATCGAACTGAACCGAAAAATTAAAATTTTGTATTTTTATAACCGAACTGAATTGAAAAACCGAACCAAATTTCTAATTTTTAGTTTGGTTCGTTTCGTACTTTTGGTTTTTGGTTTTTTTTTTCACCCCTAATTCCATGTGTTTTTACTCTTAATTTATTAATTTGGCACTAAAACCCATGTCAATTAAAATTAAAACTATATATAGTTGACTAATGAGATATTTTTAATTAATAAATTTATACTTTCTTCGTCCCACAAAAATATGCAGTCTTTCCTTTTTAGTCCGTTTCACAAGAATATGCATTTTTATAATTTGGAAGCTCTTTTCTCTTTATTAAAATGAGACTCTTTCTCCACTAATAATTCTTTAATTACTTTTTTATTGTTATCTCTCTCTTACCTTTTCAATTGTGTATTATAACTCGTGTTCAATCCAAAGTGCATACTCTTGTTGGACGGATAAAGTATATAAAATATCTTGATTATTGAATATAGAAAAACTAGGAAACTTAAGAAAAATATATTCAGAGTCATATCAGCCACCAAAGAGGAAAGATTGAGGAGGTTGAGAAACTCGTCGTCGACGAATTGTCCAACCGAGGAGGAGAGAAAGCAAACTGCCCAACAATTCCTCTATTCTTTGTGAATGTTTTAAAGGTAATTTGCTTGTATTATTCTTTCAGAAAGGGCAATTGGGAGGAGTTTGAGATGAAGCAAGTCTTTACTTATGGTGAGTTCGGTACCATAGAATTGAGGCCTCGAATTCAAAATGGAATTAGAATTAGAATTAGAATTGGAGCTTCCAATTCCAAATCCGTTGTTCGGTATCACAAAAGTATTTAGATTTGGAATTGAAATTCAATTTCCAATCTTCCAAATCCACAATTTGAATTCAATATAAAAAGTAAAAAATTGTAATTTCAAAATACAAATAATGATAAAATTTCACTATATATCCACAACACATACTACATCCACTTCACACACTTCATACATTTGACACACTATCCACACTTCACACACTCCATCCACTTCACACATTTCACACACTACACATATTTCACGCACTACACACACTACATAAATTTCACACTTATTACACATTTCACACACTACATATTTTAATGCGTTTACAATATTTATAGATTATAATAAGTACTCGTACATTTATTATATAAATGGGATTCTAACAACTACTGGTGTCACACTTATTGAAGCAAGCCTCCACCTTCTTTACATCTGCATTTGATCATTTTAAAAAGTTAACATCTCCCCCAAAAAATAAATTATTCAAATTAGCAAATCCGTTTACAACACCAAGAAATAAACATATATACATTCAGTGGCGGAGCCAGAACTTTAATGGTGGGGGGCCCAAACTACTACTAAAATTTATTGAGTTTGTTCAGTGCTAACGACGCGGAAACATCAGCCATAACAAAACCGCGCGTGAGAAACGAATGGTGAAAAATTAATTAGTGAATAGATTTTGTAGAGCATAACATATTTTACTAATATTATAATGATATATTTTGATATTCATTAGATCAAAAGGTATTTTCTATTATAAATTTTTTATAGTAAAGAGCGTCACATTAAATTTATTTTTATAATCATATAATATTATTAATTATTTATGAAATCAAAGAATTATTTATTTTCTTAAATTATAAAAATCATTTTTTTTTATAAATTAAAAGTGATATATATACAAAATCACTAGTGAAAGTCAATAAAAGTTACTAATGTGAGAGAATCCATAAAATACAAATGAATATGAAAAAACTAACAAAAATTACAAGAAAAAGCCACACACAAAATACATGCATAGCATCAAAATCAAATTTATTATACTTATAATCATAAGTTAAAATTATTTATACAAAATTACTAATATTATTAATAAATAAAGAACAAATGAACCAAACTAGAAGAAACCAACTCAAAAAAATAGAATGTTCTAAGAAGGGATCGAACTCCATAGCTCATGGTCAGGAGGCCAAGATCCAATCCAACTGTGCTAACATTTTCATACAAAATTTTTTGCATACATATATTATATGTAAATATCCAAATGGATGAGGGGCCCAGGGCCCCCCCGGCCCCACCGTGCCTCCGCCCCTGTATACATTACCTAGAAGATTTAATACGGTTCATTTAAAAATCTTAAACTTAGAACCGTCATAACTAAGATATTTCTAATAATCCCAAAAATAAATATCTTCAATCCAGTCTCAAATGACATAGTAAATCATAGTAACATGTGGAGTGTGATGCATTTTATATTACTAGTATCATATTTATATAACTCACACAAACAAACTTAAGACTGAAATTCATCACAATTTCAAGAATTTGCAAATAATAACACTGCACATATATCAAAATTCCGCCTAATTAGATTCCTCCACGTAGAAATGAATAAAGCAACGGTTCTTATATTTAGATGCTCAATTTGAAACGCACACTAAAGCTCAGAGCAAGGGCAAAAGGGTAGTGTTACCATTTCCGAACCCTGTGCACCGTTGCAAGAGATGGCTGGACTGCCTACACACTTGGCGATACAATTTATGATGCACCCTGATTGCTGTAGGCCTCGAGGCAGAGAATTGTCTGCATTTTTTGTAGCAAACGTCGTCGAAAGCAGCATGTGCGTACCCTGCGCATATTACTATTGCACTCTAACATCTTCTTTTATCTAATAATAATATGCCGTGTCTTCTTAATTATATATTGTAACGCGCTTTATAAGAAAGCTCGGTAGCTCAGTGGTAGAATGTCCTATGTTCTCCCCAAAGACCAAACCAGCTGTTGCAAAATCTTTTATACTATGTTTGTTCTTCCTGTCTTCCTCATCCATTTTCTTAGTCTATTCAGCTACTCCTACTTTTTATTCTAATTCATTTTATTTATTCTACTTTCTATTATATTTTTATTTATTTTGAAAATATTACTTTTATCTATAGTTCTGATAAAACTTCTTTCTGTTTTGAAAATAATTGATTATTCTTGAATAATCATGTTTTCTTATTCATCAAATTCAGCTGATTACAACATTCCATGTGTTTTTACTCTTAATTTATTAATTTGACATTAAAACCTATATCATTTACAATTAAAACTATAGATAGTTGACAAATGAGATATTTGTAATTAATAAATTTATAGTATATAAAATCTAGATTTTTTAATATAGAAAAAATAGGAAACTTTAGAAAAATAAATTGAGGGTCATATCAGGTACCATAGAGGAAAAACTGAGGAGGTTGAGAAATTTGTCGTCAACAAATTGTAAACTGCCGAACAATTCCTTTATTCGCATTTGAATGGACGGTGTGGGTGGGACCAGAGCTAAAGCCGGCGACAGAGAGGGCATAGAAGCCCACTGTCGAGAAGGTGGTCGAAAAGCACCTATAACTTAAGAACAAAGAAGGAAAAATCATTGGTGGCAAGAAGAAAGGCTCCTAGATAGGAGCAAAAACTATAGAAGAAAAATTGAAGTTGGCTCCGAGATACGATTAAAAACTTTCTGGATTCGAATGCACAATTTACTTGGAGCGTTTTAATTAAACTACGCACATTGTGTAACATGTATCGATTGGGGGTACTTGTGACATTTCGGCATGGGGCACATTTTATTTAGCAGTTAATTGATGCTTTTTGGTGCTGCTATGTCTCTAAAAGTTTAATTTTATGAACATAAACTGCACTAAAAATATTCACCGCTAAGTTTTGTATGACAATTTTATAGTCATTTTTTCACACTAACAACTTCAAAATCAAATTCATCACATGCAATGTTAAGAATAGTAACACTACATATCACATTACATACATGTATGTAGCAAATGAAGAATCCACCTAATCAGATTCGGGCAAGCTAGAAACAAATAACGCAACGACTGTTGTTTTTGCATGTTCAATATTGAATAACACAACAACATGATTCTATTTCCTTGATTTGTATTACCTCCTTCTCGCAAAGTTTGCCGCACTTTAACTCGACACAGATTTTAAGAAATGTAATTTAATGTAGGTTAAAAAATTAGTGAAATGCAAGTCCACCTTATTTATATAATAAAATATGAATAGAAATTTATTAGTGAAATATGCAGTCCAATGCCTATAATAATAAAAATAAAATGAGACAAACTTTGTGAGAATTGCGAAAATGGCAAAACGTGACAACCTTGATATTAATCTCCATCTTGATATTAGAATCAGTAGTCGGTAAAAGATTTGATTATTTTGATACGTTTACAATTTTTATATAGATAATAATACAAAGCAAATTCACAAATCTTGAAGATAATGAGATAATATTAAGTACATCATTTATTAATGGGATGCTAACAACTACTGATGTCACACTCATTGAAGCAAGCCTCCACTTTGATAGCATCTGCATTTGAACATTTATAACACATATTAACATCCCCAAAAAAACTATTCAAATTAGCAAAACCATATAGAGACTACACATATACATCACAAAAATGATTTGTTACGGTTCATTTAAAAAACTTAAAGCTTACAACCATAAAATCATATACTTCCTGTCCCAATAAATATGAAACATTTGATTTCCAGCATAATGTTTTATGTATTGTTGTTTTGTGAGTTAATGAAGAAAGAGTAAAGTAAGAAAGATGAAAAAGTAGAAATGATAATGTTTCCATTTTAGTAAACGTTACGTTTTTAATGGGACAACCCAGAAAGAAAAACATTTCACTTTTAATAGGACAGAGGGTGTATATTGCAACGGCTGTTATATTTACATGCTCAATTCGAAACACCCACAGGCACACTAAAGCTCGGAGCAAGAGCAAAAGGGTAATATTACCATTTCCGAACCCAGTGCAACGATCAATGGTACACTTGACGTTGCAATAGTTGGCTGGCTTGCCTATGCACTTGAAAATGCATTTTGTGATGCACTCGACATCCCCCGCAGGCTGGCAGCTTCCACTGCAGCCACTGTAGCAATGGTGGAACGAAGCTTGTGTGTACCCTGCGCATATTAGCACCAACACTGCAATCACAACTACCCTACGCATATTATAGTACTCCAACATCTTCTAATATTTAGTAATTGTGATGCTCTCTTATTGGGTGGTAAATATTCTTAATATTTGAATTATTATGCCTCTCTTCCATTCTTATTTATAAGCGTTTATTATCTGGCTTTATAATTAAAACGGATAAGTGCCTCAATTAAACACTGGCTATTTTTTATAATATCGAAAGGGCAATTTGATAATTTGGATATAATTTCTTAATCTTATAACGTGAGCAGTCGTCATAACTATGTTTCATTTTGCTAATGCGGAACTAAATTTGATGATACGCCATTTAATCTCATTTACCAAATTTCATAGTACTTTATTTAATATTCAATGAATATAACAATGATTATTGTAAAAATGAATTTCTATATGAATTAAATGAATGCATATAACAAAACGCGTAACAGTAATTTTAGTCTATTAACAGTAAATGAAATTATGTAAGCTCGGCCCATTAACTCATCATATAAATATATAAATAAATTAGCCTCGATCTATAACTCATTATATTGATTATTAACTTAGCTAACTCTTGCCTCAACTTCTTATCCCCACGAGTTTCTTTACTTCTTCACGCTATGATAAAATAAAATAAAAAAATTATCTCTCTTCTCTTTCCTATCTATCCATATCTATATCTATATTCTATACAATATAAAGAGAGAGTTTTGAGAGTATTTACAATAATGTCATTTTAAAGGGAAATTTATTGATTGGTTAGAACAAAAAACAAAGCATATTGGTCAATACAATTAAATGTAAGAAGTTGGAAATGTAACTGATGTATTGCTCACATGTGGAAATGTAAAAAATTTTCACTAATTTTTCCATCGATAAGTATTACTACCTCCGTCTCCCAAATTTTGACACAATTTACTATTTCGGTCCGTCCCTAAAAATTTGACACACTTCACTTTTTACCATTTTTTGTAGTGGACCACATATTCCACTAACTCATTCTTACTCACATTTTATTATAAAACTAATACTTTAAAAGTAGGACCCACATCCCACCAACTTTTTCAATTCACTTAATTCTATTATATTTCTTAAAACCCGTGTCGGGTCAAAGTGTGTCAAAATTTGGAGGACGGAGGTAGTAGTAATTTATTTTATTTGATAGATTTATAGACATATAAGATTATGTTTCGGTATAGAACTTTTTGTTTTTAAAGCGCGATTGATCTATTTGTAATAGAGATCCAAAGTGCTTTAATCGTCATATCATATGTGTTCTTATTGATTTAGTTTTAAACTTATTCCTTTTTATATTTATAGTTTTTTAATATATGAATACTATTATTTTTTTATATTTACTACACTATGTAATAACATTTTTTTATTATTTTAACTAATTAAATAACAATATGATCAAATAGTATGATGAAAATAAATTGGATTGTGCATCGTACGTACGAGGGTTAACACTTGTAATTACATAAACAATAGTAGTAATCCTTAATACTAATAATTTATTAATTCTAATAATTTGTTCTTTTGTTTGGGCCACAAATTTTAAGTGGGTTGGACTCTTAGAATAAAAGATGACTTAGCCTAATTTAATGGTTAGGCTAAAGTAATAAGTTATTAACTCTTGAAGGAATTAAGTTATTCGGTTCTTATAATTATAATTAATTTTTGAATAAAGATTAATTAATTATTAAGGATAAATTAAATTAATTACTTAGGCTTAAGTTTCCTTGAATTAATTTTGAAATGCAAGCTTGATTTTGGATTTGAATGTAATATTTTATTCTATAAACTAAAAAAATGGTTTTTATGATGCGTTTTGCATCACGATTCTTTACTTAAAATTGCAAAAAAAAACAAAATTATACTTATGAGTTCTGACTATCCACTGAGATCGAAAAATATTGCTCTTCAGTTTAGTGGCGGATCCAACAAATAACAGGGTACCATTGTACCCCAAATATTGAATCATTAAGTACATGTTGAGCCATATTTCGGACAAATGGTCTGTTGGTGTATTGCCGCCGTATAACCATTGTCAAATTAGGGATCAGTTAATATTTTTAATGTTATTTCACTGTTTGCTCATTTCTACAATTCTTTTTTTTTTCACTTTTCCTTTTTTCTTTCTCCTTTTCTACTATTCCTATGGTTGTATAATTATTACTACTAACAAAGTTTTAAAAAATAAATTAAACTTTTAACAAATAATTTATGTAAAATAAGAGTATTATATGTCTATATCATGTCCCTGAATCGAAATTTCTGGATCCACCAGTGCATCAGTTATTTGGAAGGTGACGAAGACTTGCAAAAAAGGTTTGATTTATATCATCTTTTATTTATGGATGTTTAATGCTAAATAAATTGTTCCAATTTGGTTTTGCTATTTTTCTAAAGTTGGAATATCATGAACAAAATATTCTGACTACGCCCGCCAAAAAAACAGCCAATTAATAAATAATTAATACATTAATAAGTTTAACTTTCACAATTCTGATATAGATAGCACAAAGCAAACTCACAAATCTTGAAGGATCAACGATATAAATGGAATATTATAGGAATTACATTTATTTAAAGTAATCTAATGAGTAGTACAACTATTGTTGTCACACTTATTGACGCAATCCTCCACTTTATCTGCATCTGCATTTGGTCATTTAAATTAATATCTCTCAAAAAAATAAATTATTTATATCTACAAATCTATTTACAGCACCCTGAAATAAACCTATACATCTCCTATAAAACTTGATATGGTTCACTAGAAAAACTTAAACATACCTATACATCACCAATAAATTTGATAGAGTTCATTTTAAAAAATTAAACTTACAACCTTAAAAAACACAAACCAAAATACTTCTAATATTACCAAAAAAAGTTTCTTCACATCAACCTACAAATGACAACCTAAATCATAACTGAGGTGAATTTTATTATGTCTTTATAAAAGTCAGTTTTGCATAGGAGAAGAATAACACATCAAGCAAATATTTACGAATTTTATGTTTACACACTCAACACTCACAAATACTAAAGCTCGGAGCAAGGGCAAAAAGGTAATCTTACAATTTCCGAAGCGAGAGCAGCGATCAGCGGCACACTGGACATTGCAAGAATTGGTTGACTTGCCTATGCATTTGAAAATGCATTTTGTGATGCACGATGTTACCTCTTTGCTCGCAGCCTGGCATCTTTCATAGCAATTACGGTAGCATTTGCCGAAAGAAGCCTGTGCACACCCTGCACATATTAGCATCAAAACCGCAATAACAACTACCTTACGCATACTATTGCACTCCAACATCTTCTTTGATCCTAATAATCCTCTCTTACTGGATGCTTAATCTTCTTTATAATTAATTTCTTGTCACTGCATTCCATTCTTATTTATAGGCCTTTAGTTTATGGCCAGCAAATCAATTGTTTTTATGGATAATTTCCTTTGTTAAAATTGGCCATAATTTTATCAGGTCCGGTTTTGATGGCACTGCCATTTAATGATATCGTCTGTTACTAATTTATTCCTATTTTGACTTCCTCTTTAATTTGATGACACTGCCATTAATTCATTTAAGCTTGTTGCTTAGTCTAATTAATTAATATTGTTTTTATCCCATAGGGGAGTGTTAGGTGCCACCTTTTAAAATAACATCATACCACCATTCCTAGCCAATCATTTATATATGTGGACGAATAATAAATTGTCACGTGGTAAAAAAAAAAAACTTAAAAAGACGGCCAACAATATGTTGTACACTATACAACAATTTTTCTCGGCCAACAAAATCCAATTGTTGTATAGCGTTTATAATATTATTGTATAAGTGATGACACGATGTCACTTTAAGAGGTGTTGTCATTTTAACACAAACCGTCGTTTATAAGTTTAAAGATTTTATTTATTACTATAATGAATGAATTCCAGTCAATTGTGCTTCTTATAATAACACATTTTCTCGAAATATTTCTTAAAGATATAGTATTATCAATTCGAACTCTTTTGGGACAAAATTCAGTGTATTACCAATATTAGCATCTCAAGGATATTAATTTCCAGTACATAACATACCAAGATTTTCTCATTATTGTATGTTTAATGTCATGTAAAAAGAAGAAAAGTAGTCAACAATAAAAAAAATTTTCAATGTAGATTTAGTGAGTGTTATCTGTACCAATGTCATTCGTGTAACCAAGGTTAGTAACAAACTTCAAACTGACATTGTTATTTTTCACTAATGTAATACAATTTCGTAAAACTTATAAGTACTCACAAGTCACAACCATTTCCTTATAACCGTGCAAAAGTATTACTCCAATTTACCTGTAACATATAAATATAGTGCACCACGTATATAAGCAGCACTTTAATTTGTCATTTAAGAAGATTTGTAACTAACCATCGTTTTGGTAGTTTTAAATTCCATTGTATTTAAATTTTAACATGCTAATTGCTAAAACTAAATTAACTTAGATAGGAGTACGAGTTAAGTTTTTGACCATTACAAGAATAACATCTTTTTCTTTTATATAAAACATGCATGTTCAATATATTTCGACAATATTATTTTCGACAACGATTCTCATGTCACATATATTCCCTCCATCTATAACTAATAATCATATTTTTCCAATTTTAAAATAGCCCATTGTACCAAAATATGAATAATGAATTTACGTATCTAACAATCATGGTCCCGTATTATTGCAACAAATTATAAAAAGTGTTGAAAACATCAATATCTTTGTTAGCAATTAACCCTAGAAAGTTAGAAATTAAGTAGAGATTAAGGAGAAATAACAAAAAAGAGTTGCAGAATGAGACGATACACAAATGTAAAAGTAGCTCTTTTAAGCGAATTATTTGCGCCAAAAATTCCGAATTTTGATTGCATGAAAAACCCTTTTGTTTTCTTCTTCGTCCATTCACCTTCTTTTCTTTTCTCTCCAGCTCTTGAATCTCAATTATTCATGCCCTACTACAAATTAACGTTTCTTCAACCAATCCCTTTTCCAATCGTATCACAATGTTTGACGGATTGTTGAAAAGCAAGTTTTCTTCCAAATGGTAAGATCATTTTTCATGGCAATTTTGGTTTGTGTTTGTGTGCATTTTCTGATACAAATTTTTGGGTTTTTTTCTTCTTGGAAAATGTAGCAAGTCGGATATTAAGCTGACACGGGCACGAATCGAGATTATAACGAAAAAGAGAAATGCAACACAGAAATATCTGAGGAATGATGTTGCTGATCTGCTTCGAAATGGATTGGATACTATCGCCTTTAACAGAGTAATCTCTTTCTCTCTCTCTCTCTCTGTTTAGTAGCTTTGATTTTGTTTATTTATTTGCATCATCCTGGATTCTGACTGATGATGCTTTTTGAGCTACAATCTTGAAAGAAATTCTCAAAGAAATTTCCTATTTCAGTCACTATGATCTTAATTGTTGAATATTTCCCCAAATACATTATGTTATGCCATTCTTCCGAGTAATTTAAGGGATTTGCAACTTTTGGAGGATTCGGTTGCAAGTGTGGCTGTTGGAGAGTTTGTTGTGCAGAAAAGTGTGTTGCATGGTGATATGAATTGCTTTAGATGATGGGAATTTAACATGGGTTTTCTGTGAGAAAAATTGAAAAATGTGATGGCAACTCCCTTGATCAAGTAACTGGATTTGGTTTAAGGTTTGATCCACTTTTTATGTACAAAGCTCATTGTTTAACTTGTCCATAATCATAAGTTAGTTTTGGGATAACTGATAAGGACACTGATTTTTCTTAGTAGTTGTTGGTTGTGACAACATTATGCGACTACATTATGTGAGATTATGTTCCTAATCTTAATAATGAATGATCGATATGTCAATTTACATAGACGTTCTTATTATTGATAGAGCTGTTTTCGACGTGTAAATAGGCTGAAGGGCTTCTTGCTGATATGAACAAGTCTCAGTGTTACAAGTTAATCGATCAGTACTGTGAACATCTCTCGGATAATCTTCCTGCCATGAACAAACAGAGGTACGATTAGTGAAATGCCGATAAGCCACATGTTCTTCTATAGAAATTTCTAAGTTTCTATGAGCAGAAAGATGATAGGATTACTCCATGAAAAATGAGTATTGTGAACATCTCTTCTGACAAATGATTTTCTTACTTCTCTCATAGCCTTAATTCCAACTTTGAGGCTTTCTAGAATATCAAAATATATCTCGGAACTGAATAACGGATCATTCTGAGCAGTGAATGCCCCAAAGAGTGCAGAGAAGCTGCAGCATCGTTGGCGTTTGCAGCAGCAAGATTTGCTGATCTGCCAGAGCTGCGTGAGCTGAGGACGATGTTTTCTGAGAAATACGGGAAGTCCCTGGACTATTACGTCAACAAACAGGTATCCACAGATGGCTTATTCATATCTGGTTCAACATTTAACAGTCTTTCTTTACTCAGCAAAGTAAAACTGGATGTGTTTTTGTTTAGTTCACTGAGATGTTGAAGGCGGATCCTCCCTCAAATGATATGAAGCTTCAGTTATTGCAAGAAATAGCTGCAGAATCTGGCTTAAATGCATATGATAAGGTATCATTGCTTTATGCATCTGTGATTGTGCTGCATTTTTAAGATTTGAAACCTAACCATCTCTCTTTGGTGAAATCCCGACTCGGTTGCAGAGTGTGGATAAAGTTAGGACAGCTGCGAAGCCTAAGGAGGCAGCAGCGCCCAAGGAGGATGATGAAGACGAGAGTGTGGTTGACAATGCACTTACAGGTAATAAGCCGATGGGGAAATCAGCAAGGACAAGACTCATTAAACGTCCACCAGCGCAGGAGGTTGCTGTAGGTGATGAGAATGAGAAGGTGGTGAACATAGAAAACGTGGCACAAGGTCGAAGGACCTTGAGATTCTTTAATGGTGGTGGCGGCCATAGAGACGAAGAAGAGAAGACGATGGACAGGCTTCTAAGGCACTACAGTATGAAAAAGGGATCAAAGAGAACCGACAAATCAGAACAAGAGGCAAAGCTAAGGAGTCAAGATGGTCCAACCAGAGCATCGTCTCTTCCCGTCGAGCCAATGGGTCCTACGGAGACTGATCCTACGAAGCATCCTCGGGCTGCATCATGCCATCCGGACCTAATGAATGCCAACGTTCATGTGCACCCCAAGCTGCCCGACTACGATGAATTTGTGGCTCGGCTTGCTGCTTTTAGAGAAAAATGAGCCTGCATAATAATATAGTGTGTGAAGCATTCATATCATTCTTTCTTGTTTGAGGATTAAGGTTTTGGTGATATATCTCATTCACCTTGTTCATCTTTCATATTCATTTATGAATTTTTTGGATCTATTATAACATTTTTAACATGTTGGCACCCTCAATCAGAACAATTTTTTTAGATGAAATATGTTTTCATAAGGTTTTATGTTTCTTCTCTAGTTTGTATTGGTAACTTTATGTTAAAAGTATGTGTTTGGAGATTAATAATGGTCTTAATTCTTAATTTAATTAGTCAATTGAAAAAAAATTATAATAACTGAGTTCTGATATGAAATTAATGAATAAATCTAAATTCATAATTAAATTTTAAACTAATTATAAAAGCAAAGGAAAAAAAAGAAGAAGAAAGAAACAGAAAACAAAATGGAAGGCGGAGAAAGCGTAGCGCCGCCGGTAGCGGCGGAAGAAGGCGGCGATTTAGAGGAGGAGCAAGTAATGAGTGAGGTTCACCTGGGGTGCCCACCGAATCACTCTGGCCCTCACATTTCCCGCTTCACCATCTCTCTTCCACCTCGTTAGGGTTTTTCTAAGCTTCTCTTCAATTTGTTCTGTTAAATAGGATAACAAGGTGGTGCATCTTAAAATTTCAATTTTATTGCAACTATGTTGATTGAGCGTTTTTTTCCTTTTTGATTCTTTTTGCAATTATGCAGAAGTTGAAGAGATTGACGATCGTATGAATTTAGTGCGTGGGAAAGTCTATGAAGTTGATGGAGATGGAGATTTGGTTGTAACTCGAAGACGGAGTACGCTTTCTCCAGTCTCTCTCTACGTTTTTTTAGTTCTTGACTGTAATTTTTAGTTCATTTTACCGACTCTTTTATGCTTAAGCAATGCAATCACACGACCTCTATAATATCGAGAATCCGAGATTATTATGCTGTTGAAGATTTTGCAGCCATAGCCAGAATAATTAACTGATAGGTAAAAGAACAGAGGTGGCTATGAAATTGATTGTGTTAATTTGGTCTTTAATTTGCAGAACCTTTGAAGGATTCTTTTGTTATCTTTATACAGCATAGCATCACTTCTTCAATACCAAGAGTTGGGCTCCAGGTTACAAAGCCATTGCCATCTTCACAGATATATGTTGCTCGAATGTTTTCTATGTCGTTCTGATACGAGTTTCTCGTAATTTAGGTTTGGAGAGCAGAATTGGTTCTAGCTGACTTTGTGCTGCATATGACATATAATAAGTCATCCGGTTTTGATGGGGTTGTTGCAATCGAGCTTGGTTCTGGCACTGGTAAAGTTTCTTATGCTTAGTTTTGGTGAGTTGTGGAGAGTACTGTGCTTGTCTTGTTTGCAGGACCATCTCTGAATGTGAGTTGGATGTTGGATAAGGAGATGATATTGCTACTTGTTTGACTGAACTTTCTTGCGTTTCTTTGTCAGGGTTAGTCGGAATGTTACTTGCCCGTGCTGCTAATACTGTATTCATAACTGGTATGAGACTTGAACTGAACTTACAAAAGTAACCTGTTTCTTTCCTATGGCATCTGTTCTTTACATTGGACTGAGGATTAAGAATATTGACATGATATAAGCGACTAGACTGTGTGCTCTCTGCCTGTTTTCTGGTACTCACATTTTCACGTACTGATGATGTCATTTAAATTTAATGAAGGGGGGGAGTAAAGGTTGGTTGTATATATAGCTAAGTAGTACTGCTCAAGGTGAAATGAGTAGTGGAGAAGATGTGTAGTTGCCTTATGTTTAGAATGGAATAGAAATTATACATGTGAGATGGCTCGGACTCATTAGGTTTTTGTGTCACATTCTTGGTGGCATTTATAAATGTTTTGGATGTGTTTTGTTGATAAACTGTCCTTACCTCTTTATTATAGATAAGGGTGATGAAGTACTTGAAAACTGTGCCAAGAATGTTAATCTTAATGCTGGAAACTTCCACCACGAGGCTTCTATCTATGTACGTGAACTGGATTGGAACCATCCCTGGCCACCAGTGGTTGTGGTAGATCCTCCATCTAAACAGAGGTAGCAAGCAGTTATATTTGAAAGTTTAATGGAATTGTGAGGATCGTCCATCTAAACTGATTTTATTATTATCTCATAAAGCAAATGACTTATCTTGTGCAGCTTTGATTGGATCTCATCAGAGCTGGAAAAGCTTCAGAGTGCTTCTTTGCTCTTAGCTGCTGATGTTATCTACAGTGACGACTTAACTGATGCCTTCTTCAGTTGTTTAGAAGCAATCATATCCAGTAGTTCAGAAAAGGTAAACTGAACTGTGGGGAATCGCCGTTTCAGAAGGTCATATAGCAACTGTAGTCATTGTTTTTATTCATAAGCAGTAAGATGACGAGCCTCTTGATTCTAGATGACTTCCTGAAACGGAGGTTATTTTATAATAAAAGAAATCCTCTAAATTCAAAATCTGAAATTCTCTAATACTAACGTTTCAGGTATAATCTCTGAGTTCAGATTAGAATGTAACTGTTTGTTTCAAAATGTTTTTGTGCATTAGAAATGAGGTTGACTCAGGAAAGATAAATAATACTGAAATGTGTTACGTTAAGCTATTATCATGAACATGTTTCAGATTATTATTCGCACCAATATGATTATATCTGTTGATGAGTGACATTTGTTTCTCTTAATTTTAAAATTAGTAGTACCAAACTTTGTATACTGGAGTTTCTGAGGCCTATATGAAAATTGACTGAATATATTATATAGGTGCTATTCCTTGCTCTGGAGAAGCGATACAACTTCTCCATCGATGATCTTGATGTTGTTGCAAATGGCTACTCACACTTTCGAAGTTATCTTAAAGTCGAGGAAGGTGAGTGTCGTTTTCTATCCTCTTCCGCCCCACTCATCAACCCGAAATTCTCACTTTGTGATTGTTGATGCAGAGGAGGGGGATGCTCTTGAAAATGAATTTCCACAGAGATTTGTCGGTAGGCCGATAAACCTGGAAGAGATTCCTCAGTACGTTCATGAGTACGAACGGGGAAACGACGTAGAGATTTGGAAGATTAGATATGCTGGGCCCAAGCGTTGAATCTATCTGGTAATTCTATCATGTCACACTTGCTTTTCTATTCCTAGAAAGCTTGGCATGTTATAGAAAAGCATAATAGAGAAATGGTGGGTTGTGGCTGTCACATGCAAGCCTTAGAAGGTCGGCTCAAAAAGTCACTTTATTTCAGCATCAGACGGACATTGATGCCTCAACTTTTTTTGTTTGCTTGCCTCTGAACTTTTGTCTTAAAAAGAGATTGGAATTGAAGGAGGGAATGGCCACAATCATATCTGACAGTGAGGAGTTGCTATGGAGGAAATGTTGTAATACTATATAGAATGGAGAAGGGAATGATACGAAGAGACTAGAATGTAGGAGTGAGCATTCAGATTCCGAATCGAAAATTTTCCTTGTTGGATCCAATCTGAAAAATTCAAAATTTTATGGAAAATGAATATTATCTATAGCTTGAATCGTCTGAAAATATGTAATCCGTACTGTAAAATCCGATCCAATCAAAAAAAAATTCAAATTGTATAAATTATATAAAAATCTTTAAAATACCAAATCAAAATTTTTTTAATTCAATATCAAATACTCCTTCGGTCCCACTATAAGCTAATTGTATATCAAAATTAGGTGATAATATTTGATATATTAAATTAATAGGATAATAATAATAATTATGATGTTAAATAAACTAACCCTCAAGAGATTAAACAATATCAAAATTGGCCAATCTTAAAACTAGGCTGATTAGTTTAACTAATTACTAATCTAATGTATCATAAATTATACATTTAATTATTTATCCATTTTTGGTATTAATCCACCATCACCTAATCTTAGAGTTAGGCTGATTTGTTTAACTAATATAGTTACTATATCATAAGTACATTTAATTATTTATCTATTTTATTACTAATTCACACTACCCTCTAAATTTTGCGACTAACACGGTTTAAAAGGGAGTACATATCTATATACTAGTCATTCCTATTATTGAAAATTTGCGTCTACGTTTATTATTATAGGCCGGTTATTATATTAACAAAAATAATTTCTCTAGTTCAATGACTGATACGTATGAAATTAGTCATATAGACATCTTTTTAAATTTAAAAGAACTAATGAAGTAAAATGTAAAATTACTTTTAACATTTTACATAAGTATTTTACAACATGCCTAAAACATTACTCCATTTCAATGATGACTCATTATTAAGTGTCAAATGGATCACATTGAAAGTGCATAGGATTCGCCTCAATTTAGATTATGCCATTTATAAAGAAGGAATCATAAATGTCATGGTATGTTAGATTACACAATTAATTACTCCTAATTACAGTAATAAACAGAGATTACTACGGCGGAGTCTGCCGGAGCTCAGATTTGTTTATTAACTGAAAAATTACTGCTTTATTCCACTTCTTTTTTCACTGCTTTATTCCACTCCAACGTCGTCGTTTCCTGTGCTCTCCTTTGCTTCGTCTTCACACTCATCCCAATTTTGATTCGCTCTACTGGAAAAAAAAAAAGAGGGGGAAAAAGCGCAAACAGTTGATCTGCATCCATAAAACCCCCAATCTCCTCCCCAATTTCAGCCTTTTTTCACGCCGCATTGCCTTTTTGTGTGTTTGGGCGGTGATTCGACTCGCCGGAGATCGCAATGGGTTGCACGCAGTCGAAGATCGAAAACGAAGAGACTGTCAACCGATGCAAGGAGCGCAAGCAGTACATGGAGCGCGCCGTCACGGCGAGGAACAAGTTCGCCGCCGCGCATTCTGCTCACGTCATGTCCTTGAAGAATACCGGCGCCGCCCTCAGCGACTTCGCCCAGGGCGAGGCAATTTACCCCTCCTCCACTGCCGCCGCTTCGCCCTCCGCCGCAATCGGGAGTGCCGCCCCGCCTCCGCCCCCTCCCCTGCCTCACGCTTACGAGAATTTCGCTCCTCCGCCACCTCCGCCGCTCGATTCGTTCCCAAACAATTCGCCGCTCCAGCGCGCCGCTACCATGCCGGAATTCGTGATCCCCCGCCCCGGAAACAATCACAATCACGAGGATCCAATAATGGAGGAAGAAAACGAAGAGGATGACGAATTGGAGAGTAGCCATAGCTTGAAACGGCGTAGTAAGAGTAGTAAGAGTGCCGGTGGAGGTGGAATCTCACCTCCTGAAGATGCACAAGACAAGGTTTTGCATCAGCAGCGGCCGCCTCCTCCGCCCTCGAATTCGATGTCTTGGGATTACTTTTTCGGAACTGACAGCATTCCAGGACCGACGCTAGCGGATGTGGAGGAGAACAGTGTTGAGAGACAGGAGATGGAAAGGAATATGCTTGCGGAAAGGGCAAGAAGAAAGGAAATGGAGGAAATAGCGAAGGCTGCTTCCAAAGCAGAGGCGGTGGAGAAGGTGAGTGATCTTCCTCCACAGCCACCGCCACCAGAGGCTGCAATGGCGGCAGTAATGGCTGGGAAGAGAGCTAAACAAGTGGTTCTTCCGGCTGAGGGAAAGAAAAAGAGCGCGGCTAACGTGAGCCTCGTTCAGATATTTGTTGATCTTGATGATTGTTTTCTTAAGGCTTCTGAAAGTGCACATGATGTTTCTCGGATGCTCGAGGCAACTCGCTTGCATTATCACTCAAATTTTGCCGATAAAAGAGGTATTAAGGGTCACTATAGTTGGAAATTAATGTTCTTGGTACAAGAAAAGTCCTCCTGTTTTGATGATTGTGGGCTTTTTGTTCTTGCTGCAAGAGCTTATAGCGATGACAGTTTTCCCACCTTCGTAGTTGTGGTTTGGTTATCAACATGAACTCTAAATTATTCAAGCAAGTATTAAGTTGTGGTTTGGTTATCAACATGAACTCTAAATTATTCAAGCAAGTATTAAGTATTTGTTTCTTCATTGGCAGGGAATATTAATCATTCAGAAAGAGTGATGCGTGTTATTACTTGGAATCGGTCCTTTAGAGGTTTGGCAAATCCTGATGATGGATTAGATGATTTTGATTCGGAGGAGCATGAAACTCATGCAACAGTGTTGGACAAGATGCTGGCATGGGAGAAAAAGCTTTATGATGAAGTGAAGGTATCATCTTGTTACTAATTTTCTGTCATTTTGAAGGTATTAAGTTTGTTAAAATTGTTTCTATAGAAACAAGTATCTGGTTTTTATTTGCGGGCCGAAGTTCAGTTTTATTTTTATTTCCGATCATCAATGTTGGTTTGGACTGGTTTCTCCTGATATGGTCCTTATGTGTTTACATCCTAGGTTGATGCCTTTTTAAATGTAAATCAACTGCCAGAGTTCAGCAAGTTGAGATTATTTTGCAAGTGTAGAAATTGGCTTTGTCATGGCTTGTTGTCCTTAGTAAATGGCAATAATCTTATGATAATTCCTCTGACTTAGGAAATTGTTTGTTTAATGTTTAAACATTAAGATGTGGGAGCAGTTGTGTAGCATGGCCTTGTGTATTTGGCAATGGAATAAAACTTATATTTATGATTTTCTCATTTTAGATTCTAAATACAAAGTGCAATGATAACTTGCCATTACTTGCATTAAACAGCATAACCTGAAACAAAAACTCTGAGCAAAAAACTCTATAATAATTATTCTTGCTGTTTGTAGACAGGTAGAAATAGCAGAACATATTTTTCTTTTTTAAGTTTTATCCAATCTGGAATGTTTGTTGTCCTTTTTGTTTGGTGATTAATAGGCAGGAGAACAGATGAAACTTGAATATCAAAGAAAGGTGGCCTCATTGAATAAGTTAAAGAAACGCAGTTCAAACACAGATGGATTGGAGAGAATGAAGGCATCGGTTAGCCATCTGCATACTAGATATATAGTCGACATGCAGTCCATGGATTCCACTGTTTCAGAAATTAATCGTCTACGTGATGAACAACTCTATCCAAAACTTGTTGCCCTTGTTGATGCGTGAGTTCTCAATCATTTCGTTGTAGAAACTAACGATCTGTGTGTCTGTCCATGCTCATATGAGAGACTGTCGCTAGCTTTTGTTGTGTGAGACTGTCATCAAATGTGACAAATAAATTTTCGTCTTTTTTCTTGATGACTTGACAATCTGAATTATTTTTTTCAGGATGGCTACAATGTGGGAGACAATCAGAAGACACAATGAGAACCAATCCAAGATTGTTCAAGCATTGAGGTATCTCGACATCTCCCAAGCCCCAAAAGAAACGACTGAACACCACCATGAGCGCACGCGCCAGTTAGGTGGTGTGGTTCAGGAATGGTTTACAAATTTCAGTGAACTCATGGACCAGCAAAAGGAATATATCAAAGCACTCAACTTCTGGTTGAAGCTAAACCTCGTTCCAATAGACACAAACTGGAAGGAGAAAGTCTCATCTCCCGGCCGACCTCAAAACCCCCCTATTCAGACGCTCCTCCAAGCCTGGCAAGAATACCTAGACAAGCTCCCCGATGAGCCAGCAAGAGCGACCATCAACAACTTTGCAGCCACAATAAAGACTATATGGCAGTATCAAGTGGAGGAGCTCGACTACAAAAACAAATGTGCAGAAGCCAGAAAGGACCTCATCAGAAAAACCCGAGAATTTGAGAGTTGGTACAACAAGCAAATGCAGAAGAGATCACCCGCTGATGACATGGATCCAGAGAGGGCAATGGATCAGAATCACATTGCTGATAGGCAGCTCGCAGTTGAAGCTGCAAAGCAGAAATTGGAGGACGCGGAAGAATATTATCAGAAGCAATGCATTCATGTTAGAGATAAGTCCCTCATGAGTCTGAAGAGCCAATTGCCCGAACTCTTTAGGGCGCTGTCTGATTTTTCTCTCGTCTCCTCGGATATGTACAGTCATTTGAGTGGCATTGCGCATTCGCGCAGCAGGAATGGGGTATCCTAACGACGACTTCGCCTCTTTCTTTCTGCTGTGAGCTCCCTTCCTGCACGTGTAACTTTTCCTCATGTATTTTACAAATAATTAACCACTTAGATGTGTTTTGTTGTGGAATATTGTTACATCCTATTTATTTACTCCTTGAGTGTATAGCCAAGAGATGGTATTGTGCGTTGATTCATTCATATATATGCAATATGTGTTGCTAATTTATTTGCTATAATGAAAGACCTGTTTGCTGTTGTTTAGTAATGTATTTATTCAATTATGCTATATAGTCATAATTAATTTGATTTAAGGATTGGTGTATGGCGAGACAACCGCTTATTTAATTCTACTCATCTTAGTATTTCTAATTAGAGTGATGATTTAGAGACATAATGTCTCCAAGCCATAATACCCCTATGTCACTTTGCCATAAACCAAATTATTATATGGACTAATATACTCTTATTTTAAATTATAAAAGGAAATGCAATTCATTTGTTATATCATTTATCTAAATAATTAATCAAATTCATATAAAAAGTCAACTCATCAAATTACACTCTTTTATCAAAATATACTCAATCATCTAAATATACTCAATCAAAACTAACGAGATTAAACAATTGCATAAATCTTAAATATATTAATTTCTCACTCCATACATCATAAAAATGACTACATGCATATACATACTTAATTTCTTAGTATTATCATCCAACGAAATAGTAGTAATCATTCGAATTAAATTATTTTATTAGTATTAAATAATTACTAAAATTCTAAGTCATAAAAATGACTACATGTATATGCACTTAATTTATAATTGTTATCATCCAACGAAATAGTAATAATTATTCGCATCAAATTATTTTCTTAGTGGTATTAAATACTCCCTCCGTCCCAGTTTTATAGTAACATTTTGCCATAAAAGTTCGTCCCACATTTATAGTCACATTTAGAATTTTCCATATTTGGACATAAAATTTTACCTCATTATTCACTAAAATTACACCCAAATGACATTATCAACATAAAAATAAACCAAAACAAAAATAAAAAACCAAAAAGTCAACAAGGGACTCACCTTCAACCAACTCACTTAATTTATTACACACTTATTTATCTTACTTCATTTATTACACACTCCACCATCTCACTCTTCCATCTCACTTCATTTATTACACATTCCACCATCTCACTTTATTAATTACACACTCCACCAATTCCTTAAAACTCGTGCCCTAACTAAATGTGACTATAAATGTGGGACGGAGGGAGTAATTATTAAAATTCTAAGTTGTAAAAATGACTACATAAACATGCATACTTAATTTCTTAGTCTTATTATCCAACGGTATAGTAATAGTCATTCCCATCAAATTATATTATTAGTATTTAAAATTATTAAAATTCTTAGTCATAAAAATGACTACATGCATATACATACTTAATTTCTTAGTGTTATCGTCCAACGAAATAGTAATAGTCATTCACATCTAATTATTTTATTAGTACTAAATAATTATTAAAATTCTAAGTCATTAAAATGACTACATGCATATACATACTTAATTGCTTAGTGTTATTGCCCAACGTAATAGTAATAATCATTCGCATCTAATTACTTTATTAGTATTAAATAATTATTAAAATTCCAAGTCATAAAATGAGTACATGTGTATATATACTCCATCCGTCCGCGAATAGGAGTCCCAGTTGAGTTGGGTGCGAGTTTTAAGAAAAGTTTGAGTGTAATAATTTAAGTGTGTGATAGTGGAATGTGGGACCCATTTATATTATTATTTGCAATCAAAGTGGATTAAAATTAATTGCAGCTTCTAAATTAAGGGAAAAGTGGGGTCATTTTTTATACTCCCAAGATAAAATGTCTAACCGGGACTCCTAATGGCGGACGGATGAAAATGACCAACCGGGACTCCTATTCGCGGACGGAGGGAGTATTTAATTTCTAATTGTTATCATCTAACGAAATAGTAATAATTATTCGCATCAAATTATTTTATTTGTAGTATTAAATAATTTTCTAATAGTAAAAAAATTTATTATTTTGACACCATGCAAGAATTTAATTTCAGTATACAAATTTAAATCGTTGTTCCCTAACATTTTGTCCATTAATAAAAATATAAAATAAAAGATGTATAAATTTCAAATCTTAATTTTGATGTTTCTAAGAACTCATGCAATTAAATTGATTTATTAATTTTATAAATTTACCAGATTCAATAATGTTTTGTAGTATAAAATTAAGATTGAGTATTAAAACTATTAAATACCTATAAGTTTAGAATTTAAAAAATATTGTATAAATTATTTAAATAAAGGTTAATTCATTATATTAAATTAAATTTAAATAAACTAATATTATGTGAAGTTAGAAAGAATAATTCAAAAGCATATTTATGTAATGAATTTAAATAAACTAATATTATTTAATAAGCTGTTTGGAAATTTACGAGAGATTGGTGAGAAGATTTGAGTATATATTTGCTTAAATCAAGCTATCCATAAATATACACATTTCTAAGGAAGTAATTTTTAAATACAAATAAATGTTTCATATGCACAAGGGTAGTGTGGTATATGTACATAACACAAATTTAAATAAAAATCTAAAACAATATAAAATAACTATTTTAACCTCATTATAGCCTTATGGCTTGGAGACATTATGTCTCTAAAACATTTTCCTTTTAAGAGTTATATATGCACCAAAATAGTAATTCGTCAAAAAATGAGTCAACTTTCGAAACAAATGATTGGCAACAAATTTTCCAGCACATAAATGGAGATGAATAGTCTAAACAATCAAAGCCAATTTACTGCCAAATGCAATTTAGTATTTATTCAAGTAATTAACGTAATAAAATCAAAGTCATAACAATTCTTACATATAATTCAACCTTTGTAAAAATGGTCAAAATGAAAATAATGAACCTTAAAACCAATTTTTGATTAACCATTCTCAACATTAATTTTTCTGTTGCAATAAGCAAAATGGACACCAATAAGAGTCACATAGGTTGAAACATTAATTTATATACTAATTTTTGTTATAAAAATGAACAAAGTATCCTTCCCCTCTGTCTCTCTCTCGCCGTCTAATAGTATCGTAATGTCGTGATTACAAATTTACAACAGTGAAATTTCCTACATTCAATTTTATCATTTTTAAAAAATTTATAATTATATATATCATGATTGGTCAATGGTGAGACACCCTCTCATTTACTTCCACTCATCTTTTTATTCATAAAATCAAAATAGGAATTCGTCAACAAATGAGTCAACTTTCGATAAATGATTGACAACAAATGAGTCAATTTACAATTTATTCTGTTATTAACATGATAAAATCAAAATCATACTATATAATTCAACTTTCTTCTTTTTTTGAACAATTTCAACTTTCTTAAAAATGATAAAAATGGAAGAAAAGAAGTTAACATTTAAAATCAAATTTTGATTAACCATTAGTCATTCACAATATTAATTGATCTGTTGCAATAAGCAAAATTGGACCCCAATAAGATCACATAGATTAAAACTTAAATATACACAATTTTTTGTAAAATAGCCTTTACAATTATACATCAAGATTCCCTTTATTTACAATTTTAAATGAAATGTGTTTGTTAACTCCAAAAACCCTTCACCTACGTATATAGAAAACAATCCATTTATATAGAAAATACTAACTACGAGGACGTTCATTATAGAATTCAAGATGATAAGCATAAAAGCAAAAACAAAGTTTCCCATGTGGTTAAAATGGATTTGAGCTTGAGTAATTGTCAATTTTACCCCTCAAAAGTTGGCATGTGCCATTCTTTATATTGAACATAACCAACCAAACATATGATTCATTGAATACAAAGGATCACATATACATAGTAACAAGAAAAAGGGCCAAATTAAATCCCTATCTCCACACTCACTATATATTCCCCACTCACAAAACACACACATACACTATTCAAGAATGGATGAAGAGCACTGGTTGAGCCATGAAAATGCCTGCTGGCCCAGAACCCACTCGAGCCTGAAATACGACCGGTTCACGCACTACAACGTTGGTCCAAGAAGATCAAAAGCTCCCATTTGGAGGCAGATTTGGAGGAAGTTCAGGAAAGAGAAGAAGAGGATCTTTGGTTGTTCTAACTCAATGAGGTTCACCTATGATCCACATTCTTACTCACAAAACTTTGATCAAGGCCCTCTTTCGGCCGATGATCATCACGTTCTTTTGACATCCTTCTCCGCTCGTTTTGCCGTTCCATCAAGAATCTTTGATAACCCTAGATTCATGGTTTAGTTTCATCACTTTTCCATCCAAGAAATAAAAAAAAAGGTTTGGTATGGGAATCTATATTTTCTTGTATTTTTTGTGTTATAGTATTACATGCTTTAATTTGATATTTCTTGATTATTTGGAATCATGTTGACGTTTTATCATTGTGTTGATGTTGATGCAAGTGTTTAACACAGACAGATCGAATCAAGATTAAAGTATGTTGAATACCTTTTTCATTCATTTTCTGGATTTGAAAAAATGTGATTAAACTAAGTTAGTTTTTAAATGATTAATTAATTGAGTATTGAATCATCTAAGATTTGCGTAATGTGGAGAAAGTTTGGATTGGGATTGGGAATTTTTTTTCGCTTGTGGATTTAATTCATCTTAATTAGGGGGCAAGATTTTAGAGTTAACTAAATATTGTAAGAAATCTAAATTCACTAAAAACTTTTTTGTATACTGAAATTTCTATGTTAATAATTGATTAAAATCAACTATACATTAAGATCTCGTATTTATTAATAGTTTTTTTTTCATCGAAAGGAATTTAAAGGATATAAAAATGTGTAAACAATAAACCAACCAAATTAGATATTGGATCTTTATTCATAGTAATGTTTTTTAATTTTTTTATAATAGAAATTCAATTAGGAATGCTTAATTAAATTTCAGAGGGGTCGATCTGCAATTAATGAACATTACAAGAGAGTGAAATCAGCCGAAACGATTGACTTAAATTGTGTTGAAACTGAATTGTTAATTGTGTGGTAACGGTAATGGAAAATTTATAGTACTATTATTCTCATTGGATTCCCTTTTTGTCGAATTAATTAATTAGTGGTACCTCGTTGGTTAGTCCATTTAAATGGTGATTATAAATTTTCCCTTTTAAGAATCCGTAGAATTCGGTGATTGAAAGTTGGTTCATTGTCTACTGAACTATGCAATTTAATTTTCCGTTTAGGTTGTTGGGAGTGGGTGAAGTATAAATACCATATGAGATTTCAATAAAAATAGTGCTTATCGATAGATAATATCAGTCGTTTTACTAATAGATGGATGGTCGCCAATGATAAATTCTCTGATGAATCATAGTTGGATCACGGATTTGGATTTTCTGATATGACTCAAAGCAAACTAAGAGTATTGTTCTATATTAATGTTATAGTTTTTGAATAAAGTTCTTTACGCCACGGCACGGGATCCAAATCCTTGAACCACTGGCCGGCTTTGTGAGAAATCAATGCGGCAAAATCACTAACTGCATTACCAGAGGACTTGTCTGTTGGAAAAAGTATTGACAGGAAAAAAAACTATATTTAGTGATGCACATGTTCGCCAATCAATTTTCTGACAGACAAGTCTGCTGATACATATGTTTACTTATTGTGCTTCCATTAGTAATCTATTAATAATATTTTTTCCGAATATTGTAAATCTGCTGTAAGTATTTTCACCAACACTAATTTTGTGACTCGAAGTGTATTGATATCTATAAGTAAACCCTGCAATTTTTTAGTGTCTTAATAATTCTTTTCAATGATTGAGAATTATTAAACATGGGTTTATATTAAATTTGTAAGTTGTTGGCCGTCTTTAATCCTGTATGCAGGAATTAACATCGCGTTTCATTTTGGCCAAAAATAAGAAAAGTTGTAATTTTGCAAACAAATACATGTGGAGGAATTAAATTTATGGTGAAGAATATGGAGTATATACTACATTTAATTGAATTAGAAAATTATGAGCTTAATTAGTTCAATAGGATCATATTGCATCATATATAATACTACATAATAAGGAGTATATAAATGTGTTTATTATCTGTCTGCATCCATGTTTGTATACAACCTTGACCTTCCATGTGGAACTCAAGAAAATCAGGAGATTCATAATTATAGTAAATCATAGCATCAGATATGAAAGCAAGTTGTCTTGTTAGAAGTCAAGCTATCATTAATGTGATGAATATTTATAATGATTGGAAATTTCATTACTCCTTTTCAATCCATACTTTTAATTCCAATAAGAAAACTAGGACAAAATGTTACCTTAATGTATGATGAACTTGTAATTTTTGTGGGTGGCTGAAAATGTTAATTATATTATTTGTTATTTATAATATCATTGCAATGTAATATCCTATTGGGACATCCCACTGTTAAGGTTACCAAAATATAATTCTTATATTTTGAATTTTTTATTGGAATTAATTTGGATCTTACTGTTTCCAAAATTAGTATTTTTATATAACATCAGCTAAATTAATTACAATTGCAAAAAAAAAGGGAGGAAAAATAGAGACAAGCAGTTTTTGCAAGTAGATTAGCTTGACATAATGAGTGGACCACTGAACTTTTATTCATCGACGTGTCTTTATCAAAAAGTGGTGATGAGCCATTGTCAAAACCAAAGAGGGTGAATTGGTGGCATGTTCTGTAGGATTAAATGCTCAACCGATTTGCAGTTTTATTAATAATGACTTGATGTTTTCATCCACTCTTAGCTAACTGTAATGATGTCTAAAATTAAGACTCTAATCAAACACTAACCATGCTAGTTTTGGCTCACTTTACCTAATTGGCAGTATGATGAACATTCTCTGAAGCACGCACCACACATTGAGGATAAGATTTTATGTATTAGGCCCCAAATCCAACAAATTGTGGTGGAAAACAATGAGTGAAGTAAGTGCCACACACACTGTAAGAGGACCCAAATTGCAAGTTTTAGACGAGAAAGAATTTAAGTCAAATCATACCAAATCATCAAGTAGAGAAGGGATAACTCCTCATACATTAGTAGCATCAAACTTTCCCAACAAAACTGTATTAACAAACACTTCGAATGGACCATCACTTTAGTATTCTTTTCAGCACCATGAAGTCAAGAATTGCACTATCTCTACTCTCTTACAAACATCATAAAAAACCATCTTTGCTGCTAGGATTCACCGACAAATTATCATTAGACAACTACTATACTATAGAGCATAAGCAAGTAGCAGATCAAAGTTCACATTCTCACAAACTTAAGAAGAAAAAAACAAGAAGAAGAGAGAAATGGATCCACATCAAAGTTTGAGACCAGGGAGTACTACTTTTTGTATTATTGTCTTTATGGTTATTGGTGAAATGTAAACATATTCAGTTTTGTTGTTGTGGTTCAAGTTATTGTTGTTATTAATTAGGTGTTTTAATCTTAAGTTTATTTGGTTACAAACTTGTTAGGTTATCACCATGCATGTTTTAAATGTACCGTGTATTTATAAGCTTTATTTGGGATTAGTTAAAATTAGGATTCCAATTATTAAGTTTCGTGACTATCATGTTTAGTTTAAGGATTCATAATTTGTGGATTATGAGATACTCACCATGTCTGGTTTAATTTAGAGGGATTCTTTGAAATAAGATGTCTTAGTGCGAGAGTACCATCACATTAATTAGGAAAACTATGTGCAATGGGATAATTTTGACCAATAATCTCTTTAGTGAGATTCGAATTCTATAACCTTTTCTCCATAGTATTCAAATACCAAAGGAAAGTGAAGCATAAGTTATATCAGAAGGAGGCATAATGTTACCGTCAGCCCAGAACCAGTCGGTCCCGGTTCCCAACTTGCGATTCCGGCTCAAAAACTATCAGATTACGGCCAGTTTTGCTGAGTATGGTTGTGGTTCGATGGTTTTTTGGCTTTCGATGTTTCTTTTGTTGTAACATGACATGATATAAAATAAACTACAAAAAATAAAAATGGAACAATAATTAATGGAGTAATTAAATAAAGACCATTTAAATTGAAATTGATTTGATGATAGAATATTTACAGATTATAAATTGAAGTAACATACAAACTTCTAAACTATAAAACAAAGACGGAGAACTATATAATGCAGAAGCATGTGAGTTCTAGGCACAGCGACGACAAGTTGACATATGAGGCAATGGAGGTTGAAACGTATGGCGCCATGCACAAAGAAACACTTGCGAAACTTTAGCAAACCGTTTCTTTGTGCAAAACGCCACACACTTCAACCTCCGCAATTGCATATGACATCATGTCGTTGTGCCTAGAAATCACATGTTTATGCGTAGTTTGGTTCTTCTTCTGGCATAGTTAGTTTACTTCTCGTCAGATGGATTATCAGTGTCTTTAGAGTGACCAACGGAATGACAGATCGAGCATAGAATAAGAAAATTGGTAACTGGTAGGTGCGGCCGTGCAGGACAGGACCGGACCGGATGCATGTTCTTATCATGTTTTGTTTATTTATCTTCCATACCAAACTACCCCTAAGAATATAAAAACAAAATTTTTGAATATACATAGAAACCAAATTTGAATGCCAGCAAAAGACTGAACTTACTTGATGAGATGAGACAAGCAATGCAAGAATCAACGCACGAGAGCGAGGCCACATACAAACTGCAGTCTATGAAAATTGCTCCAACGTTGCGGCCACTATCAACAGATCACTCAGCATCAACGTGTACAGAGGCCTATACGCAATGAGGCTCTTCGACTTCACCACTCTCTGGGCGGTGTCTATGTGAGACAGGACTACGAGGACTGCTATCACAAACGAGCAGATCACTCGCGTCTTCTCTGAGGATAGGATGCTGTTGTTTATGTCCTTTGGTGTGACCGAGCTCAGGTGATACTCCAATGGCTTCCTCACATGCTTTTCATCGACTGAGTCGCTTGTGGCCACCAGCGCCGATGATGATCTGTTTCTTCTATGGAATGCGGATGGATTTTGTTTGGGGGAATCCTCATCATTGTCTGTGCTGGGCACATCCTCATCACCATCTCCACCTTGAACAACAATTGGAAAAACTCTGTTTCAACTATTCAAATACTGCTATCAATCATTAATTCCGCAATTAAACTTTCAAATGATGAATCTGACATGTATTAAGTACGTATGAGGAAACACAAAACAGAGCATATCAATTTTAAACCAGCAAATCGGTCGCCATCAAACAGAATTGAAGAACAACTGGAAAATCTCAGTTTCAAATTCAATTATCAATCATTAATTCAGCAATTGTACACTTAATTGAACCGAATATTACACATTTAAATGCTGAATCTCACATGTATTACAGATGAGGAACCACAAAAACAGAGCCTATCAATTTTAACCCATGCAAATCGGTCGCCATCAAACAGAATTTGATAAACTCAGTAACGAATTCAAATATCAATCATTAATGCAGCAACCGTACATTTAATTGAACCGAGAGGAGGAAACACAAAACAGAGCCCTATCAATTTTAACCCATCAAATCAGTCGCCATCGAGCAAAATTGAAGGAGGAGGCGCATGAAATAGGAATTAATATGAAAAACCTAAAATTAACGAATTGAATTGAATTTGGGGGAGCGGACGCGATCGAGGAACAAATGGCTCCGTCCGGGTTCAGAGGAGGAGCGCGAGTGCTTGGGCAGATCATCTGTGCGAATATCGGAAAATGAAGACGATTTGGATATGGCTGTGTCCAGATTGTGGATCCGACCCGTTATCAACGCCATGCGATCCATCTCTCGTGATTTTATCTTCTTCCTCCTTGCCTCTCTCTCCATCTCCATTTCTGTCTTAGCAAATTGATATTGGTTAAATTAAATTAAATAATTGGCGGGATGAATCGGTTATTTCATGCAATGAAATCGAACAAATTACTATTCCTAGATCCATCGATTATCATTTATCACATTCGAATAAGTGTGATTCCAAATACGTTGCTTTCAAGCTATACAAATTCTCTAGTATATATTACTCGGTCCGTATTCAAAAAATAGTAACATTTAAAGTAAGAAAGAGGAAAAGAAAAATGAGTAAAGTAAGAGAGGATGAGAAAAAGATGTGAAAGTAGAGTTAGAGGATTGTAGGGTCCATATTCTAAAATAGAAAGATTCCAAAATTTCTATTTTTAAGAAACGGCCTAAAATAAAAATAGTTGTTATTTTAAAAAAATAGATGGAGTAGTTCATATGTACCTCCATTCATGAGAATTAGTCATGTATTTTTCATTTTAGGCTATCTATCCATTTTTTGGCAAAATTTTATATTTAATGGACTGGACTTCTGATACGAAGTGGAGATTGTACAAGCACACAAATAGGGAAGTGGTTTGGCCAAGTATGAGTCAGCAGGATAGTCCCTCAAACGATGGCGCTATTGAAGCTAACCGATGGAGAGATATGGGGGAGACAAATTAGTAGATTGTTAGGTTGTTATTTCAGCTTCTTTATTCCTATTTTGTTGCATTAGTTTTCTTATAAATAGAGAGGACCCCAGACGTTGAAAAGCATCTTGGGAAGAAGATCAGTTTAGGACGGCGTAGCCGTAGGCCTATGCGGAGGATTCTTTTGTTTCTGTTTCTCAGTTTGCATTAGTTTCATATTATAATCGAGAGTTTTCCTTTCTACATATTTATCCCTCTTTGAGTACTCTTATCAAGTAGATTGCGTGTTGAGTTTGTAGAGCAGCTCAGTAGAGCACCTGCTCACCATTTCGTGTGTCAGCCTTTTACTCCTATCAATTTCATTTTTTACTAACAACTCTAATCATTTTTTTCTTATTGTCTCTTTTACATTAATAACAATTTTACATTACATTCCGAAACGTTTATTATGAAGACTATATTTTGTGAATGGATGTATTGTTTAAATTATATTATTGCAATTAATTATGGTCAATTACTAATTAATGTTAATTTTATTTGGTGTATAAGGAGTTTGGCGATGAAAATTAAGAGAGCACAATATTATTAGTAAGATTTTGAAAAATAAATTAAACATACTACTATAAGTTCTGATTATTTTCAAGGGTTGTTTCTACATTCTAATAATAACATTTTCATTTAACATATACACGACACGACATCATTCGGATTTCGGGGGTTATAAATATTACGGGTATATTGGTAGAAATAAATAATTAATAATTTCTTTTATTATTGTATAGCGTATGATTCTTATTTCAAAGAATGGGCATTATTTTTGAAATCCAGTGAGCACATTCAGAAATCAGATAGATAGCTATAATCATTCAAAACATATAATATCACATGCATATAGTTTTAAGTTGACATAATCAAATTTCACATTGTATGAGTCTCCGTAAATTATTTCAAATTCTCAAACCATAAAATAGATATTCATAGAATCATAATTGAATAAAAAGCAGAAAAGGAGTTTTACCCAAATTTTAACAAAACATACACAGTAAATATTTCTATTACAATTACTTACCTATCTCTATTTTTGGTCAATAGAAAAACGTCTATTATCAAATAATTCATTCATATTATATCTTCTTAATTGTTTTCATTCACCATCTCCAAAAATCTAACTATATATATGAGGACTCTCTAATGCCAAACTCTTTTAGTTTTTATAATTTTAATTTTTTTTGGGGAGAAAAAAAAATGTCATCGCCATTCCCAAAATCGCTGAAAAACTACTTCTCAAAAATCACAAGCCCTAGCAAACAATCCCCCCTGAGACGGCGGAAATCGCCGTCGATAACTGCCGGAGACGGCGGAGATCTGTCGGATGTCGACAAAAGCCTATTCGAGGATTTCGGATCGCTCTACCGAGAGGAGTACGAAGAAGGAAGCTCGCTTCCGCTGAACTCGCCGCGGCCTCTCCGCGGATCGGGGCGGTTTTTCGTGGAGACCGGATCGTCGAGGAGTTCGCGGATAACCGACGACACGTTCTCCTCCTCCGCGGCCTCGTCGACGTCGGAGGAGCAGGCGGGCGGGGACTTGGCGGCGGAGGATTTCTTGGTGCTGCATATGGAGGCGCCGGATCCGTACGATGCTTTCCGGCAGTCGATGCTGGAGATGGTGGAGGCGAGGATCGATCTTAATCGGAGCGTGGATTGGAAGTTTCTAGAAGAGCTGCTGTTTTGCTATTTCGACATGAATAAAAAGAAATCGCGTAGGCATATTTTGCGTGCTTTCGTTGATGTGGTCGTGTTTTTGAGACAGATCTCCGGTGATTCTCAGGAAAGTCTGCCGCCGGTGGACGACGGAGAGTTGGATGAGGAGATGTAACGCATGCATGAAATGTGGTGAAGAGTTTAAGTGAAGTGTACTAACTGACTTTGTTAAAGAAAAAATGGCATCTTTCGCTAATGTGAATGTCAACTTTATTTATCAGTACTGTCACCATATATACTTTGTATATGAAGTATATAATGTCGTTTATAGTTGTATATGGAGTAGTATCATTTTATGCTAATGTGAAGCCCATTTCTAGCTATATACACGGACAAACATAGCTCTGGGCAAGCCGCCGCTCCAACAAGGCTTGGCCGGCACTAGACCCAGTACCCATTGCCAATGTCGCTACTGCCGCTCTTGCCTTCGAATGGCAGAAACGGAGTGGTGCGCGGAAAAGTATAAGGGCTCATGTGTTATTCTATTATTAGGATTCGGCCTTATATCTATGGTAGGTTGACAATTTAATATTAGGATTTACCCTTATATATGGTATGATGACAATTAAATACACATAAATTAATCATATACATAGGCAGTTAAAATAAAAATTAAATGAATTGATATTAAAAAAATATCACAAACGTGTACTCCGTAGGCCTATAGACTAAGGGTCCGTTTGATAAGAAAGGTGAGATATAGAAAGATATGTAAATTAAGATAAGGTTGTCTCCGGCGGCGCCCCTCCCATTCGCCCCTCCCACGCGCCCTTCCCATGCCACGTCAGCACTAGCCCCTCCCATGCCACGTCAGCACTAGCCCCTCCCATTCCACTGCCACATCACTAGCCCTTCCCACTGCACTAGCCCTTCCCACTCGCCATTCCCACAATTAAATTAATTCACAATTAAAATTTAAATTCACGAAAATAAAATGTAAATTCACGGAAATAAAATTCGACACGAATACGAACGGGAAATACGAAAATTACATTAAATTACATAATTTAAAAAAATTACATAATTTAAAAAAAAAACATAGTAAATAAAATTACATAATCCCCTCGGCTTTCACTCCTCCTCCTCGTCCTCGTCCCCGTCGCCCGTGCCGCTGCCACCTCCGACGTCCCCGCCCCCGATCTCGATGCCATCATCATCAATGGGCGGCATCCCTAAATCGCGCCGACATCGGTCGACCATCTCCTTGCACAGCCTTCTCAAGACTGGATCGTGCGTGTTATACCACTTCAAAGTGATCTGCATCAGGGTCTTCGTTTGCTGCGCGCGGGCGAGGCTGTCGTCATCTTCTCCGGCGGGGACCTCCGATTCGACCTCGTAGGACCCGCTGCCGCTGCCGCTTCCCCTCGCCATCCGCTGCGCAGCCTGATGTCCCATCGGGCGACGACGACGGCGAGTGTCTGTTCGTGGTAGCGGGGCCACTTCATCGGCTTCGGGGAGCTCGTGCGAACCAGCACTGCTGCTGTACTCACCGGAAGAGTTGATCTTCGTCCGCTTCCAGCCCGATTCGACGCCAACCGCAAACTTTTGCGAGTCCTTGATCGCGAGAAATGCCTCCCGCTGGTCAAACTCTTTGATCCCCAAGTCTTTGCTGGGGTACTGGGCTAAGGATTGTCTCCGCACATCATCCTCAGACATGCCGCTGCTTACCATGCGCATGTTGTTTTGGTAGATTGAGGCAAAACGACTGAGCTTAGGCCTCAACCGGAGCCACTGTTTCCGGCATATCTCGGGGATGCGAGGCTTCGCCCCAGGCGGTTTGTTGGCGCAGTAGGCGGCACCGATGCGATGCCACATTCGGTCAACATACTGGCTCGCTCCGGTGTAGGGATCCTCTACAATACCGACCCATGTCTTCGCAAGCGCGGCATTTTCCCACACGGTCCAGATCGTCCTCCGCTCAGTCTCATCCACACCCTCCTCCCCTCCCATCCCCGTGTGTGAGGAAGAGCTCGGGACTTTGCCCTTGCCCCTACCCGCGCTCCTGGCCGTGGCCTTGCTTTTTCTCCGGCCCCTTACAGGCCCCGCCTCCTCCTGGGGAGTCTCACGGATCGGTGATAGCCCCAGATCCTCAAAAGAGAAAGTCTCGATGCCGGCGTACTGAGTCTCCGGAACAGAAGAAGGGGAGTCATCAGCCAACAAATCTATATATGGCCGATAGACAGATTCCCCAGGCGTCCTCGGGCTCCTGTGCTGCATCGACCCACTCACCGACATATTTGGCGGCGTATCGCTCATCCCCACTGCCCCGGGCACCATCCCTCCCACCCCCGCCATATTTGGCGGCATACCGCCCATCCCCGCAGTCCCACCCATCCCCGACATATTTGCCGGCATACCCGCTGCCCCCGGCATCATCTGACCCATTTGACTCATCCAAGTGTACATATTGTAGAACATTTGGGGAGTCATCGTCGGCATACCGCCCATCCCCGCCATCTGGGGATTCATCCCCGTTTGGGGATTCATCCCCGCAACATTTCCCTCAGCGCCGATGGGAATCGAGGGTGTGTTCCCTCCGCTCGTGGTGGGGGAGTTTCTGTTGTACTCCATTGTAGTAGAAATGAAATGTGTAGAGAGAGAGAAACTTGTTAACACAAGTGGGGTGAATGAAATGAATTTGGGGGAGCCCTATTTATAGAGTTTATTATTTATTAATTAAAAAAAAAACAAAAAAAAAACAAAAATGTCGGACGTCCGAGTTGGGACGGGCGACCTTCGCCACAGTGGCGCCCGTCCCACTCGCCCGTCGACGGGAGGGGCGAGCTCATCGCAGGGGCACTCGGGACGGGCGTGGGCGCCCTTCCCGCACACTATGGCGCCCGTCGGGTCGCCCGTCCCCGACGGGCGAACGGGAAGGGCGCCGTAGGAGACAACCTAAGTAATATGGGCTTTGTGTCAATATATGGCCAGATAAAATTTTTACGTTGTTGTTTGATAGGCGGGATATTATCTAAACTTATGTATTAGATAACACATGAAATAACATAATTGCCCTTTTTTAAAAATGTGTCGCAGTAGGAGTTTGCCTAAAGAAACGTAGCAAACCTCAGTGTGAATCCAAAATCCTTTTAAAAGCAATTTGTTTAGAAAATCAAATATGCTCATATAACCACAGTATCATCACTACTTTTGAGAATCAAAGAAGCATTTGGGACCATTTGAATGAAAAAAATCAAAGTGAAAAATTGGTATACAACAAAATCATCACTGCCACATCTTTGATTAACAAAAAACTGAAGAAGAAAATACTAGTGGTCACAGACAATCAAAGAGAAACATCAGTTGAACTAATTAAATAGTCGAAGAGAAAAATCGGTCAACATACAAGAACATCTTTGCCCAGATTTTTTCATCATCTCGAAAAAGAAACAAAGAAACCCTCAATTCAGATTTTAAAACCATATTCGTCCAATTGTAGAACCCATGGGAGAAACCCATCCCACATTCGAACCAAAATCGGAGTGAATCGCACCCCACAGTCGACGTGCCTCGAAGAATTTGCCAGCCATGGTAGAAACCCAAGCCATTAATCAACGTCAGCCAGCGATGTTCCGACGGTGTTGATGGACGCCACACCTCTGTATTTCTCTCCCTCTGCCTCTCTCTCGCTTGCTAATGATGGCATCGCTGGTGGGCGACGTCCGCCGGCTCTCTCGCGCCCTTCGTCCAAATTCTTCCTCACCCGAAATCCGGTTTGGCCTCCCTATTTCCGCCTCTTTTCCTCACAGTCGGCTTGGGTTCGCCATCCATGGTTATTTTCCGGTGGTCTGCCTCTTTGAGGTCATCGTGCGGCGTCTGATCGAAGAATACTCCAGCCGCGTTGCATCGTTTTCCTGCTGCCCTCTGGCAATCGAAATCGTGCCTCCAGATGCGGTCGTCAACATTCCTGCTCCACGGTGGTATGAACTTTATTGAAGAAAGGGGGAGAATCATTGGAATATGGGAATGGGATGGGTGAAGAGTGCTAGAGAGAGAGGGTAGAATCGGATATCTTGACAGAAAAGTGATATAACCCACCAAATTGGTAGGATACATTAGGGGTGGGTAGGTGATGCACTTTTTATTTGCACTATAAATACCTGCAAGTATACAGAGTAGGTATAGTATAGCAAAAGGTTAGTACCGGGTATCGAACACGGGGAAGATGTACACAAAGTGTCTATCTTCTACTAGAACTCAATTACTATCTGGAGAAACAAAAATTTTTGGAAACTTTTGAAAACAGTAAATATTAAAAACAGTAAACAACTAAATGCAAGCAAATCACGGAGAGAAAAGTATAGATATAAGGGGAATTCCAGGGATGTGCTTTCACTTTTATGGTTATACAAATTCCAAACTACAATACCCTAGCACAGTTAATACTTTGAAAGGACGAGTCACCTAGCTTATGCTCATGCGATACAAACGTTGATTACTAACATTAGGGTTGTCAATCCTAACACGTAACTCCAAAAGCTCCTAAGACCCTTGAAAAGTCCTCACTCTCAATTAACAGTGCCGTTTTAAAGGAAGCTAACTGTAGTGTCTACTAAGTGGATCTAACTCGCTAGAACTCTGTCACAGTTATGAAGCAAGTTGTATTGAATCATACATAATTGTGTCACTCAATTATGAAGCATCATGATTAACTTAGGGAAGAAACAAAGTAAAAACAAAACGGATATTAAATAGAAAACGGAATTGTATAACCAAAGTTGCTACTAACACATCCCTAGAATCCTATGAGTTTAGTTACACATGACTGAATAAACTAAAAACATAGATTGAAGGGAAAGCAATTTGAACATAAAACTAAAGCAAATAAAACCCGTAGGTTGAATCCTTGTCGTTCTTGATGTTCTTGAAATCCTTCTCCAACTCCTTGCACAATTGAAGTACTCTAGCTTTTGATCTCTATGAATGTTGCAAGTAGTCACTCTCTTTCTCTATGAATGTGTTCTTGTTGTGTGAAAACTCCTTTTGATGAAGCTTGAGGTCCTATTTATAGGGGAAGATTATTCCTCATCATAGAAGGAAAAGATCTTCAAAGTTT